>NW_006288615.1:12886409-12894022 GCF_000327345.1 Myotis davidii | reverse complement strand
AGAGAGAGGGAGAGATTCTAACTGGAAAACATAAGTTCCCTTGTGGATGGTTTGAGGCTTAATGAACTATGGGCCATCCACACGGTGGTATTGCTCCCAGAGTGTGTGTGTGTGTGCGTGTGTGTGTGTGTGTGTTAGGGAAAGGAGTTAGAATGGAAAATAGAGACTATTTAGGAAAGGATAAGGAACTCTGCTCAGTAATTTTTAACCTGGGGTCTTCAGGAGTTTACTACACTCACAAGCAAAGCTCCATAGAATGCCGGGTAAGGAGGAAAGAGGATCAATAAGAATGTAAACATTGAGCCTATTTATTGCTGAAAATGGGAACTTGAATAGGAAACTAGCAAATGCTTCCAGTTTTATAATGAAATATTACATGGACAATGGTGTCCAATTTTTATTCATCTCCCTTGGGTCAAAAGAATAAGAAATTATCTACAATAGTAGAGTTTTCTAATAAAGTAAGGGCTTCTTTAATAAGGTTATTACCATCTGGAATGAGTTTCTTATGATTGTGGTAGACTCTTTTTGCTTCTAGCACTTTTATCATAATATTTTCCTATCTCAGACATTTTGTATTATAACTGCTCTTCAGAAGTCCAAAGATCTTCTCAGTGCCTTTTGTACAGACCTATTTTTTGCATGTAACAATCAGCTATAATTTTTAATATTTAAAAAGACAAAGTAATAAGGCCAAAAACAATTTTTACTTTTTAGCAATAAAACTGTGCCCATTACATAGAGAACAGTAACTGCATACATTTCTGACCTAGGATCTCGCACTTGGCAGCTTCTTTTGTAAGTTCCTGAGTTGAATGTTATGCCACAGAGCACACCCAGAAAAGGGGTCCCACCTGCAAGGTCAATGGAAGGTTGTAGAAAGAACCAACTTCTGCAGTCTGAGCTTTCAGTTCCTTGAAAAAAGAGCTAGGTTCATTACACTCAGCAATCCCAGCCAGCCCCAAAGAGACATATTTTAGAGGCACATAAGAAACCTAAAAGTGCCCTAACTGGTTTGGCTCAGTGGCTAGAGCATCGGCCTGTGGACTGAAAGGTCCTGGGTTCGATTCTGGTCAAGAGCATGTACCTTGGTTGCGGGCACATCCCCAGTAGGGAGTGTGCAGGAGGCAGCTGGTCGATGTTTCTCTCTCATCAATGTTTCTAACTCTCTATCCCTATCCCTTCCTCTCTGTAAAAAATCAATAAAATATATTTTTTTAAAAAGAAAGAAAGAAACCTAAAAGCAAAAGGGACTCCATATTCCTTTACACTTTCTCACAGGAAGCACTCAAGGCTCCCCAAGAAAGGATTCAGAGCCACAAATCTTATTCAGGTGTCAGACTCATGGTAAGAGCAGGTACCATAAGATCCATTTTATCCCCTATGTGTTTAAGACTTCTCTCCCAGCATTTTATAGTAAAATTCCCCACTGCTCATGATTAAGCCAAGAACTTGAGCACCATTTAACCTATATGAGTGATTGTTTTAACCACAATCTCAATTCCACCTTGTGTCCTTTATAGCTAAGTGCCCGAACTCTTCAAGTCTGAAAATGTCCATAATGTAATTATGTTTTTAGAATATACAAATGAGGAAAGATGTAAATGCAAAGAGCCCCTATTCATTCCATAAAACATACTCTGTTTTTCATCGAGTCTGAGACATGGCATACAAGGGGGAAAGTCTTTCAACCCATGAAACCAAAGGAAGGAAGCATAAAGAAAAAGACTGATAAATCTGATTAATAAAAGTTTTTCATTTCAGTAGCTCAAAAATGATACAAACAAAATTAAAAGTAAAATAAAATCGGGAAATGTTTTTAAACATGTATGGCTGGTAAAGTGTTAAATTCTCACAAATCAATAAGAAAAAATAAGCAATAGATAGGAATAGAAAATTAACAAAAGAAAAAATTCTATGGACTATAAATATGTGAAAACTGTCAAATTACAATAATAAGTATAGAGTTATTTTTTTTATAAAATTTAAGATATAAAGATACCTAGCTTTATTGAAAGTTTTAGTGAAAAGTTTACTTTTATACACTGCTGGTGGGAATACAAATTAGTGCAATATATAGAGTGCAATTTGGCATTAAGTAGCAAAATCCTTTAAGACTTTTATACACCTCAATACAGTAATTTCATTTCTAGGAATTTATGATAAGGAAATTTTGAAAAATAAATATTCAATAGGAAATTGATTATATTATGGTGTATTCACACTACCACTAAAAAGTGTTATCTTATATTCTATATGCTGATTTTATCATGATATGAGAAAATTATATGCATGAAAGAAATTGAGAAACAGGACTAATTAGCATAGTTACTTCAGAGTGATGGAATTACCATTCAGGACAGTGCTATAACTTCAAAAGTGCCCTTCAAAAGATAGAAGTTGTCATACTATTGGATTGCCAATAAGAGAGACAAGATTTATAGCAGCCTGGTACATAGGTCAATGATCAACCACTGAACCACACCAGTCGGGCCACACCCCATACTTTTAGCAGGATATAGCAGAAGTCTAAAGAGCCCTGTTGTTTTTTTTAAGCATTATCACCCTGGGTATAACACTCTTTACCTTAAAAATTAAGTCCAGCCCACCTCAACCACTGGGGAACACCCTGGGAACCACATGTAGGAATTTCACATGTACAGAAATGAGCTTTTAAGTAATACACCCAAGGCCACAGGCAGTTGAGCCTTGACAGTCATAGAGGACTGCTTGATTTTCCTAATCTCCACAACACACTCAGGTTTATATGCCAGATGGTCTAAACCTTAATTATGAAAACTTGAAACAACTTGGGTCCAGATCCACAGCAACTAGCAAGGACTTATAGTTGGAATGAAAAGTTTCCTATTGTTTTTTGTCTTGTGGTCCTAAATTTAGTCTCCTAAATTTAGCATTTGAAAAGAAGACCAAATCAGAAAGCCAAGAACATATAAAAAGCAGTCAGTCAGAGGGCAAGCAAGAGAGGAACAATGTAGGCATACTATTTCAAAGAAGACTGGGAAGTTCAGAGCATTTGGTGGGAGACAAAGCCTGAAACAATTTCCTGAAATTAGGAGCTATTGGTCACCTTGCATGTGGGTGGTGAGGTACCATTTGAGCTGCTGCAGAGGAATATTTCATAGTTTTTTTTTCCCTTTTATGGTATAAAAGTGAATTATATAGCTTTTAGATATAGATTCTAACCAATATTGTCATAAAGACAATTTCTGGTGGTGGTTCATGCAATGTGGCCTTATACTATTACAACCATATCTGGCTGATATTAAGTACTCAGTGCACATTTGTGAAACAGAATTTAAGGAATGGTATGCTTTTTGATAAGAAACAATGCCATTTTCCTCATAGACCATATCTATCAAGAACAGATGATTCATACTGAGGCCTTATAAATAGTATCAATTCCTTAGAAAATTCTCCACTAAGCCCTCCCTTCACACTAAATTCAAAATATTAGCCAAGCTGGTAGACATAGATATAGACATGGACATGGACATGGAATGGACACAGATATAGATATACCCAGAAAAGACAGGTCAGAATTCTACTGACACTAAAATTTGCCTTGAAGAGAGAGCAGCAACAGAATCTGGCTTTGTAGCAGCAGTTCATGACTTTGGCTTTCATTCTTGGTCTTCTAAGCCAGTAGACAAGCATAAAGCAGACAACATCATACCAATTACTCCAGCATTGCATGTGGTAAGTTAGGCTTTAAAAGAGGTCCTAAATGAGACTTCTGATCTGTTTAAATTGCAAAGGAACTGACGTAATTTTGGAACTGGTTGATTCTTCAGAGCCCAACATGGACCTGGTATCTATGCCAGGTGTTTTACATGCTTATAATATTCACAACAGCTATACAAGGTGAGCATGGTTGGTGCCATTGTACACATGAAGAACCTGGAGTGAAAAAAAGGTAACTTACAAAATGTATGTAATTTACCAGTAACCGAACTAAAGCGCTAACTCAGAGATGCTTGAGTATAAAGCTTGGACTCTTTTCACCATACTACACTACTTTGAAGAATTAGCCATTTATGCTCAGGGACACTGCCCATGTTGGTAAAAGCTGCTCCAAAACCACAAAATATACAACCACATTCAGAATACAGAACAGCAATCAAACTAGCAGCATTAGGAACTCTCCATTTCCCAAATCCTTGTCCCAAAAGGTTTGATTTACTTCCTGCCTTGAGTTCTGTGAGATTTCCCTTGATATTATCTCCAGGATGTTCTCTCTTACCCCACTTACCATGTTTTATTGCTTCAGTGGGTGTCTATCCTCAGCAATCAAGCCAATCCATGACTAAAGCAATAAATGTACCTAAAGGGCTTCCCCCTCCAGCCAAACAGCAAAGAGCTGTTGAACCAATAAAACACTATTATGGTTATACCTTTGATGCCCTACTTACAGTCTACCTATAGTTTCCAAAAAGTTTCAGAGTAAAGAGAAATGTGTGATTTATTCCAGGATAATTTACTTGCTTCTAATACTCCAGAGCTCCAGGTCTTTTCTCAGAGACAAGAGTACATATCTTACTTTACAATGGATATATGCAATTATAAGATTTTCAGAGAATAACTCCAGCTCTGCCTCGAAAATTATCAGTATCTCTAAAATATCTTGGGAAATCTGTTAACAATTTCCTCCAGTTGATTGCTAATGATGTAAACAAATCTCAAGTTCTAGAACTGACCAGTTGTGATGAAAAATAAAATGTTTTCATTTTTAAAGAAACTATCCAAGTTGCACACTCACAACCCAGCTTCCAAAAATAACAACTGTGTATTCTATGTCAATGTTGTCTTATAACTTTGGTAAAGGGTATTGTGAAAAGATGCTGAATAGCTCATTACTCATTGTTTATACACACAATGGAGGCACTAGGTTGTGGTACTTAAGAACACAAATTGTGGCTCCAAACAAGCTGGGTTCAAAGCCTGGCTCTCCATCTTATTAGCTGTGTGATCCTAGGGAAGTTACTTAACCTCTCTGTATCTCAGTTTCCTCAACTGTACAATGGATTGATAGTAGACCTACCTTATACAATTGTTGTGTGAAATAAATGAATTAATATGTGTAAAAGTGCTTAAGTGAAGACCTGGCACATAGTATGCTCCTTATAAATGTTAGCTATTACTACTATTACTATTTGCCTTCAAGGCATTACTTAAGACACCTTGTCCCAATCTCTCCAAGCATGATACAACTGCTGGGATCTTTGCAATTGATAACACCTGATCTCAACGAATGTGAATTGCTAACACAGCCTTTGAAAGGCATTCTCACAGATTTTTGAACTTGATATTCTGTCAAAGAGCCACCTTCTTTCACAAACAAGACTATTTTGACCTTGAATATGTGAGCATAACACACGTATAATCCTTAATATCTCCCAGAGTAGCAAAAGCATAGAGTCTAGACACAATTCAGACAACCTGGGTTTGCAATCTGGCTCTGACACCTACTCGCTGTGTAAACTTGGCAGGTTACTAAACCTCTCAAAGTCCAGTTTCTTCACATGTAAAATGTGGAAAGCGATGGTATTTACCTCATAGAGCTTTGTGAGGATTAAGTGAAGTACCTAAATCTAGCACAGTGTCTAGCACATGGACTATACCGTACTTTTCCGTGTATAAGATGCCCCTAGGCATAAGATGCCCCCCCCCCCTCATTTTCCTAACCCACAATTAAGAAATCAATATTTTAAACATTTTGCTGGTTTTCCTCTTAAGGCCTTCCTCTTTTTTGGCATCTTAAGTTGTTCTTCCTGTTTTTGCCACTGTCTGATCATACACTCAGTGGGAGGAGGTCCAAATTGTCTCTCTGCAGCTCTATTTCTATGCTCTTTTGCATAGATTACATTCAGTTTGAATTTTGCAGAGTAACACAATTGCTTACCAGTATTTATCTTTTTCTTTTTTGACATCTTTATGGGCTCAGAATGCTCCAGTCCCTGTTGCATCTGCTCACTCTCCACCTCCAACTCCAACTACGGCATCAGCTGACGTCAGTAACAATGAGGCTAGTGATTCGAGGAAGCTTATTTGACAAGGTATGGGCAGTTACACACCCACATGCCCACCTACGCACCCACTCCCTCCTCAACTGACTCCTGTGTATAAGACCCGCCTCAATTTTCAGTCTAATGATTTTAGAAAAAAAAGCGTCTTATACACAGGAAAATACATTACTCAATAAATGTAACCTACTGCTATTAACTTTTTCTGGTTTGGTCAGTCCAGTTGATATCAGTTTTTGCCTGAATTAATTGAAAAAAAAAACAAATTATATTAGCAGTTGTTACTTTAAGGTCTCTAAAATATAACATGAAGTTTCACTAGCAAAAGTTGTTTCTTGTGTCAATAAATTTCAGGTTTAGTTCAATTAAAGAAGCATTTTCGGAATATTTTACTATAAACTTTACAGTATAAAATAATCCTGGAGTAGCTATCTAAGAAATGTGTAGAAATATTTGAGAAAGTGGTTGACCTCTATAATAGAATCATCAATGCTTCCTACTTAGTTTTTGTTTGTTTTTATAATTTAAGAATTGGGATCAAAACTTCAGGATGACAAAATCATAATTAGCAGGTTAGAGATTATCTAGTTGAGGAAGGGTGTTGACTGCCCCATTCAAGTCAGGCAGACATACATGGTTTGCCTTTGGCAAAGCTGAGCTAGTCCGTTCCTCTTTGCTTACCTAGCAGTTTTCCTTTACTATTCTCAGTCTCCGAACCTAAACTAGTCCCACTCTTGTTCTTACCAGGTGGTCAATTTATTTCTGTTATTGTTAACTGCCAATTTACTTGTTCACTGCTGATGGGCTCTCAGAGATGTTTGGAGATTCTTATAGTTGGAAAAGCCAGAAAGAGGAGAGGATTAAGTTATAATAGTAGATCTATAGGTTGTGAAGTTGTTAGTTTCGAGCAGAGACCATTCATTGCCCAATATCTTTTGCCCTATCTAGGGCCTATCTTGGTCCTGGGAGCTCGTTCGTATTCTTAGATTGGATAGATTATGTATAAGAACTTACTTTGATATTTGACTTAGAGACAAAGAGACTCAAATCTAACAGGGTAATAATCGGCTATGTCCTCTACTGCAGTTAGTGGGAAGACCCAGAAGCAAACTTGAAGCCAAATAATCTTCACCCAATGAAACTACCATGGAATGGCTTATCTCCAGCCTTCCCAAAGGTATGCGAAGACAACGCGTTACCACACAAATAGAGCAGGTCATCTGTCCAGGCTCCCATGGATGACAAGTGCAGGGCAGTTCAGACATATTTCCCTTTCCTGCTCATGGGTCTCCCATTGTTCTTTGTCTTCAAAGAGAAGGTGACTAGAATAAAAAATTCCTCAAATAATCTGGCCCCACCTTCCTATCCCCATTCTGTGTGGGAAATAGTTAAGAGTAGATTTAAACCCATTAGGAGGCAGATTCAATTATCTAGGTCAGTAGTCAGCAAACTGCGGCTTGGCAAACTGTGGCTCGGGAGCCACATGCGGCTCTTTGGCCCCTTGAGTGTGGCTCTTCCACAAAATACCGACTTCTGCGCATGGGCCACAAAGTTTCAATTGCACTGTACATG
>NW_006288615.1:12873968-12886363 GCF_000327345.1 Myotis davidii | reverse complement strand
ACTCAAGGGGCCAAAGAGCCGCATGCGGCTCGTTGGCCGCGGTTTGCCGACCACTGCTCTAGACCAAATCACCATTATCTTTCACCTAGATCCATGTTCGCTGAGGTCAACCCTCAGATTGAGGACGTTATTAGCAAAGGCCAGCTTAGGAGTACCCTAATTAAGTTAATAACAATGTATCTACCTATACAGTTTAAGTTTTAAAAATTTGGCTCTCAAAAGAAATTTCAATCGTTGTACTGTTGATATTTGGCTCTGTTGACTAATGAGTTTGCTGACCACTGGTCTAGAGTTATGTCAGTTGACATGGAGAAAAATGGAGACTTGAGATCTGTTTTAAATAGTGAATCAAAAGAACTTTCTGATAGCTTGAATATAACGGGTGGACAAAATAAAGGAATAAAAACTGATGCCTAGGTTTCTGGCTTGGGTAACTGAGGATAAGGACAGTAAGATAGGGCAAGAGAATGTTGCCGGTCAGGGTGATGGAAGAAAAAGTTATCTCAATGTTTCAAATATAACAATGTATTTTAGAGGTGGTGTGGTAAGAGGAGGAATGACTCTTCCCCCTTCTCTGTATTCCATAAGGAGATATTTCCCTTAACCTCTCCAGACTTTGAACCCACCCCTTGCTCCCCACTATAGAAGTAGGGTAAGTTATATCATTAGGTACTAGGGAGACTAATTGGGCATACGTAGCCCAGCTCTTAATCTTCTGAAGTCAGGCTGCTCACAGGAAGATACCTCTGTTGTGTTCCTCAAGGATCTAAGTTTCAAAGGGATAGGTCCCTTTAGTGGGGAGGAATGTAGGTATCCAGCATTGTCTGTGGCTGGGAGGGTAGGTCTATCTAATTCTGGAAGTATAAGCCCATAAATATAAACCTATAACTGCATAATAAGTTATAAGTGTAATATTTTAATATCCCATTTCCTCTTTTGTATTATGTCTCATCTGAATCAGAAAGGGACAACGAAGAAACATGTTGTCCATTGGTCTTCTCAGAGCCCCAGAGTGGGAGAAACAGTGATGGAGGAATACAGAGTCCTAACTCTAACACATATGGCCCTGTGTCCTCAGGCAAATGCCAAAATGCTTGCTTCCTAATCTATAAAAGGATAGATTCCTAATCTATATAGAGAATAACACTAACTTGACCTTTCTCACTAGATTGTTATGAAGATCACATGAGAGCCCAGCTGGCATGGCTCAGTAGGTGAGCATCGACTTATGAACCAGGAGATACTGTTTGATCCCCAGTCAGGGCACATGCCCAGGTTGTGGGCTTGATCCCCGGTGTAGGGCGTGTGGGAGGCAGCCAATCAATGATACTCTCTCATCATTGATGCTTCTATCTCTCTCTCCCTCTACCTTCCTCTCTGAAATCAATAAAAATATATATTTTTTAAAAGATCACGAGATAACTCTGTCAAATGCCAGGCTCAAATAAATACTCAAATACAGGAAACATTACTTTTCATTCCAAAAGCACTGACTAAGGAACTGAAAGATGGAGTTTCTGCAGAAAACACACACACACAAAATGGACAAACTAATATTTCTAGTGTAATAAAAATTAATATAGATATTTTACTAACCATTTCCTTAGTCACATAGTGGTTTATCAAAAGTGAAAGCATGCAGGGGGGAAAAAGTAGTCTAATATTCATTTATTCAAGTTTTCCTACCCTATTCTTTAGCTTTGTACAGTTATAGATTTTTGAGAATTAGAAATGCATTCATAATAAATGAATTCCTTTATCAAGGAAGGAAAAAATGATCTTTCATAAAAGCTGGAGAAATTAAAACAAAACAACAAACAAAAAATTCCACACACAAGCCAGACATTATGTTCTGCTAGAAATAATGAAGCAAGATGCAGAAGTTAAGGTTCTATGTGGTTTTCAGTCAAGAGATCCTGTCCGCTCTAGGAACGAAGCCACACAGCTTCAAAGTTTGGTTGACTTTCCCTTTGATGGATCATCACGAAAAGCAGCAAGTCCTGTGGCTGAATTTTAGAAATGACTAAGCAAGTTTCAGAGAGTTAATACATTGAGGGAAAAACAGAGGCGCTTAACTCCCACACGCTCCTGGTGGATTCAGGTGAATGGAAAAATCTTTCTTTTCTGTGTACAAAAGGAAAAAAAAGAACCCTCCAGGGGACACTCACTCTCAAGAACTACAGGTTAAGTGAGACAAGACCTTAATCAGCCTGAGAATTGCTAGCATGGTAACTACTGTGTTGCTATTATTAAGAATTCCTGGTGGATACTGGGCTAAAAAACTTATCAAAGAAATAATATTTATCATTGTTCTCATTTTAATAAAACTTGGTATACCAAATTTTTAAATACTAATTTCCCTGTCACTTGTTCTACTTAGAATGTACTTGAGGGGCAAGGTCTTTTTTATATTGCCAGGCAATGACCCACAGGAAACAAATTACAGCCAAGGGCCACATGCAGTAACAGTCTGAAATGTAATTAAAATCTGTGTGTTTTAAAAGAAAAACAAATATTTCGTGTGCTTGATTTTAAAATTAGAAAGAAAGGTACAATCACAGGTCATATAGCAATAAAAAAGAAACTCGGTTGTTTTCTGAGGGTAGCCTATGAGATTTAAATTTTTGATTTTTAAATTAAAAACTGGGGAAAAATACTTATTTTCATGTTATACCCATTTTAGGTTAAGATCATTCATGTCCAAGAGGGCAAGAAGAGGACAGGGACAAAAAGAGAAGAAAGAATAAGGAAAAAGAGAGACAGGCATGATGAAGGATAGGAGAGGGGAGGGAGGATGGGAAAGGAGGAAGGAAAAGAGGGAAAGTTGGGAGGGACAAGGCCAAGCAATTACACAAAAGGAAGATGGGATGGGATGTCAGAAAAGAGGAAATGGAAAGCACAAGACAGAGAAATGGAGAGAGAAAAGGAAATATAGGAAGATAGAGGAAAAGGAAAGAGGTTGAGCAAGCCAGTGGTTCATATGTTAAGTGAATGTGTTTGTTAACACTATTGTTCCGTGAGCTTTGGAACACTAAAAATTGTGATCATTTTCTTTGGGAATGTCATTTAACTACTATATTTAACACAAAGGTCACAAGAATGTCATACTTCTCAAAGGATTGAGTATTTTCCACAGTAATGATGATGATTCAAATAAAAATAACTACCCCAAGGCGGTGTGGCTCAGTGGTTGAGTATCAACCTTTGAACCAGGAGGTCATGGTTCTATTCCTGGTCAGGGCACATGCCCAGGTTTCTCGCTGATCCCTAGTAGCAGGTATGCAAGAAGCAGCCAATCAATGATTCTCTCTCAACATTGATGTTTCTATCTATGTCTCCTCCCTTCCTCTATGAAATCAGTACACACACACACACACACACAAATATAATAATATCTAGAGTCCAAAAAGGAATCTGACAATCTTGGAGAGTACTTTCAGAAAACAAGTACAGACTAGAGAAACATAAATACATTTCGTTCTTTGGGGGAAATGGAGGTGTTGGTGGTTCTGCTGCTTCATTTGCTTTCATCAAAGGCTTGGTGCTGGATTCTCCCTACACATTCATTTGGTTTAAATTACCCCTCCTCCCAATCAGAGAGCTCCCAGTCTGTGTTAAACTCTCCCTAGCAAATCATTCTACCTTGCCTAAAAGAGTTCGCTACTGCTATTCAAGTAAACATGAAAAGCAAAATACAACTCCTTTGCTCCACAGTTGCCATTATTAACTTTATAATCACTATTTTCCAAAAGCTCCAGACCTGTTATATTAGTTATAGCTGAATCTATTTTTTTCTTGCTTTCATCTTCCCAACTCTGTTCATTCCTTTTCCCTATTGGTAGTAGATGAATTGCTTGGTTCCCTGTGTCTTCATTCTCTAACACATTCATGGCCTGGAACACTGTAGCCCTGTACCTGACCACTTGACCTAGAAACCCTATCCATCCCGAAGTATAAGAAAGTGAAAGGACCCTTGGTGTAAGGTCTGTATTATTAGCTAAATTCTTGATCTTAATCTGACCTTGTAAGCTAGTAGTAGTACCTAGGATACTTGCACTTGTGATTGAATTCTCAATTACATTCCTTTTTCTTACTTATTAATATAACAAATATTTCTTGAGTACCTAAGTACTATGTGCCACACACTGGAAGTGCTACAAAGCTGAGAAAGTCATAGCATCTGTCCTCAAGGAGTTCACAGTCTAATGCAGTGGTTCTCAACCTGTGGGTCACGACCCCTCTAGGGGTCGCCTAAGACCATCAGAAAACACATATATAATTACATCTTGTTTTTGTGAGTAATCAGTATGCTTTAATTATGTTCAATTTGTAACAATGAAATTGGGGGTCACCACAACATGAACTGTATTAAAGGGTCGCGGCATTAGGAAGGTTGAGAACCACTGGTCTAATGGAAAGACACGTGAGCCAAAATTTAAATTACCAAAATGCAATAAATAGCAAGAGTCATATGAGCAAAGTGCTGTGGAAGTAGGTAGAAAAATAATGAACTTCCATGGGGAATTTGACATCCCAATTACTTAATCTTATAAAGTCATAGTATAGGCATCCTGGAATGGCTTTATGGGTGTGCAACTAGTGTAGTCACACAGGATCAAATGCCGAGAAGCATCACCCCCCAACCACCACCACTTGAAGTTTAAGTTGGATTTCTGTTTTGTACGTGAAGTCTGGTGCAGCATGCCCTAAGGACTCACACACAGTCTAGCCTCCTCAGCCTCTGCTCCCTGCCCAAGCCTCATGATATCCACTTCTTTCTACCTAGGGTGCAACAGGGTCAGGTTGATGGAGTAGGAAATGGGCGGGTGCCCATATTCTGCTGTTGCCCTCCATTCCCAATGAGGTCATGCGAACAAGAAGGGCCAGAGGCCCTATGGTATCTCAGGGTGGAGCAAGGCACTGGCTAACCCCTTCCCAGGAAGACAGTACCATAGCATGTTCAGTAAGCAACTCTGTGGTGCCTCTCACCCACCCCCAACCAGGTACAGGACATGTTCTGTCACAAAGATTGCAATCCTTTGAGTTATTCAACTGTCATGGGTCAGGGTAGCTGGCACAGGGGTATTGATTTCCCTGAACACTGCCAATACCCCCATTTTTTATTTTTCACTGAGTCCCACAAATTATGTAGCCAGGTCTAGCCTCAGCCCCTCAGACCTTTGAGCTTAGGGGCAATAATCTCCTTAGCAAATTTCCTCCCTCTAGAGTCCTAGTCTCCAATCCATTTTCAACAATCCATAATAACAAAAGTGTAATATGCTAATTAGATCGGACAGCCGAATGGCCTTCCAGATGTCATTCCGGACATCCTTCCAGATGAAGCTGCCATGGCGGGGAACAAGGCAGAAGTGGCTAGGGGTGATCAGGCAGGCAGGCGAGTGGTTAGGGGCAATCAGGCAGGCAGGAAGCAAGCGGTTAGGAGCTAGCGGTCCCAGATTGCAAGAGGGTGCAGGCCAGGCTGAGGAACACCTGCCCCCATGCACGAATTTCGTGCACCGGGCCTCTAGTGGAAAATAAAACAGCAAGAATCTCTTCCCTGCATCGTTAAGGTATTCCAAAGCCCACCTGATTTCCCCCTCAAATTGTGTTGTGGGGAATTAATCAAGCACATGAGCCCTAGACTGTGAAAACCAGGAGTATCTGCTAGAGAAGATAGCTAACCACTTGAAGGTCCTAGACTTTGAGCTACATGCAGTGGCTATATGGGATCCACTATGGGGCAGGGCTAAACTATATTTGCCAGCCTCCCTACAGTTAGGTATGACCACATGCCTAAGTTCTAGAGTCTAGAAAGACAATAAAACCAGGGCAAGAAATGATGGGTGCCACTTCCAAACCTGACCCACAAAAATTCCCACTTCATTTGTTCATGTCTTTCCCCCTCATCTGCTGCCTAGATGTTGGTGTTGACAGCAACCTGGGAAGCCCACATTTAAGTTGTTGGAGGCCTGGGAAGAAAGGAATCCAGTGTTGGAGGAGAGCTACCTGCCAATCAGAAAGACCTGTGCTGAGCTTCTTAAGAGCGAGAAACAAAATTCTGTTGTGTTACCACTGTGTGCCATTGAGCCTAGGAGGTGTATCTCTTAAGACAAATAGTACTCTATTAATACATAGATATATAAAAACTTTGGGAAAATATGTACAAGAAAGCACAAAAAAAGTAAAAGAGAAAAATCAGCCCACCACTCTGAGAGCACCTCTATTAATGTTTTGCCATACCATCTCCCAGCCATTCCCCAATCACTAGTCCAATCACTTTTCTAATGAGTCCTCATTATATATCAAATAGCATGTTAAACACTTTTTATATATAATTTTATTTAATCCTGACAGTGACCTTTGAGGATAGGTATTGTTACCCCATTTGAGGATTACAGAAAGGAACAACTGGAAAAGTAAAATATGAGACAACTCTTAGGTGGTGGAACTAGGAACCAAATCCAGTCTGATTCTGATCTCAACCCCTCCCCTCAGGCTGTTGTTGTTACTGTTAAAAAACTGGGATGCTACTGTCTTTTAAATATGTTTCTCTAAATATTTTGTGAGCAATTTCCTGATTAAATAATCTCTTTTATTATGTACCATAATCTATTTATCCAACCCTCTAGTTGAATGTCCAGGTTGATAATTTTACACTATTTTAAGTACCACTGGAATGAATATTCATATAGAAAAATGTTTGCACATAACCATAAAAATGTCCTTAGGGCAATCTGGAATTGCTACATCAGAAGTTATGACTATTCTTAAGGCAGTACATGAGTATTGCCAAATTGTCCTACATCCGTGGTTTCCAAAGGGGTAGGGGGAGGATTTTGCCCCCAAGAGACATTTCACAGTGTTGGGGAGACATTATTATTAGTTCTTGTCATGACTGGGCAAGAACCTAGTGGGTAGAGGCCAGGAATGCTGTTAAGCATCCTACTATGCACAGGTCAGCATTCTCCACAACAAAGAATTATCCAGTCCAAAATGTCAATAGTGCCACCTCTGAGACACACTAACCTACATAATGGTCCCAACAGTGCATGTCACTCTTAAGATGAAATAAAAAGCTGTAATAAGGGCTCTTCCATTCATTTAAACATGATTTACCAAGGACCTACTGTATTCCAATACACTGGTAGGAACTAAGTTAGCATTGAAGGAGGAGGTCAGATTAACAGCCATGAGTAAGGAGATGGCATAGACGTAAATTTTGGTTTTACTTGCTAGAGAGAAAGCACATCTATTTCATTTTATGCCCTCATATCTTTTCATATCATTTTGCATTACATGATTTTCATAGAATTTTGCATTAATTGTACAGGCTTCCTATAGTTATTACAAGAAGTGATTAATAGTGTTACATGGCTACATATTTGAGTACTTGATCCTGATTATTTCAAGGCTATCTCTAAAGAATAAAACTGGTTATTTCTTTAACAGAAACTCAAGGTCTTAGGTATATAACTTCCCTGCAGTGATCTCTTTTTCCTCAGTTGATCTTTTTGCTCTTTAATTTACTGTAGCAGATCACCTCAATTTAGTCAATTCAAAGACGAAGAAGTGTTTTCCTGCCCTTCCTATTTTAAATCTGTAGGCTCTCCCTGATTGCCAGTTCCTTTCCTTCATGGCTACTCAGTGGGCTCACAGCAGGCATGGTTAAAAAAAAAGGGGGGGGGGGACCAAATCAGAAGCTATTCCTCTTGTTCCTTCATTTGAGAAATGGTGGCAGAGCAGAATGGATAGAGATACTTTGCTCCCAACTGTGCTATCAGCCTCTTCTCCAGAGGTTCTGTGCTCCTCTGCCTGCTGGGTCAGTGCCTGGCACATTCACTGCCACTGGCTGCTCTCCTTGCTTCTCTGCATGATAATCACCAGACTACCATAAAAAGGAAGTACTGTGTCTATCTTGGGCTTTCAAAGACAATACTCCAAGAAGAGGAAGTGAGAGAATAGCTTGACCCCAATCTCACACACCTGAAGACAGAAAAAAAAGCCAGCCTTAACCACTGCCCAGCACATACACCCTCTCACTCAGTGGTCCTCCGGAAGCAAAAGGAGAAAGAGAGTAGGAGGGAAATATGGGTACTCCAAAAAAGGAGCCATTCGAGTCAGGGGAGCACAGCTTCACTTTTCCAGGGGACCTTATGCACAAGAGCATAAAAATCTAGACAGGTTTCCTTAGCAATCCTGGGATAATCTTCCCCACACTATCCCAAGCCTATAATTCTTAATTCCATGATAGCCGTTATTAAAACTTTAAATATGTAATCATGCACATTAAGTTGCCAAATACCCATAAAAACTATTAGCTCAGTAAACTTGCACAGCCATTTAAATGAAAACGGAGTACCATCTAATTCCTTTAAAATGAAAAAAGTAAAGGTTAAAACATTCTGGTAATCTGATAAAGTTCTATAGGGAGCATAAGTAGAAAAAGGGTAATGCACAGTATTAAAATTAACATCATGTCTAAACAGAAAAACATGAAATAAAAAGGTATATCTTTTTTGCAAATAGTCAACACATTTAGAATAAAATTGTGTCATAGAGTCCACCTAGCCCAGTGATGGCGAGCCTATGACACGCGAACTCATTTTTTTGGTTGATTTTTCTTTATTAAATGGCATTTAAATATATAAAATAAATATCAAAAATATAAATCTTTGTTTTACTATGGTTGCAAATATCAAAAAATTTCTATATGTGGCACAGCACCAGAGTTAAGTTAGGGTTTTTCAAAATGCTGACACGCCGAGCTCAAAAGGTTCGCCATCACTGACCTAGCCTAATAAATTATTAGAGCTTGATTACAAGCACCAAGATTTAGTGTTCATTTACCCGTTAATGTCAGCTCCTAGCATTTATTTAGTTTACAAGTACTGGACTCAAATAGTCATTTTTTTTTAAATCTCTAGGATTTCAAGAATAAAATTATAAATGACCAATCTGGATATTTCATATGGAAATTTAAAGCACAGGAACACAATGGATACTTTTGCAGATTACATATTATACTAGAAAAATAGACATATTGATTAATTGTAAAAAAAAATTAACATAACCTTATTTTTATGCTTGTCAAATGCACAACATGTGTTATAGCCAGTAAATCCTGACAATCTGATGTTCATTTAAAGCATTTGATTACATTGTAAAACAATCATTACC
Source organism: Myotis davidii (assembly GCF_000327345.1). NCBI lineage: Eukaryota > Metazoa > Chordata > Mammalia > Chiroptera > Vespertilionidae > Myotis > Myotis davidii. The sequence continues at coordinate 12,877,186 of NW_006288615.1, read as the reverse complement.
TGTGTATAAAGCATCATAAATGTTAAAATGTAGCTGGGATTTGTTTTAATCAGAATGGGAATGATTGTCATGAAGGAGAAAGGTCTTAGTCACACATCTTTAGAAACTACATCACGACTTGCAGGGCCACATGGGACGGACCAGGGTCAGTCAGGAGGCAGAAAGGGAGAGGGCAGGCATGGCCCAGAAGGAATGAGTGAGACAGGCTAGGTTCCCTGAGTAAGTTTAGGATTCGATAGTTTGAATAATTTGGACAAGCTCTGGGCCATAGAGGTGATCCCTAGATGTCCAGTACCTGTCTCCTGGGTGACTTAGGGCAGGGGAAATAGTGGTTTGTGTGACAGTTGGAGATGTGGGCTCTAGATATGTTGCTTTGTATATCAAAGGTACACTTGGAGGTGAGACATATACTATCTGCAGTTATTAGCAGGCCCCAGTTATCTGGGAGGGGAAGGCTTTCCAGGAGGATCAAGGCTCCAAATGCCAGGATATCAAGAATCTAGGAAATAAGAAAATGTAGTCAATACAGGTACTACCACATTTTAAATCAGTTCTCCTTTTATGTGCAAGGTCCTCCCAGGCCCTGGTAGACTGTGCATTTAAAATACTAATAAAGCCTTACATTTCTTACTTATCCTTATGAATGTGCTTTTCTGTGATCTCATTAGAATCTAATGGTTAGATTTAATGACTATATCCTTACGAATTACCATATGTGGTAGACCTGTATTGACTATATTATCTCTATGTTATAGCTTAAAAAAATAAGGCAGAACTGGAAATAGAATCCAAGATTCCTGTCTCATAGTCTAGAGAATGTCATTTAACACCCTGATATCTTTTACAACCTCACCACATGATAGTAATGTAAGAATTTAATCCCCAAACAAATGGGCTTAGTCGGGTAGTACAGGGAAAGGTTTTACAACTAGACCAAAGTTATCTGTTCCATGTACACGTGTTTGGCCCAAGTTACCTCCCATAGAGTTTCTTCTGAGAAATTGAATATGAGGAATAAACATAATTACTTGAAGAGAATAAGGCAACCAAATACCATTATGGAAAATGGTGTTTCTAAGCTCATTTTCTATATATTTCAGTCATTATGCTCTAAGTACTGATGAAACTAAGTATCCAAATATAAAAGGATGTTCCTGTCTGACTTGGTCTCTACACACACTTACATCCGTGTGAGTAAACTAACATCCCTGGTAACTTTGGATAGTCCCCATTTGGCTCTCCAGATGCACTTGCCACCTTTTACTGCCCTATCTGTGCCTGAAGGCTGACTCCCATGGACAACTGCACCAGGGTTTCTTTTGCCCTCTAGGCTTCAAGGAAGACTGGGTTCAACCAATGAATGGCATTGGTGGAACAGAGAGGGTATTTCCCAGTGGCTGAGCTCCTCTCTCCCGCACCACAGCTTGGGCTCTCCCACAGCGGTAGCTCTCTCGGGGTTCTGGTAGTTGCACCCTCCTCTTCAGATCTAAGGGTGATGGTTAATTTCTACATAACAAGAGTAGCTATACTATTTGCCTTTACAGACCTTATTATTTCATCTGGGAGGTAGAATGAGGAGAAGGTCAAGCAACCACCCAATTTATTGGTGACAACTATACAAAACAGAAGGAAAGAGGTGACTCTCACTTGGACATGCCCATTGGACATCTCATAATATCTTGGAAAGAGTAGGATATAAATGCAGCCGTCTCAGAAGTTACGGGACCTTTTTAGAGTATGTCAAACATAAGATATATAATCAATAAACTTGAAAGAGTCATGTTTCTGAAAAATAAACATTAGATTGGTCAATGAAATAATAAGAATTCATATTCCCTATTATAAATACTTATCAGGTTAGTCAATATAATCTCCCATATCTCAACAGATTTTCAAAGAAAAAGTCCTCACATCTACAAGAGCTAAGGCTGTAAGGCAGGCATAGGTCCACTCAAAGGCTAACATGAGCCAAATAAACAAGGCATGCAGCCCGTGGGCCGTGAGTCTGACATGCTTGTTGTAAGGGGTATTTTCCCTTAGGTAAGTTTTACTATATGATGGGGTAGTCTTGGGAAGACTAGAACATGCAGCTAGCCCAAAGAATCATGCTGCATCCTATGCTTCTGCCTTGAAGCTGGCAGTGGACTGTTGTTTCTTGTTACTATTTGGTCAGTGGCATGGTCTCCACATACAAAGAAGTAAAAGAGGAAGGAGGAGGAGGAGGAAGAAGAGGAGGAGGAGGTCACCCGCAACTGCCCCTACCAACAGCACCAGCCTGATCATCCGCAACGGCCCCTCCACCACCCTGATCACCCGCAACTGCCATCCCATCCTGGCCTGGTCACCCACAACTGCCCTCTCCTCTTGGCCTCTAACTACCTCTACCTTGGCCCCGCCACCATGGCTTTGTCCAGAAGAATATAAGAAGGAGAAGGAGAAGGAGAAGGAGAAGGAGAAGGAGAAGGAAGCAAAGGAGGGGGTGGGGAAATAGGAGTCTAGAAATTAACATGAAGATTTGGTCAATGCAGAAAGCAATTCAGATAATCGCCAGTTATCTGGACGGTTTTCATAAGCCCCATTTAAAAAATAAATCTACAAAATAGGGTCCAATGAGTTTAAAGATATGTTCAGAGGATGAATTTCCTGGTTTAGCTTTTCTATATTGCCTGACTAGGCACAACTTTCTGCTTGGAGGTGGAGCTGACCACATAAAGGAGGCATAGGTGGTAATTATTCAATTGAATAGAAAACCTTGCATTAGCCCTATACGATCCACTGCAGTGAATGAGAAATAAGAAATCATGATCTTGGACACTAAAAAGAAAATAAACAAATGGGACTACATCAAAATAAAGAGTTTCTGCACAGCAAAAGAAACCATCAACAAAACAACAAGAAAGCCCACTACATGGGAGAACATATTTGCCAATGCTATCACTGATAAGGGTTTAACCTCAAACATTTATAGGGAACTTATACAACTCAACAAAAGGAAGATAAACAATCCAATCAAAAAATGGGCAAAGGACCTAAATCGACAATTTTCAAAAAAAGACATTCAGAAAGCCAAGAGACATATGAAAACATGCTCACAGTCACTAATCATCCTAGACATGCAAATCAAACAACAATGAGGTATCATCTCACTCCTGTCACAATGGCTATCAACAACAAATCAATAAATGACAAGTGCTGGTAAGGATGTGGAGAAAAGGGCC
>NW_006288615.1:12859430-12873953 GCF_000327345.1 Myotis davidii | reverse complement strand
GTGCTCTAAAAAGGAAGGAACTCTTACATTTGCAACAGCATGGATGGAACTGGAGAGCATTATGCTAAGTGAAATAAGCCAGTCAATGAAGGGAAAATAGCACATGATCTCACTCATTTCTGGATAATAAAGACCATTATAAACTTATGAACAAAAATAGATACAGAGGCAAAGCTGCCTCAAACAGACTGTCAAACTACAGCACGAAGGCCGGGGAGGGTGGGAGGGCAGGAGGTGGGTGGGTAAGAGATCAACGGAAGGACTTGTATGCATGCATATAAGCATAACCAATGGACATAAGACACTGGGGGGTAGGGAGACCAGGGGATTGTCAAGGGCTGGGGAAAAAAAAAAGGAGATATATGTAATACTCTTTGTAATACTTTAAGCAATAAAAAAAAAAGAAATCATGATCTTGATCTTGAGTGCACAGACATGATGTCATTTAAATACCCAAATACTTATAATACTAAGAATAGAAAGGAGCACATTAAAGCACTTGAGAAGTTCAAAAGAGGGACAGATCATGTCCAGTTTGGGTGGGAGGGGGCAGGGATTACCAAGAGTTTCATGAAATGGACTTTGAAGGGAGAAATAATTTAAACTGGCAGAAAAAAAAAGAAGGCAAAGGGACAGCAGCATGCATACAATGGTTAATCATCAGTAGAGGCCACAAAGGGAGTGGCTGAGCATGAAATTTCTAGAATCCGGACATCGGTTTGAATCACAGCTCCTTCACTTCCCAGCCTCAGTTTCTCCTTCTGAGGTGGTAATAGCTACCTCCAGGGATTGTTGAGAAGATTAAAAGGGGCATTGCTTTCATGTCTGGCTCATCCTTTAGTGCTCCTTAATGGAGTCACTGTTAATCAACAGTGGAGCTTCAGTTTCCCTTTTGACTCTCATTATGTTTAACTTTTTTAAAATTGATACCCTAAAGAGGTGTCTCAAGAGTTCCTCATTTTTTCATTCAGGTGAAAAAGATTTCTTGTACTAAATTTGCAAAAGCCTAATGCTATATTTTATGATAGGAAACAGAATTCATCATTAATGTGTGAAACCACTATTCAGTCCTTGAAACTAACCAATTAATAAGAAACTCTTGGAAATATTTTTAAAAAATACAGTTTTTAAGGAAACCTTCTTTGCTATTTTAATCCTCAAAATAAATAAATATATAAATTTAGCCTAAATGCCTATAAATGACCAGGAACCCAAGTTTCTCCTAAAATATTACAAATCCAACCCACTATTTTATAACTAAACTGCTTTTCTTGGGAAAACACCACCCTCAAAATACATGACTAAAGGAGCAAGGAGTGGACCTCAAGGATCTTGGTGACTTTCCTATAAAACGACTCAAAGCTATTTCAGAGGAAAGCTTCTTCAACACTATATTACACATGAAATACTAGCTTCCAAATTGAGCCAGCCAGCCTTATAAATAAACAGGTGACCCAAACCTCGGGAACCAAAATACATTGGTCAGATTAGTAAACATTTAGCTTAGGGGTTGGGGGAAAATGAAGTTAACCTTAAATTACCTCCCCAAGATTCTGTAGAAACTGTACTTTTTTGTAATGCGTCTTCATGTACAAAGCAGCTAATGTGATTTGTCACTGTGCTTATCATGATCGTGTGTCTGTCAGAAAGGGGGGTTGAAATAGCAAATATTTCCTGCCTCAAGCAGAAAATCAACTCTGCTTCTGGGCTAGTGAACATGTCTGTGGGCTTGGGGGCATTTTTCCAACAATATGTGCAAAGCTGAAATAAGATTTCATGAAACTCTTATAATACTAGTGCTGGAGTGGGATCAACAGCTGCCTTTTAAGCAAGTCTCAGCAACTTAATCACAGAACTAAACCCATGTCTGTCAGCACTGGCTCATTAGGGAATGAAGCATTTTTGTCACTGATTTTCTAGCTACATGAAATTAATCCCTTCTGAGGCCAAATGTAGTTATTTCAATGGAAATTATTCTAAAATACAATTTAAAAAATTAAAATTCAGTGCAATGCATCGTTAAATACAACGTGTGTATAATTTTTGTTTTGTTTTCCATCTCCTCTCTTCAAGGATAAGCAATCAGCTCTCCTTTCTTATATCATGAGAAACCAGAGCAAGCTATGAATGAGCAAAGGTGAAGAAAGAGTAGTCCTGGAAGAAAGGATGAAAAACACGGGAATAGAATAGCACTCTCCTGGCATTTAAAATGGCACATAATTCAATTAGGATGGAGCTGAGGCCATGCGAAGTACACACTAGACTGAAATAATATTAAACTTTTCCACCTAAGACTCAGTGTGACTCAGAATCAGGGCCAGCATGGTGGGCATGTGACCAGTGCAATTGCGGGTCTCTCTACTTGTGACTTAATTCTGTCTTTGAATCTGTGCTTTTGGAGTCCAGTGGGGAAACGGCCTATGAGCCTGGAGCTTGAAGTCTCAGCCCACACTCAGTCTCCCCTCCCACTGCTTGCCCAGGACTGCTTCCCGGCCACTGCTCCCTGCTCCCTGGTGTCCTGTGCCCCACCCAGACTACCCATATGTCAACCCTGCCCTGCGACTGGGAGCCACAACCAGGTCACATTCATTGGGAGAGTAGTCCATATCCCATGTCTGCCACTGCCTTCTGCTCTCGGTTGGGGTCTAGGTGGGAGTGTGAGGAGGGTCAGGTGCTACACCAAGGGGAGGAGCAAAGCTGTGGTCATCCCAACCCAGAGCTGGCAGCACTATGGCGAATTCAGGCAGACAACTGAGTGGGAGCCTCTCACTCACCCCCCATCGAGGTACTGAGAGTTTCTCAGCATGGAAGTTGAAATGACTTTGGGGCCACATTTCTGCTGTGGGTGGGGCAGCAGACCCTTAAGAAGGGAAGATTGATTTCTCCCCCTCCAGTCAGGCTCCTGCTTTATTTATCATTTTGCACTGAATTCCACAAATTATGTGGGTAGCTTGACTTAAAATCTTTATTTACCCAGTTTCTCTTATGGTTTTTGTATCAGCATTACCCTTCTCCGTATCACCCAGGTTTAGAATCTCTGAGTCACCATTGACTTCTCTCTGTCCTCGTCCAAATCTACACCTGAAGGACATCTCCCACATGTCCCCTGCTGTCCATTTCCACTGTTCCAGCTTTAGTTCAGTTGTTCTTCACGGCTCTACCAGACCACCTAATAGACTCCTAATTATTTTCACAGCTTTGAGCTTCCCCTTGTTCAATCCATTCAGCCACTGCCACCAGGTAACCCAAAACATCATTCTGATGATGCTAAAATGTTTTTTAAGGGCTCCCTGTGGCCTACTATTAAAGAAGTTCAAGCTCTTTAGTCAGGTATTCAAGGTCTCTTCTTCTTTTGCCCTCCCCTTCCTTTTAAATATTAATTCTATAGCATATGCAATACTTTGGCCAAGTCAAACCACTCACTGTCCTCTGTACACATTGGGGCTTGTTTATCATCTCTCTGCTGAAGCCATTTTGCTGTACCTTGATCACTTCCCCTGATGCCACGACTATTTCCAATAAGAAAACCCAACCCTTTTCCTAGCTCAAATGGCACCTCCCCCTTGAAGTCTTCCATCATGAGCCAAGTCACAATGAGCCAAGACATTTTCCTCTAACACTAATGCCATTTAGTTTGTGTCATTAAGTACAGCTTGACTGTAAATTTGTGGAAGGCAAGAAGCATGTCCTCACATTGTTGTAGGCCCACAGGCCTCCAACCTGAGCCTTAGGTGAATAATGGACACTCAGTGTGTGTTTGTTGGAACTAATGAACGAATAAATCTGTTGTGTAAATAGATCGGGTTTCCTGAAAGCCTGGCACACCTGTAACCCTTCTGCATCATCCCCTTTCCTATTCTCAGTTCACCTAACAAAATATCGTGGATGCCATTCAAGCCCAAAGCACATCAAACACCTGTATCATTATTATCAACAGTAACAAAAGTATCGTCTCACACTTTTATTGTTTAAAGTGCTATGTTCTGTATGCTTAGAATAATCTCAAAGAGAACATCTGTTACTTGAGTGCTCTTATTTTTAACCTCTTGAGGGCAATTTTTTCATTACTAAATTAAAGTGGGCTGTTTAATAACTTATAACTGTCAGGGGAAAATGGTAAATTGCAGCCACTCTGATCTATGCGGTATATCTAAAATGAATTTTTTTCCACTTGCAATGCATTATTTGTCATCAAATTTCAAGTCTGTTTTTTAGGACTAATAGAGGAAAATAATGAAAAATAATGAAATAAACTAAGGGGTGTTTTTGCTGTAAAAAAAACTTTTATTCAACTTTAGTATTTCATTAGACTATCTATCCATGACTCCAAAATGCCATAATTATCATAATCTCATAAGTGTCTTCAATGCCTTTCTCTCACCCATATTCTGAACCTCCAAGAGGATCATTAACCTAATTAACAAGTGATTAAATTCTGAGACTGTGTGATAATTGCATGAAAAAAAGTACACTAGTTGAATCTGAGCAACAAAGACCTGTAAAATATAATAGTTAAAGAATCATGGAAGATGGTTATATTTTTATATAGAAACTTCGAGATGTTTACAATATATGATCAGAATTACAATAACATCATGATAAAAGAACAAGCATTTGGAAGGTTGCCAGTTTTCATTAAGAAAAATCTATAACAGCATAAAATGGATGGGGGGAAATATTAGAACTTGGGAAGGATGCAACATCAATATAACTCTATAAAAAGTTTATAAGTTACTAAGGGGAACAAAGTGTAGGGATAGGCTATGGTCAGTGTTATCAATCACATTTAGGGAAATCTCAAGTAGAGGGTGGAAGGATAGATATTTCTCTATCCCTTGAATGTAAAGTTGATCCTAAAATATTTCATTTAAGGGGGGAGCATAGCTCAGAGGAAGATTAGGCTGGTCAAAATGTGTTCAATTCATATCTCAGTCCCAGATAAGGGGGTAAGGGGGGACACCTGAAAATGAGATAAAGAGAAAGAATGCTAGTAAACTAGATATCATCATAGTCATTATTTTCTGTTACTATTTCCTGAGTAATTGCAGTGTGCAGGTAATGTTTTAGGGAATTTAATGTAATATCTTATTTTTATTTTCTTTTTTTATCCTCACCCAATGCTATGTTTATTGATTTTATTTTTTTAATATAGATATTTTTATTGTTGATAGTATTACAGATGTCTCCCATTCCTCCCCCCTTACTCCCTTACTCCCAGCCCCTACCCACGCCCCCTCATGTCTTCGCCACCCTATTGCCCATGCCCATGGACTATGCACATAAGTTTTTTATTTATTTCTTTTCGTCCTCCCACCCCCACATCGAGGTATGTCAGTCTGTTCTATTTATTGATTAGAGAGAGAGAGAGAGAGAGAGAGAGAGAGAGAGAGAGAGAGAGAGAGAGAAACATTGATGTGAGAGAGAAACACCCATCGGTTGCCTCCCATACACGCCCCAACAAGGGATTGAACCTAAAACCTAAGTATGTGCCCTGACCGGGAATCAAACCTGCAGCCTTTTGGTGTACTGGACAATGCTCCAACCAACTCAGCCACCCAGCCAGGGTTCATTTTATTTTCAAAACAATAATCTTTGCCATGTAAGTGTCGTTTCCATTTTGCAGATGAGGAAACTGAGACTCAGAAGTCAAGAAATTCTCCCAAGGTCACACTATTGGTTTTTGTGATGTATCATAACAAAGAAAAGAAGGAGTTTCATCAAAGAGTAGTGCAGGTAAAATATAAAACACACCATGTTAAAAATACATAAAGGAGGCCAATCTGCCTAGAAAGGGGACTTTCTAAGCAGATTCAAATGAATACAAGCAGTGAACTAAGATCGTAAACTCTCAACCCATATAACACCCTTCTCTTCCCTGCCTTTGCCAGTCCTCCCAACAACCCAGTCTTACAGCCATCATTACTACCCTGGGAGAAAACAAAAACAAAACCTCTCCCTGCCCAATGTCAGCTTTCAAATATTAAAAAGCAACTTTGCTTTACACTCTGTCTTCAAAGCAAGAATAGGGCCCAGAAGAAACATCAGCTGTGAAAATCTGATTTTCTATGCCTGTGATAGCACCTCTAGCCACAGTTCTAGTCAGTAGGAAGACAAGTTAACTGCTGAGGAAGCTGGGAATTATGCTCTTGAAGAAAAGACAGTATATGAACAGTATTAAATAAAAGTTAGGAGCTGAAGGAGGGGAATAAGAAATGAAAGCTATATAAATGGGAGAAAATCAATTGGTGAAGAATGAGAAAAACAAAGGCAAGAAAGAGCAAAGACTGCAATTCCATGCTATAACAAGCGTCATCTGACTAGGAAGGGGTTTTTTTAGCCCAAGCACACAATAAGAATCTGAATACTGGGAAATAAAAGAGTTTATGATTGTTCAACTTTTTACAGAATCCTCAACATATGAATTTGAGGATTGCTCAAATTCATATGAATTTGAGCTTTTATTTCTTCCCATGGTTTTCTGGGATTGTAGGAAAAGAGACACTTGTTAAAGAAAACTCATTGGTTACTTGACCTAAACCTATAGGTCTTCAAGAGGTATATAATGAATAATGTAACTAATCAATACAAAAAGATTAACAAAAACGGTATTTTGACAGGCATCCCTTAACATTAAAGTGTCATAGTGACACCTCACCAAAAAAAATGAAACTTGGTTTAATACAAGCTAGTCAATTTTCAACGTAAAACTGTCAACTTTCAGATGAAATATAAGTTTACCTTTACTGTCCTTCCCACCACTTTTGCTGTTCTGATCAATAGCAACCAAACTCTAGAAAAACATATATCTCCTTTAGACAACTGGAAGGAGTGCTCAATTCTTATGAACCCTGAAGAAGTCTCAGAAAGTGGCACCCGGTTTCACCATGTTCAGTAACAGAGACTGAAGAAATTAGAACTGACTGGCTTTCAGATCCAGGGTAATATCAAGTTCAAGTCACTGTGAACATGAAAGGCTTAGAAATACCAGATAACGGCATGGTCAGTTTCCTTTTCCACTTGAAATTAGCATGTTTACCCTGCTCATTGCCTTTGGAGTTGCTAGGAAATGATCAATTTTTTGTTTGTTTCACAAACTAAAAACCTACTGCTCAGTCCTATCAAAAACTGATTGCAGACAATGCTGCATCCCAGCCTCCAGATAAATCATCCCTCTACTGTTCCAACCTCTGAAAACTCAACAACAAGAAAACAGTTAAAATAGGTGCTAAATAGACTCAAATGTGTCAGAGGACCATTCCCCTGACCTTCGGTCTCTTCCTTTTCTACCCTACCTTGGAACTCATGCAACTGCAAGCTGGAGAAGGGGCTAGGAAAGTAGTTAGGCACTTTGTTCCCTTTCCAAGCACAAATGAGAATGAAATACATTGTGATCCCAAGAAGACATCAGAGACACCAACAAGCCCATTTTCTCCAGACTAACACTGGAATTCTGGAGTAGACATCTTTTTCTATCACCCCACAAATACATTCTAAAACCATACACCGATATTCTTAAAGACAAAGTATCTTGACTGAGAACACATGCTACCATTGGATGCAAAAATGTAACCCTTGTCAAAGATGGTGCAGAAACCCTCTAAGTGGTCTAAACTCAGAACGAACTTAAATAGCAAGATTCGTATTGTAAAGAGTCTAAATTAATGTGTTTCTGGATGCCAAAAGGTAACTGAAGGCTTGGCTCCCAGGTCAGTGGGGCTCTGGAAGGGGTGGGGCAACGCAAAGTCCTACCTGGTAGGCATCAGGAATGTTGACCGTTTCTCCATGCTCCCCGACATAGCCAATGATGCCTTTGCCCCAGGGGACCTGCACCTCGTTTGAGTTCTCTGTGCTGCTGCAGGGCAGGAGTGGGGTTCCTGCGTGCACATCAAACAGTTTGGAGACCAAGCTCTTCTTGCCAGCAGCCACCCTTTCCACCAGGAAAAGAGAGCAGCGGTCAGCATCCACCATGAGGCAGACAAAGATGAGGATCTTGTAGCTCAAGCTAGTGAGGTCGAGGTCATTGGAGATATCCTTGACCAGTTCCAGAAAGAACTGGCGCTCGTTATGCTTTTTGAGGTGGCACTTGTAGTCCATGGCCGTCGGGGGATATTGAGGCAGATTCACTCTGGATTCCAGCAGGGCACTGAGAATGTGGGCGGTGGTGGGAGGCAGGGAGCTGGCCTTGCGGAGAAGCGCCCTCCGCCGCACACTGCTCAGGGGCTCCTGGGCCCGGGAGGTCACTTGTTCATCATAGGTCCTGTTCACGTGGATGGCTTTGGAGCGGGCAAAACTCTTCCTTAACTCTTTCTGAGAAGCTTTCCGCTGCAGGTTCCCATCCCCCCGGCTGCCACTGGCCCAGCTGGGACTCAGGGGAGCCCCACCACAGTCCCCGCCACCCGAAGAGGGCTGGCTGCTGCCAGAGCCATTTGGTCCAGTGCCACCACCAACGCTGCTGCTGCCTCTGCCACCGCCGGTGCCCGCCGGTGCAGGCCTTGGGCCTACAGCCCCCTGACCCTGACTGTGCCTCTGCAGCCACTTCTCCACCATCTCCTGCTTCCCCTTCCGCATCAGGTAATCTTCCAACAATTCTGGGTGCCTGTCCAGGAAAGTTTCCACCTCCCCGAAGTCCAGGGGGGGAGCTGTCATGGTCTCAGCCACAGCTTTCACTGCCTCTTACACTTGGACCCAATGTTTACCTTTCTCAGCCCTCTAGCTGGTCCTCCACATGTCCACCCCACCAGGAGTCCCAGCTCTGGGCGGAGATTCTGCAGAGCAGTGGCTCCTTAGGGGCTGGGGGTGGCCCTGCCTCCGGGCTCAGAGAGTGGCTGGCACGAATCCCACCCCTCGTCCTGCAACTCCGGCTCCGCACAGGTGCCCCGAGCGCGCCGAGGCGGCCACAGCTTCAGTCCTAGAAGCCGGAGGTGTCGCTGCGCTCGCTCAGGCTGCCGCCGCTGCTGCTGTAACCGGTTGAGCGGACCACTGTGAGAGGGAGGTAGCACAGGACACGCCCCTGAGTGAGGCGAGGAGCCGGAGGGAGGCGAGGGGGGAGGAGTGAGCCGCGGGGCCGAACCTGCCCCAATCCACCGCCGGGGTGCCAGGCGGTTCCTGGAGTGTCTCTGGCCCGCGGGAATCGGCGCCTGGGAACTCAGCCGACTCCTGATTGGAACACGCATTGAGGGAGAAACGCACCTTGTTTCTTCCCCTTCCTTCTTACCTTACCTCCCCACCCCTTCCTACTCCCTGCCCTTTAAGCCCTTTAAACCTCCAGCGTTTCAAGGAGGCTCCATGGGGGCCTAGTGGAAGCCCCTAGTACAAGGAAGTGCTGGTGTTTTGCAGGAATCAGACCCAGAAGCTGACTCCGAGGACGTGAGGATGCTCAGAGACAGGCAGGGTTATTTTTCTGGGATGTGACTGTGGCCTGTTGGTTCCTAGGATTCCTGGGACTGCCAGCTAACACTGCCCAGCTCCTGGAGGGCATTCGGTAAATATTAATGGACCTGGATTTCCCCCAAATTAGTAACTGATGTTCCCCTATGCGAGCAATTCATGACTTGAACCAAATTCTTGGTCCTGGGATTGGAGGAGGGGAGGGTGGGACATGGAATGAGGGTGTAAAACACAGTTACTTGGGTTAGGGACCCTGCCTAGGAGGAGCATATAGCAAAGTGGACTCGAGGGCCTCGGGGGCTTCCTTCCAAGCCAGTCCACACAGGATGGTTTCTCTTCTTTTCATGAACGACTTGCCATCTCCTTTCTCCACCCAGTCTGCTGAGGATGCCAATGCTCCCTTTACCCTCAGTGTCTTTGGGCTTGTGGGTAAGATTTCTCCTCTGTGGGAGGCTGGGAGGCTTTTCTTTCTCTTATGCTAGGGATGCTCCAGATCTGCTAGTCCAGCTGTTCTCAACCCGTGGGTCGCGACCCCTTTGGGGGTCGAACGACCCTTTCACAGGGGTCGCCTAAGACCATCCTGCATATCAGATATTTACATTACAATTCATAATACTAGCAACATTACAGTTATGAAGTAGCAACGAAAATAATTTTATGGTTGGGTCACAACTTGAGGAGCTGTATTTAAAGGGCCAGAAGGTTGAGAACCACTGTGCTAGTCTCAGCTAGGAGGGCTGAGAATAACACAGTTTCCCTTGGGCCTTTTCTAAACCTAGTGGTTAAGCATAGGTGATTTGCCAGTTAAGAGAACCAGGCCGATAACACTTTCTCCAAGCCCAAGAGTCTCCTCTTTTGTGAGAAACAAAAAGCAGTTGGAGAACCATCCAGTTCCCTGGGAGAGCAGGACTACCTAGAAGTGATCATACAGGATGTCAGCAGTAAGGGTCATAGGAAAGAGCTGCGGAGGAGGCAGGTCGCAACTTCTACAGGCTTCGTGTAGCAGGTGCACAGAGGTGACTCACACAGGGAACAAAGCTTACTCCTGGAAGGAGTCCTCAGACCAGGTGTATTGAACACTTCCTATGTTTTGATTACTTTAAATTAACATATTAGTTTAATCCTTACAACAGACTTATGAGGTGGGGACTCTTATTTTCCCATTTTAATGATGGGGATAAACTGAGAAATTGGGTCACTTACCCAAGATGCACCGTCCGTCGGTGCCAGAGCTGGGATATGATACATTTAGTTTGGCTTCAGAGTGAGACACACTCTCAGCCACATCACTGGATTGTCTCCCGCCTGTGTCAACTGAATCCTATCTGTGCCAGGATTTGGGCCTGTAATAGAGCAGCAGGGACTGGGGCAGCATTCCTCTGGCAGGAGGAATAAATTAATAGTATGTGGCATCTTCACTGGGTGTGGCCACATCTCTGGTAACTTTAGTGATTCATCAGTAAAGATGGTCAGATTTGTGCACTGGATCTGGCTTGTAGGGACTCATAAGAGTTAATTTTAGCATCTCTTTCTAGTTCCATGTTCAGTGACATGATATAGCCTGCAATCAGCTATAATGTGAGTACTTATACCATGAAATTCAACAAATGCTCTGAATAAGGATTTTTTTTGCAGATTATTTGGTAAACATTTATCAGCACTCAGTGGAAAAAATCAGTTGTCCATCAAATGATGAACAGATAAATAAAATGTGGTGTAATTATATATTAGAATCTTATTTGACCATAACAAGAAGAAATGATGTGTTGATGGATGCTACAACTTGGATGAAACTTGAAAAGAGTAAGCAAAGTGAAAGAAGTCACTCACAAAAAACCACATCTCTATATACTGCTATATATAAAAGGCTAAGTGACTGGCTGATGGCTGACTGGCTGGTAGGTATGACATGCACTGACCACCAGGGGGCAGACGCTCAATGCAGGAGCTCCTGAGTGACAGCAATTTTGCAGAGTGCCCTCTCACATTGTGGGACCCCTCAGGGGATGATTCCTGCAGGCCAGGCCAGTCCCCGCAAGCCAGGCTGAGGGACCCCATCTGCTGGAGGAACTTCGCTCACTCCGCAGACACCCTTCAGACCCCAGTGTCACCCCAGGTGCGGCCAGCCCCGGTGGGGACCACAGGAGGTTGGCTCCAGGGCATGTCTGGCCCATCTCTCCCAGTCCCACCCTGCCAGCCACCTTCTAATTAATTTCATTTCAATGTGCATGAATCTGTGCACCGGGCCTCTAGTATTAAATAATTTCACTTATATGAATTGTCTAGAATAGGCAATTCCATAGATTCAGAAAGTAAATTAGTGGTTGCCAGGAAATGGGGAAAGGAGAGGTTGAGAGAGAGGGAATGACCACTAATGTGTATGGGGTTTCTTTTTAGGGTAATGAAAACATTCTAAATTGTATTGTGGTGATGATCCCACAATTCTTTGAATACATTAAAACCATTGAATCATATACTTTAAGTAGGTGAGTTTTATGGCATGTGAATGACATCTCAATAAAGCTGATAAAATAACAACAAAAAACCATTTACCAGTGTAAAAGTGGTCTTAATACAGCAGCAGGGTTGTTCATAGAGGCAAGAAAAGCACAGAGCATCCTCAAGGAAAGGAGAGAAGTAGACCAGCCCTAGGCTTCCTGGAAACAGAAGGCTGGATAAATAGACATTTCCTTAATTCCATCTTCCATGTATTCATTTTACAAGCAGTTGTTTAGCATTTATTGTGTTCCAGGGTCCAGGGATGACAGAAGTCTCAGACAAAACCTCTGCCTTTGATTGGGGATCTCACAGTCTACAGTACCAAGAGTAGGAGTAGAGAAGAAAACTGGGAACAGTGAGAAAATGAAAAAATGAATTAAGCCTTTCTGGCTTAGTTTTGAACCAGCTGTAACCTTGCTCACTGATTGGTTCATGGGGTCACAAGAAATTGATGGTTGGGTAAGAAAATGAAAAAGTGATATAAAGAGCACTCATAAACTAGTCCAGAAGGCTGTGACAGAAGTCTGCCTAACAAGATGTGTGGTGATATGGCCCCAATTACAATTTCCTCTTAATCTCAATTTATAGAATTATATGTGTATTAGTCATGATCCCAACAGGAAACAGAGCACACTTCAAAGTAATTCCAGGAAAATTAATTTACACCCTAGCTGGTTTGGCTCAGTGGACAGAGCATCAGCCTGCGGACTAAAGAATCCCGGGTTTGATTCCAGTCAAGGGCACATGCCTAGGTTGCAGGCTCCATCCCCAATAGGGGGTGTGCAGGAGACAGCCAATCAATGATTCTCTCTCCCTCTCCCTTCCTCTCTGAAATCATATTTAAAAAAAGATATATTTTTCCCTAACTGGTTTGGCTCAGAGGATAGAACATCGGCCTGCGGATTGAAGGGTCCCACGTTCAATTCTGGTCAAGGGCATGTACCTTGGTTGTGGGCACATCCCCAGTAGGGTGTGTGCAGGAGGCAGCTGATCGATGTTTCTAAAGCTCTATCCTTCTCCCTTCCTCTCTGTAAAAAATCAATAAAATATATGTTTTAAAAAGATATATTTTTTAAAAACATTAATTTACAAAGGGACTCATTATAAAGTGGAGTACAAGTAAACCACAGGGATAGTGAAGGAACTTGGACCTCACATCAGCAGAGAAGTCACCACCCTAGACCTGATAGGAGGAGAAAAAGGTTACCAGGACCCAGAAGGAGAGAGGCTTGTGTGCTTTAAGAAAACCAGGCAACAGCTTGTCAAAGACAATGACATCTCAAGTTTACCTCAAAGGAGGGATATCAGGAATAAATACCTTGATTTCAGTCTCCTCCCACCCTCCCTCCTATCAAGACCAGACCCAAGTAGAAGCTACAGGGTACTGGAACTTGTTGGTGGAATCCATGTAGATTGTCCTCCCTGGGAAGAGAGTAGGGAAGGGCAAAGGAAGATGTGGGGGGCAAATGAAAAATACTTCACCCAGTATGGAGCCTTGAAGAGGTCCCTTTAAGAAATAATGGATGTTGTAGCTCCAAAGAATTTTCTATGTAATTCTGCCCTCTTCTGCTCACCTGCTAATTCCATCAAAACTATCTATAATACACTCTACAATATCATTTGCAGTCAACAGAACCTTTTAAGAGTGCTAATCCTGAAAATTATGTTATTGTGATGACAAATTAGTCAGCTCAAGAAAGAAGCTCTGCAGACTCTGTCTCCATACACCCTCCCTCTTTCCACCAAATTATAAATATTGACCAAGTAGCCTATCCTTAGAAAGTACAGAAGGGCTTCCTATTTAAAGTTTTCAAGAATAAGGGCATTCTTTTTGATCAAAACATTTATTACTTTATCACTGCCATCATCGATTAGCATATATTGAGCACTCAATGTGCAGAGCACTGAGTTACATGCAAGATAACTTTTGTTATTCCAAAGCAGACTCTTTAAATTTTAGTAATGGATGGAACCTTAGAGATCATCTAATACTCCACTTTCATTTTGCACATGTGGAAATTGAGACCTAAATTAGACACATCACTCCTCTAAAGTCACCTGCCAAGCACAACCTCTGATCTGCTTCTGGTTCCATCCCACCCTTATCAACATCCCACAACTTGATACCAATCTCTTGAAGCCAAGGAATTTCTGCCTCCTAAGCTTTTTTCCTAACCATTTCATCTCCTAACTTTCACTGTGTGACCAATAGGCATCGTCAGAAAGGTTGATGCAACTTTCAAAATGAAAATTCGCTTCAAAAAAATTATAATTGGCATATTATTTTAGGAAACAGAGGTCCACAGGATCAAACAAAAGATGATTTGTTCCAATTCCAAAAAATTAAAATCTCTGAACTGTAAGTTCCACAGAGATGTTTATCTTTATAGGAACTTAATGTCAAAGTGGTCACAGTCTATGCCAAATCCAAGCCTGCGGTGCTGTAACAGAGGGGTTCTCAGGAAGAACAGAACCATAGAATTATATATAGCAAGAGGATAGGTGAGGATGGATAGATAGATGATAGATAGATGATAGGTAGATAGATAGATAGATAGATAGATAGATAGATAGATAGATAGATAGATAAAGAGTATTGGTTCACATGAACTGAGAAGTCCCAAAGTCCCATGATCT
>NW_006288615.1:12857769-12858717 GCF_000327345.1 Myotis davidii | reverse complement strand
ATTTAATTTTTTTACATTAAAGCACATTTTATTATTCTTTTATTTACTTCTTCTTTTTACAATTCAGAAATTAAAACCACTCTGAGCAATACGTCTACCTGCATTCGTAATTGCATTAAAGAATATAAGTACCCAGAAGATAATTTTTTTTAAATTTCAAGATATCTAGGTAAACAATAGTGTCCGCTGAAAGTACAGAAAGAATAGCATGCCATAAATTTTTTAGATATAATCAACAGAGTATTATATCTCAGAAGAAAAATCAGTAATAATCAAAGTTTCTTTCTGAAGAATGGTTTGTTGATAAAATAAATTGATAGGCTTTTAACTGTTTCAAAATGTTTTGTCTATATTTGCAGACTCATACTTAGAAGAATATGAACAAATTCAATATTTAAAAAATTCCTTGAATCTTTATAAAGGTAGCTTTACTAAAAATATCTTAAACATCAAGTGTTGAGTTAGACATTGAGGATATAAAATAGTGTAAGGGTCATCCATTTCCTCAGAGAACATTTATAGTTTAGCTAGGGAGATAGGCTAATTCCATTAAAGCACAACTGTTAAGACAAGATATTATTGATAGAGTATGACAGACAAAGAAATCTATAAAAGAAATCATAAATATTCTTAAGTATCACATGATTTTGTTTATATTCAGTAATAATCCATAGTTAGCATTAATATTGAAAGTGTAGACCTAATAATCAGAACAAAAGAAGGGAAAAATGGAGGGAAAGTCAACAGCAGATGATTTGTTTTCATTTAGAAAACTAACATATAAGAATAACAGTAGAACCCTGCTGGCATGGCTCAGTGATTGAGCATTGACCTATGAACCAGGAGGTCATGGTTCGATTCCTAGTAACGGCACATGCCTGGGTTGCGGGCTCAATCCCAGTGTGGGATGTGCAGGAGGCAGCCGATCAATGATTCTCCCTCATCATC
>NW_006288615.1:12844491-12857602 GCF_000327345.1 Myotis davidii | reverse complement strand
ATACTATACATTAGTTATAAAATATAACGTTTTAATATCAGAACTTACCTTCCAAAAATAAATACAGCAAAATTAAAGACAAGTTGAACTTTAAGAAACTATTAATCTCTTGCCAAATCAATCTTATTATAGGCTATAATGTAAAATAGTAGCTAACATAATTAGTTATTATTCTGTACGCTCTAATTACATCAGTGCTCTGTGCTATTTAAGAGCAAATAACTAATGTATCCCTGTGCATTGTGCAGCCACTCGATGTTGGATATTTCTCCTGAAATTTTAGCCTCTGAAAGATGGTCTCACTAGTATATATGGCGGGGAGGGGGCGGGGGAGGTTCCCAGCATAAAACCTGGTTGTGAATGAGACTCTTGTATGCAGAGAAAATTTCTTTATCAATTATTTTGCACCAAGAAATAGAAAAATTTAAATGTCTTTCCAGATATCAACATTATAAACATAGTAAGCAAAAAATGACCAAATTATTCAACACAAGAAGACAAAGAATATGTTCATTTCAGTCTCTCACCCAAATACTCTTCCGAGCACAGTAAAATGTATCATTTGTTAACAATGACCAACATAGGCATCTTTCTCAGCCTGGCTGCCTTTTCTTGCACTCTTTCATCCTTCTCTTCAGATGGGGTTTCAGCAAATTTTCCCTATTAAAAGAGCTTCACCCTTCAGGGATATTCTGACACTGACCTCAGAGGGAGTTTTAAGCATTTTTTGTTTGTTTGTGATAGTGACTTTATTGTATTGCTTCTAAACCATAATTTCTGCTAGGCAGGGGTAACAAAAATCACTGAAGAGAAAAGAAAGGTAGATGTAAGAGAACTAAATATTTGAAAGAGCATGATGGTGCCAGGAAATTTAATCAACTTAAGGAGCCAAAAAGCAAGAAGCATTCCTTACAAAGATGACTCACTTGCTGCCTGGCCAGCATGGATCAGTGGTTGAGCATGGATCTATGAACCAGGAGGTCAGAGATAGATTCTCCGTCAGGGCATGTGCCAGGGTTGTGGGCTTGATCCCCATTGTGGGGCGTGCAGGAGGCAGCTGATCAATGATTTTCTCTCATCATTGATGTTTCTAACACTCTCTCCCCGTCCCTTCCTCTCTGAAATCAATAAAAAAATAGATTTTTAAAATATGTCACACTTGCTATTCAAAAGAATTGTCTGTGCTGGTTTCCACTGATAAGAAAAGCACGTGTTCAGGGGAGTCTTTCAGATCAACACAACCAGCCCGCTCAGGAAGTCCCAGCATTACTTCTCCCGGGCACAGCAGTCACCACTCCTTTTGAAAGGCTACACTGCAGATATATACAAATAACACCACCCTCCCAAAATACATACAAAATAAGTTTCCCATTGACTCACCATGCATGAAAATGTTCTTCTTTCTGGATTTCATAAAGTGTGATTTATTGACACAGGAAAAAAAAGTCTCACAAATTTTGCTTTTGCATTTGTAACAAAATTTTAGTGACTTTTGAGCTATCCTTTTTTCTTTTTTTATGAGGATAATATATGCTTGTAAAAAGTTAAATATAACAAGATTATATAAAGGAAAAATAAAAATCTTCCATTCCCAATCCCCAGAAACACAAACCCAACAGTGTGGTATGTGTTAATAAACAAATAGCTATATAGATACCTTTGTGTATACATACATGTACATATTTTTGTATGTGCATAGAAAAAACTATATCTAAAACTGAACCATTCCATAATATTTATCTGAAATCTGCTTTCTTTACTTAACAGTGAATTATAGACATCTTTCTACATCAGTACAAGTAAAACCTTCAAAATTCAAAAAAGAAGGTTTTTATTTTTAAGTAAAATTTAACATTACAAGAAGAAAGACAATGTTTACTATATCCAGAATTTTAAGAGAAATAACTTACTCTTCTAAATCAGAATTTATTCTCTAATGCTAAATTATCTTCTTGAGTAGCTCTCCAAGGTTCTTAAATATCAGTGAAATAGAATCTTCTAGGCCTAACTATCAAAGAATCTATTAACTAATTTTTCATGCTTCAAGTAAAATTGCGCAATAATTTGATTATTCTATAATTAATCTAAAACTGGAATTTTCAAAGGCTTTATTTTTTTGCCACGTGTCAGAATTAGAGAAGTAGTAGGAGACCAGGGACAGTTAGAAAAAAAGCTATTGATGTCACAAGTCAGAATGCAGATATGAGCAAGTCTGAAATGGGAGCTGGCAGACTGCATGCAAATAGAGAAAGAAGAAAGAAGAACAGAGAAAAGGTCACAGCAAATAAAACCATTAACAAAATGAAAAGGCAACCAACTGAATGGGATAAAATATCTGCAAATCACATATCTGATAAGGGATTAATATCCAAATATATAAAAACTCACAGAACTAAATTGCTAAAAAACACACACACACATCTGAATAGACATTTTTCCAAGGAAGACATAGGGATGGCCAACATGAAAAGATGTTCAATGTTATTCATCAGGGAAATGCAAATCAAAGCCACAATGAGATTTCACCTCACCCCTGTTGGAATGGCTATTATCAAAAAGACAAGAAATAACTGTTGGCGAGGATATAGAGAAAAGGGAATCTGTGCACTATTGATGGGAATGTAAATTGGTGTAGAACATAATGAAATTTTCTAAAAAATTAAAAATAAACTACATATGATCCAGCAATTCCACATCTGGGTTTTTATCCAAAGAAAACAAAAGCACCAACTCAAAGAGATATCTGTATCCCCATGTTCACGTCAGCCTTATTCACAATAGCCAAGATATGGAACAAACTAATTATCCATTGATGGATAGATAGATTTAAAAATTTATATATATATATATGACATTTTGTTGTTGCAAGCCCCCAAGATTTTGTAACTAGAGCAAAGTTGACTAATATAGAAATTGGTGCCTAGAAGTGGGGTGTTGTTTCATGACCCTATCTTCAGCAGCAAATAGCAGGTGGCATAGAAACTGTTATTTGGAACTAGAAAAATGGTGACCCATGTTATAAAAGTCAAATATTTGGTGAAATTGTCACCCACAATAATTTGCAGATTATAAACTTAGTGAATTTATGGCTTTGGGTTACTAGTTGTATTTAACAAATTCTACAAAAGAGGTGAACTCAGGAAAATAATTGGCCTAGTTACAAGCAGGATGCAAGGGAACACAGAGAATCCAGAAATCCTAGGAGTTGCCACCCTAAAAACTGCAACTATTTCTCATCTCAACTTCAGATTAAATTTAAACATACTCTGTGCAACAAAGGCCAAATAAAACTCAATCTTGGAGGGGGAAAATGGCTCAAGATAAAGAATGTGACTCCATGAAAGCACAAATGTGACTCCAATGGTAAGCACAAGGTACCACTAACAAAAGGAATAAAAATCACAGAGACTTTTAGAGATAGTTGTACTATCAAAAGCACCACCTTGTTTAAAAAAGGACTGTGACTGCCTAGCTGGTTTGGCTCAGTGGATAGAGCATCAGCCTACAGACTGAAGGGTCCTGGGTTTGATTCCAGTCAAGGGCACATGCTCAGGTTGTTGGCTCGATCCCCAGTAGGGGGTGTGCAGGAGGCAGCCAATCAATAATTCTCATCATTGAAGTTTCTAATCTCTCTCCCTCTCCCTTCCTCTCTGAAATAAATAAAATATATATTTTTTTTTCAAAAGGACTGTTACCGTTAAACATATAAAAGCAATCTTTGGTTTGCAGTCATTTGGGAGCTTGACTGGCTAGATGGTTCCCTGTCTGACCCCCTGACAGAGATGGAAGGAAGTCTGGACTCAGTGGGACTCTGGAACAACTGAATCAATTGATCCCTCTCACTCTCCCGTCCCAGCTGAATCATTCAGTTCTCTCCTTCTCCCGCCCTCTCCGTCTGCTCTTTCTCTACAGTCTCAGGCCCTTTCTACATAAGGCTTCTCCATGTGGTCTCTCCAGCAGGATAGCTAAAACTTCTTACAAGGTGGCTTGGGTCTTACAAAAAAAATGCAAAAGAAGAAGCTGCTTAGGATCAGAACTAATATAATATCACTTCTACCACATTGTACTGAATAAAGTGAACCAACATCAGCCCAGATTCAATGTGGGTGGGGACAACACAAAGGTCTGGAAGCATGGTTTATTGAGGGCCATCTTTGGAGACCAGCTACCACAAAGCACAATGAAAATGTATTAAATAAACAAATTAATTAATGATTAATTAATTACTTCAGCAGACCACATTTTTATTATGGTAAAGGTGAGCACATGATGGTTTAAAATTATCACCCTGTTTTTATTATCAAATAGTAGTTATATAACCATTATTTTCACATAACAGTCCAAATACTACATCAAAAAAAAAAGAAAAGAAAAATGAACCAAAAATAGACCTCTTGACAAGGTTAATACAAAAAGATTTTATTTAAAATGTTTTGATTCCATGATTGTTGCAGTTTTTATTAAGGAAAGTTAAATGTGAGGAAGTAGGTAGGAAGGAAGGATGTGATTCTGTTTTAAATGCTGAGTCTTCTTTGGACCAGATTTCTCATTTTCAAAGATATTTCATTTGCAGAACCATTTGTTTAAATGCAATCCTCCTTCAAAGAAGACTCGGTATTTAAACAGAATCACTCTGATTAAGGAAGGGTGGGACACCCTCCCTACTCCCCCATATCCATCCTTCCTACCTACTATGAGTATAACTGCTTTTGAATAAAGGATAGAGAGGCTAGGAAAATTGATGACTCACATACTTGCATTTTACAGTTGAGAAAACTGAAGTCCAGACTTTTCCAAAAGCAAATACCAACTTCATATTAAACCTCAAAAATGAGACTAGAACTTGGGTCCTGGTTTCCAAATATCTGATTTTCCTACTTTTTATGTGGAGTTCTAGCTAAATCCATACTTTTTTTTTTAAATGATAGAACCAATTCGGACAATTGGCATTTTCTTTTTTTCTTTTTTTATTTTATTTTATTTTTAAATATATTTTTTATTGATTTTAGAGAGGAAAGGAGGAGAGAGAGAGAGAAAGAGAGAGAGAGAGAGAGGAACATCAATGATGAGAGAGAATCACCGATCGGCTGCCTCCCGCAGGCCCAGCACTGGGGATCAATCCCACAACCCCGGTATATGCCCCCAACCAGAACTGAACATGGAATCCCTCAGTCCACAGCACGACGGTCTATCCACTGAGCCAAACTAGCCAGGGCTAGATCCATACATGTTAAATTCATGTTGTCCACCCCTTCCTGCACCCCTCCCTCTTCCTTCTTCTTAGCATCTGTCAGGAGCTCTTGTGCCCTCATGTAACAATCCACCCCTACTTCCACCTCCCCTATCATAGTATTCTGAGCTTAAACAAGATCCCACTTTGTGGGGACTGAGGAATTCAAGTTGAACAACTGAGTGAAATTGTGCTTTCAAATTCACAATGCGGGAAGCCACCCACTGCCGATACTATCATGAGAGTGCACCAAAGAACGCAGAAGGCCGATGGACCTTGGGCGTTAGCAGGGCATTAGCAGGGCTAACACCAAGCACCACTGTTTGTGTTGAGATAGCAATGGCTTGAAGCAATTTCCTGACCTAATAGCCTCCAAGTAAATGTTTACTGGACCTTACTGATCTTTACTGATCTTTATTGACCACAGAGATGGTCTGTCTGCTACCTGTTTACTGTGCTTTACTGAGGGCAAGATGTGTATCTAAAACTGAATAAAAAGCAGATAAGGCCAGGTTCTGGTGTGCCTCTTCAAGAAAGAAGGTCTCCACCTAGTCCCCCATGCCTTCTAAGTTCATATTTCTTGTATAGCATTTTCATTTGTGCGTCGGCCCCTCCTTCAGATCCTGAACCTAGCCATGCAGGTCGCGGCATCACAACTTGACAATAATGATGACTGATTAAAAAATACAAAGAAGGAAATTTGATTCTAAATTCCTAGCCATGTTCAAATTTTAGAAGAATGTGATGATGAGGGAAAATAAGCAAATGAAATACTCCAAAATCATGCTGTATTATACACAACATCTTGTGGGACAAAAGGTTCAATTAAAAAAATAACTCTTCTTGAAAATAAATTTTTTTTTTCCCCACAAGAACCACCGACTAGAGATTTTTATCTGGGAAGTTCTTCACCTGCTAGTATGAGAAAACTTAAGAACACAGAACTAACAATGTCCCACTGCTTTCTCAAGAGTTCTGTCTGTTCCTTCTAAAACACACAAATAACTGCCAAATTAACCGATCTCACATTTTTACTTTAATTACATAAAACAACACTTTATTCTTCTAGATCATAATAAAGATATATATTAGAATTGTCAATGGTAAAAGCAATAAATGCACATTTTATGTAATCATCCAACTACCTACAATATTTTTAGGCATATTTTTATTGCTATGCAATCAGCATATTTCCTAGCCAGTGAAGTCTCCTGGTTCCTGTTAATAGTCCTAATAAAACAAGAATACTTACTTTTTCTTTCAGATTTCATAATCATAGGAAACTATTCACTGCTTTTCAAATCTCAGGCAGATTTCTCATGTGACCAGCTCTAACCAGGAACCATACAAAGAAGAGAATTCTGAAAAACACTGGTACAGCTCAGCTAAATTAGCATCGGATAAAATTACCACAGTGCCCAGAAGTCTTTTCTTGTAAATTGATCCTAAATGGATTTAAGCCTCTCAGAGGCAACATATTTACTCAATAAAAAAGCCTGTCATAGTATAGAATGTTAATTACTGCATTATTTTGCAAGTTTCCCCCAAATATTTTTTCTACCTAATACCGAGAACATTACTACCAGCAAAGAAGTGTTTCTTTTGCTCTTACTAGGATAAACATAAATGTAAAGCAACATTCAACATCTTATTACTAATTGAACGATATTTAAAATGAATCTACTTAATAATTCTCCATTTCCACCCAACTGCCTTTCATCATCTCAGCTTTCCTCATGCTATCTTCTTTCTACTCCTAGATCAGAAGTCTTCAAACTCCAAACATAAGGCTTTCTTGCTCCTCCCTGCAATGGTCAAAGCCACCAAGTCCATCCATTTGTCAGGGTTGTATAAATCTGAACTATAACTATGAATATAAGTTAAATTTAAGTTCCTTCTCACAGAGGTCTATCTCAATTAAATTAGGATATAAGGTATGTCACCTAATTCTACCTCCTTGCAAACCCTACTCAGCTCTGAGACTGGCAACACCTCTAATACATTCTTGGAATCCCTACAGCTGTCTCTGCCCTCATCAAAGAATGTCTCCAGGGAGAGAAGAAAAAGCTCAGCTTTGACTGAACTTTCCTTCCCCACCCCCCCTCACCCCCCGCTGACACACATACACACACCAAGGCACACACTCCTATTCATTACTGACGTCACCAGGCTCCATGAGTAGTATATTCTCTCCTACTTGCCAGAAGCCCTAAAATTGAGCTTGGCTCTTAAATGATTTAATAGAACCTTCTGGAAGCCATAGCTTTTTCAACCATGTTCCCCTCACTTCGGGAACTTTCTCTTAGGATATCTTCTCAGTAGTGGCACCCACTAATAAGTTAACTAGCAACATATGATCCCTATGATATGATGAACAGTCACCAGGAGTTACAGTAGATACAAGTTGGTTTGGGCACATGATTTCTCTAAGTGTCAATGTAGACAATAAAATCCTCCTTACATGGGTGTTGATTGTAAAATGGAGATGAAGTAATGGAGGCCCCATCCTCACTTAGGACCCCTGTCTTTACTAAGGAAAAAGTTTCTCCTTCTTGCATTGGCCCTAATCACTTGGGTGACGGGGTACTTGCCGGAAGAGTGCATGGACACTGCAAGGGCTGCTTCACATCACACAGGCCCTGTTGTGGACTTGCTCCACCATGCCTCACTCACAATTACTATGAGGTGGGAGGGCTTTCTATGTTAATGGTTGAGAGGTTCTCTCCTCTCTCAAGGTCTCTGCTATCCTTCCCTGCAGTCCGGCTTTACATTACCTGGGATCACAAAGGTATAAAAAGATGAATGCAAAAAGATTGTTATGTGATATAAATATTGATAGGAAACATACTTTCTCCTTTTCTCTAGGTTTTATTTTATGTCAACCATGGTCAATAATTTGCTCTATTTTTTTCCAGTAATATTCCTATGGTGAGATCAAATATTTGACTTTCTTTTCCCAACATTTTTAACTATTATTTATTATAAAAGGCAAACACAGCATAATAAAAATTAAAGCTTATGCCTGCTATATTTATTCAAATAACAGAGAAATGAGTATGCTATCTCCATCATCAACAGCAGTTGCTAGGCTTGTAAAGTATTTTGCACATGTAGGGACTAGTGAAGCACAGTAGATTTCAGTTTCCTTCCCTCCCCTCCTCTATCCTGACCTTATTTACATCCTTAGTGAGCAGACAAAAGTAAATTCAGATTCTGAAGGGTATGTGATCAGATTACACACAACAAGAAATATCAAACTTTATTTTAAAATGTAAACTTACTACAGGTTGATCAAGAAAGAGCAAATGTGACTTCTTTAAACATGCACTGTTTGAAATTGGAAAATTTAGCTTATAACTAATATCGTTTTTAGATTATAAGAATATTTCATGAAGATGTTGCCTGTTTCAAATATTGAATAAGATCTTCTCTCTCACTTTTCTTTTTAAAAACAGCAAAGACCATTTTAGTTCCGGGGTTATATTTCTTCGGGTTTTCCAAATATTCCATCAGAGTTTCCTCTCCCCAGATAACACTTATGAAGGTGAAAATAAGTTTTAAGTTTGTGTTGCTACATTTGTAAAGCTTACTTTCTGATGTGACCCACATATGTGAGCAAAAAAAGTGCTCTTGGATTCAATAGGAAGGCTATTTCTTATAAATAAGAATATTTACAGTTTCTGACCTACAAGAAAATTCCAAAATTAGGCTTTTTGCTGCTCTATTCGTCGGCTTCCCTGTAGAAATCCAACAGTCACATGCTGTTTAGGATTATCCAAGGTACACCAATGAACTATCAACCCAAACATGTTGTGCCTAAGAAGTACTCCATCCTCCTATAATCACAGACAGTTCCTTCTAGAAAAGATCTTACAGATCAACCCCTCATTTTGCAGATGAGTAAATGAAGACCCAAAGAGAGAGGAATAACTTGCCCTAAAATGACAAGTCTACACTGAGTCAAGAATCTGTGACTACCAACTCATAGTTTCATGTTTTTTTCTGACAAGCTGTCTCTGTCCAGGTCTCTGCAAAAACCCATGATATCAGGAATCCAGCTTTATGATGAGAGGGAAAGGTTGCCTCTACCATTTTTCTTTTTTAAAATCAGTCAAAAAGAACATGGACAAAGAGAAACAGAAATGCTAACTCCACTGTTGATAAAATTTTTGAGGAAGAACCTATAACCCCAAAAGTAATATAATTAGAACACCACCAAGGACATAAAACTTGAACCAGAGCGAGAGGATACCAATCATTAATAATCTTGAAAAAGAAAAGTCTTCCAAAGTAAATGACAAACCCTGAGGGGCAAAGTCATAATTCTCCGGCCCAGAGAGCCAAGTGTACATCGACTAGCTGGAAAGTCTCCCTAAATTTTAGACACCAGGAGGGCCAGGAGGGTGAGGAGGGCCAGGATTAAAGAATAAAACACAGACTTTCCATCTTTAAAGGAAGAATTCTACCTTACTATAGAAGAGAAAATGAAGATGTTGAATAACCCTAGAACTATCAGTCTTTGTCAGCTGAAGTTAAGAGCCAAATAACAACCCACCAAACTTACACACATACACACCCAGATGCATACACATATCTAATACATAACTGTGGATAAGGAAAACCTCATAACTAATGGAACACTCAGATCCTCACTTTTACTGTCCTGGAAATAACCAGTCCAAGAAGAATGAATAATAATCAAAAAGAAATCATCATAACAGAGCACTAAACACACACAGAGAGACACATAACATACATACACACGGAGCACAAGGTAATATAAAATAATTAAATGAAAATACACATAAAAAATTATATACAATAAGCAGATGAAAATCATGACCACATTTCCATTGATTCAAAAAAGGTCTTTATGAATCAAGGGCTTAAAGCAGAGCTACAAAGGCTCAAAGAGAAAATGATAAAAACAGAAAAAGACGTAAATGACAGCAAAAAGAACAGATGTTGCTGATAACACAATCAAGCTTTTGATAAAAATAAAATGGAAAGAATAATGAATATAAAATGATCAAAGAGAAAATAACAGATACAAATGATATTTAGACAAAGAAGGTCCAAACCAAAATTTTTGTGGTCCTAGTAAAATGTTTAAAAAAGAAGTGAAATAGAATACAATTATTAAAACACTAGAGGCCCGGTGCACAAGATTCGTGCACTCGGGAAGGGGGGTGGTCCCTCAGACCAGCCTGCAGCCTGGGAGCCCTCAGTGGTGGGGGTGGGGGAGTGGGGGGAGGTGTCCCAGAACCCTCGGGGGATGTCCCACTGACAGGGAGCAGGCCTAGCTGTCAGTCAGACATCCTTAGCGTTGCCATGGAGTGGGGAGAGGCCTCCGCCACCACATCTGCACTCGCCAGACTTGAGCCTGGCTTCTGACTCAGCAATGCTCCCCCTGTGGGAGTTCATTGACCACCAGGGAGCAGCACATGCATTGAGCATCTTCCCCCTGGTGGTCAGTGCACGTCAACCAGTCATTCCACTGTTGAGTCGATTTGCATATTAGCCTTTTATTATATAGGATAATTCAAGAAGAGTTTCAAAATTAAAGTCCCACATCTACCAATTGTAAAAGCACATGTCCCAAAGAATCTGAAACAGATCAATCAAGACTTATACAGAGCCTATTAAAGTTACTAAGTTTCAATAAGAATTTCACTGAAACTTAAAAAGGAAAAAGAACAAACAAACAATAAGACCAAGTAAATTATAATTGCAAACAATCAGGCTAGCTTCAGCTTTCTCTAAAGAATAATTCAAGGTCAAGACGGCCCTGGTGAGGACGAAACGGCCCCAGTGAGGTTGGGAAGGCTCAGTGAGGTTGGGACAGATAATGGGGACCAGTATAGACTGATGAACAGGGGTAGATGCAGAGGCAGAGCAGCACTGAACAGACTGTCAAACTGCAGTGGGAAGCTTGGGGAGGGTTTGGCCTGGGGAGGGTTTGGGGTGGGGTGGGGGGTTTAAGAGATCAACCGAAGGACTTATATGCATGCATATAAGAATAACCAATGGACACAAGACACTAGGGGGTAGGGGCCGGGGCAATGTCAAGAGGGGAGGGAAAAAGAAGACATATGTAATACTCTTTATAATACTTCAAGAAATAAAAATTATTAAAAAAAAGAATAATTCAACACGAAGCATACAAAATCGTGAAGAATTAAAGTGTCACCCAATAATTTTATGTCTAGCTAGATTATCATTCAAGTGTAATGGGAATTCCCAGATGGTTTTTAAACACCCAAGAACTAGGGTAATATAGTTCTAGTAATCCTTTCTTGGCATAACTACTGATAAATAACCTTCTACCAACCAAAAGAGAAATGCAGACACTATGGTAACAGTAGGGAATAAGCACAAATACCATTTAAATGTAGGACAGATGTTAAAACAACTGTGGTAAATATGGTTAAATAGGATTGTAAGTGACATATATCATGTCAGACTAAAAATAACCTAATTAGCAAGAGTTAGGAGATAGTGTAAAAAAAAGGGGGGGGGGGGGGATTCCATAACCATTTTTGACTTTCTCATCCCTCACAGTGTAAGATAAACAGATATTACTCAAAGTACATAAATAAAATAACAGATGTATATGGATATCATTTAAAGTATAAATATGGCCCTAGTCAGTTTTCTAAGTGGTTAGAGCATCAGCCTGTGAACCAAAGGATCCCAGGTTCAATTCCGGTCAAGGGCACATACCTTGGTTGCAGGCTCCTCCCTGACTGGGCCCTGGTCAGGGCTCATGCAGGAGGCAACCAATTGATGTGTTTCTCTCACATTGATGTTTCTTTTTGTCTTTCCCTCTCTCTTCCACTCTCCCTAAAAAAATCAATGGAAAAATATCCTCGGGTGAGAATTAACAAAAAAAACAACTTTAAAAATTTAAATATGGCCACTAAAATTACAAAGAATTATGAAATAAAATTAGCTGATAAAGAGAAAGAAATAGAGGAAGATGGGAAGAAATGAACATACATAATTTCCTTATTGCTCATATTGAGAAGTATCCTTTGGAACTATATGAATTTTCATATAATGTATATGGATTTCAAAATATTTTTTAAATTATTAACACATTTATGATTCGGTGTGTTCCATTGCCTTTTTTTTAACAGCAGTTTTTTGTTTGTTTTTTTGTTGTTTTTTTTGAGAGAGAAAGAAAGGGAGGGAGGGAGGAAGGGAGGGAGAGAGAGAGGAAAAAAGAGAAAGAGGGAGAGAGAGACATCGATTTGTTGTTCCACTTATTTATGTATTCATTTGTTGATTCTTGTATATGCTCTGACCAGTGATTGAACCCACAACCTTGGTATATCATGATGACACTTAACTAACTAAACTACCGGCCAAATAAGTTAGTTTAGCTAATATGCTAACCCCATGATATAATTTCTTTAAAGGCTCAAGAAGGCCTGAGTCTGAATCCCAGTTCTATTACTTTTTTTTTTTTAAATTAAATCTTTATTGTTCAGATTATTACATTTGTTCCTCTTTTTTCCCCCCATAACTCCCCTCCTCCCAGTTCCCGCCCCACCGTCCACCCTCACTCCCCACCCACTCTCCTCATCCATAGGTGCACGATTTTTGTCCAGTCTCTTCCCGCATCTCCCACAACCCTTTCCCCCCAAGAATAGTCAGTCCATTCCCTTTCTATGTCCCTGATTCTATTATAATCACCAGTTCATTCTGTACATCAGATTATTTATTCACTTGATTCTTAGATTCACTTGTTGATAGATGCATATTTGTAGTTCATAATTTGTATCTTTACGTTTTTCTTCTTCTTCCTCTTCTTAAAGGATACCTTTCAGCATTTCATATAATACTGGTTTGGTGGTGATGAACTCCTTTAGCTTTTCC
>NW_006288615.1:12835478-12842926 GCF_000327345.1 Myotis davidii | reverse complement strand
ATTTCCACTTCTGGGTACATACCAAAAGGAAGTGGAAGCAAGGACATGCATAGATATTTATAAACCCATGTTCATAGCAATATTCACAATAGCCAAAAGGTGTCCACTGGCATGTGACTATATAAACAAAATGTGATATATACATACAATGGAATATTATTCAGCCTTAAAATGGATGAAAATTATGACACATGGTACAACATGAATGCTAAGTGAAATAATTCAGTCACAAAAAGACAAACACTATATGAATGCACTATTTGAGGCACCTAGAATAGTCAAATTCATTAGAGACATAAAGTAGAATGGTGGTTGCTAGGGCATGTGCAATAGGTATAGAATTTCAGTTTGGGAAGAAAAAAAAAGTTCTAGAGATGAATGGGGATACGGTTGCAGAACAATGTGAATGTGCTTACCACTACAGAACTGTACACTTAAAAATAGTTAAAAGGATAAATTTTATGTTATATATATTTTGCCACAATTTTTTAAAAATCACACAAGATTATTATTACAATCATGAATTTTTTAAAATTATACTCTAAGCAAGTCATACAGTCTTCTTTAAAATGAGAATTTCCTTATTATTTTGAAAACTAAAATAGTGTAATTATTTTCAATTACTTTCATACATAGAAAATTAAAAAATGATTAACAGTTTTTCACAATTTGTATTAAAATTGAACTATTTAATCCTGGTTCTTCTTAATTATTCAAGTCTGATTTTGAACAAGCTGTACTAAAGTATTTTTTAAATACTTATTTTATTTCTAAGTAACCTAATTTAAAACCCTATCTCTATTAGCATATCAAGCTGCTTACACTATTCTTTTTTATCCAGTTTTATTGAGATATAATTGATATTAACACTATATAAGTTTAAAGTGAACATGTTGATTCAATACACTTATGTATTGAAAAATGATTACCAACTTAGAATTAGCCAAAACCTACACCTAATCACATAATTACTATTTCTTTTTTTTTGTATTGAGAACATTTATGATGTACTCTTAGAAACTTTTAAGTATATAATATAGTATTATCCTATATAATAAAAGCCCAGCGACCGGCCAGAATGAACGGGCAACCAGTCACTATGACATGCACTGACCACCAGGGGCAGACGCTCAGTGCAGGAGCTGCCCCCTGGTGGTCAGTGCGCTCCCACAGTGGGAGTGCAGCTCAGCTGACCAGGATGAGTGGCATTCCCACAGTGGAAGCAGCTGCTCAGAGGGTGGGTCCACAGCCTCGGGGATAAGCCACGCTGCCAAGGAGGCCAATCTCTGCCGGCCACACACCTCCACCAGTGCACAAATCCGTGCACCAGGCCTCTAGTTACCTATAATCATCATGCTGTACACTAAATCCCTAGAACTTGTTAATCTGGTAACTGAAAGTTTGTCTCCTTTGACCAATATCTCTCCATTACACCACCCTCAGGCCCTGGTATCTCTACTCTGTTTTTAAGTTTGGCTTTTTTATATTTCACATATAAGTAGTATTACGCAGTATTTGTCTTTCTCTGTTAGACTTATTTCACTCAGCGTATTACCCTCAAGATTTATCCAATGTGTTGTAAACGGCAAGATTTCCTTCTTCTTCATGGCTGAATAATATTTATATTTATATATGCATGTATATAGATATATGTATATACACACACAGGTATGAGGTAATACCTCATTGTGGTTTTGATTTGCATTTCTTTGATGATTAATTATGTGAAAACCTTTTCTTCTACCTGTTGGCCATTTGTGTGTCTTTGGGAAAATGTCTATTAAATTCCTCTGCCCATTTTGACTTATTTTATTTAATTTTTTATCCTTGAATATGCTTCATTTTATTAAAAAATGAATTCTCAAACATATATTTATTGTGGTAAGATATATATATAAAATGTATCATCCTATTTTTTTCTTTTTTTTAATTAAAAATTTTTAATGTTGACATAATTGCAGTTGTTCCCCTTTTCCCCACCCTTTGCCCACCTCCACCCACCCCCACCTACCCCTTCCTTGGCCTTCACCAAACTATTATTTGTGTCCATGGAGCATGTATATATGTTCTTTAGCTAATCCCTTCACCTTCTTTATCCAGTCACCCCCCTCTCCTCTCCCCTCAGGCACCAGCCAGTCTATTCCATGTGTCCATGATTCCAGTTCCATTTTGTTTGTCAGTTTATTTGTTCACTAGATTCCACATATTAGTGAGATCATATGGCACTTGTCTTTTTCTGACTGACTTATTTCACTTAGCATAATACTGTCCAGGTCCATCCATAAAAGTTCCTTGTTTTTTATAGCCATAGTATTCCATTGTATAAATGTTCCAAGCTTTATTATCCATTCATCTGCTGATGGGCACTTGGGCTGTTTCGGTATCTTGGCTATCCTATATAATAAAAGCCTAGGTGGTGTCAAGTGCGACATCATCACAAGATGGCCGCCACAAGATGGCTGGCAGGGGAGGGCAGTTGTGGGCAACCAGGCTGACAGGGGAGGGCAGTTGTGGGTGTTCAGGCCAGCAAGAGAAGGCAGTTGGGGGTGACCAGGCCAGCAGGGAAGGGTAGTTGGGGGGAACCAGGCCTGTAGGGAAGGGCAGTTGTGGGGACCAGGCTGGCAGGGGAGGACAGTTGGGGGGACCAGGCCTGCAGGGAAGGACAGTTGGGGGTGACCAGGTCAGCAGGGGAGGGCAGTTGGGGATGATCGGGCTGGCAGGGGACCAGTTAGGCATCAATCAGGCCGGCAGGGGAGCGGTTAAGGGGCAATCAGGCTGGCAGGCAGAAGCAATTAGGGGCAATTAGGCAGGCGAGAGGTTAGGAGCCAGCAGTCCCAGATTGTGACTGCTGGCCAGGCTGAGGGACACCCCTCTCCCATGCATGTATTTCATGCACTGGGCCTCTAGTTGTAAATAATGCTGCTATAAACATAGGAGTGCATTTATTCTTCCTGACTGGTGTTTTGGGATTCTTAGGACATATTTCCAGAAGTGGGATCACTGGATCAAAAGATAGCTCCCATACAGTAGGTTCTCTTATCATTTTGTTGATGGTTTCTTTTGCTGTGCAGAAGCTTTTTAGCTTGATGTAGTCCCATTTGTTTATCTTTTCTTGAGTTTCCCTTGTTCTCAGAGACATATTGGCAAAAATATTGCTGTGAGAGATGTCTAAGATTTTACTGCCTATGTTTTCTTCTAGTAGTTTTATGGTTTTGTGTTTTACATTTAAGTTTTTTACCCATTTTGAGTTCATTCTTGTGTATGGTGTAAGCCGGTGGTCTAGTTTCATATTTTTTGCATGTGCCTGTCCAATTTTCCCAACCCCATTTAATGAAGAGTCTCTGCCCATTTTCAATCAGGTTGGGTTTTTTTTTTTTTCACTAATCCATTGTAGGTCTTTATATATTTTGGATATTACCCTCTTATAGATATAGGACTTGCAAATATTTTTTCCCCATTCTTTAGGTTACCTTTTCATTTTATTGACTGTTTCTTTTGCTCTACAGAAGCTTTTTAGTTTAATGTAGTCCCACTACATCAGTTTTGCTCTTATGGCTTATATTTTTGGTGTCATATCCAGAAAATCATTGCTGAAACCATGTCAAAGAGTTTTTCCCCAGTGCTTTCTTCTAAGAGCTTTAGTTTCAGGTCTTAGATGTAAGTCTCGAATTCATTTCAATTATTGTGAGTGGTATTAGATAGGGGCCCGATTTCATTCTGCTACATATCATTCTTCTTTCATCAGTGGAACTAACAAATAATAACATCATCTTCCCAAATAAGTCACAAATGTTACTTAAATTATCTGACTTAGGGAAATTTTATTTTTAATTCTTAAATAATATTAAAAGCCAAGCCTTCTACACAGCTTTTAATCTTGACAACCACCTATAATGGAGTATATAGCTGTAATAAGTTTTAATATGATTTCAAATCAATGCTAATAAAGCAATAAAATCCTCAAAATATTGGCTGCTAGAGAAACAAATACTAGGTTTTACCTAGTCTACAAATTAGGACTTCAAAAGTTGACTGCTCTTGTAATAAGGCAATAAAATAACAAAATGACACTACAGAGAAAATATTACTTTAAAGATTAAAGAGCCATATAAATGCAAACAATAAATGCATTTATTCAACATTTTATCAACTGAAAATCCTATCACAATAAATGCAATTCAATTCTGACACTAGCTGCCTGCCTGAAACTAGCACAGGCTTCATTGTCCCCAATAATATTGGCCTCATTTCAGACACCAGCTGCATGTTCAGCGTCCCCAAGTCACCCAAACATCTGGCTATAAATTTGAAGTATCCCAGGAACCCTTCAAATTTGATAATATGCTAAAAAAAATTCATAGAATGCAGAAAAGCACTATAACACCATTACAATTTTATTATAAAGACCAGTCAGATGAAGATCTCTTCATAGATGTGATTGATTGAATCATCAGCCATGTGACTAAACTCAATCCTATGCCCTATCCCTGGATAGCTGACAGATATACCCAGCCCAAAGTCCTCATTCTCAATCACATGGTTAGTCTTTCCAGCTTGGCCAGGCCTAATCTTGAAACTATCTAAGAGCCTAACATAAATCACCTCAGTAGCACAATCACAGGCCCCGATCCCAGGGCCCAGCCTCGAATAACAAAGACAGTCTTACGACTCAGGAAGTCCCAAGGTTTTATAGATTCCTTCCCAGGAACCTGGGAAAAGACCAGATGAATTCAGTATTATAGAATACCTATTAACCAGCATTTTTGCCCATACAAAATACAATGATATTATGTTAATAACATCTATGTTGATGTTTTAAAAGACACTAAATCACCTTTGACTGTAGAAAGATTAGATTTCATTCTATTTTGTTTTAATATAAGTATTTTCTAATTTATCTATGTATTCATTTTATATGTAAATATGGTCCTTCATTAGGGGTTCCCCTGAATAAAGATATGCTAAGGACCTAACTCCTAATAACTCAGAACGTGGACTTGTTTGGAAAGAAAATCACTGCAGATATGATCATATTGGAGTTGGATGGGCCCCCAATCTGATATGACTAGTATCCTTATGAGACAGCTCTGTGAGGACAGAAACACACAGGGAACATGTGACGACAAAGACTGGAAAAATGCAAGGACAACTGGAAAACCACATGGAAGAGAATAAAGTTGGACCACTACTAAGAGTCAAAATTATAAAACTATTGGAAGAAAACACAGGGGTAAATCTTCATGGCCTCAGATTTGAATACAGATTCTTAAATTTGATGCAAAAGCACAGTGACATCAACAACAACAACAAATAAGTAGACTTCATAGAAATTTAAATTTTCTGTGCATTAAAGGGCATTATAAATAAAATGAAGTAATCTACAGAATAAGATAAAATATTTGCAAGTCATAATTTGATAAAGGTTTAATGTCCAGAATATATAAAAAAGTCTTATAGCCCTAACCGGTTTGGCTCAGTGGATAGAGCGTCGGCCTGCGGACTCAAGGGTCCCAGGTTCAATTCCGGTCACAGGCATGTACGTTGGTTGCGGGCACATACCCAGTAGGGAGTGTGGAGGAGGGAGCTGATCAATGTTTCTCTCTCATCAATGTTTCTAAGTCTCTATCCCTCTCCCTTCCTCTCTGTAAAAAATCAATAAAAAAATTTTTTTTTTAAAAAAAGAAGTCTTATAACTCAATAACAGTCAATAAAAAAAAATTTTTTTTAAAAAAAAGAAGTCTTATAACTCAATTACAAAAAGACTAACAATCCAAACCAAAACAAGGGGGTGGGCAGGTAAACAAGCAATGTGAAGGCAGAATGTAGTCTCCAAACTGTACAGCCAAGAAGGATCATCTCATCCAGCCCTCATTTAAAATGAGGCACATGCCCAACCAGTGTTGCTCAGTGTTTGAGCGTCGACCCATGTATGAACCAGGTCACAGTTCAATTCCTGGTCAGGGCACATGCCCAGGTTGTGGGCTCAATCCCAGTAGGGAGTGTGCAGGAGGCAACTGATCAATGATTTTCTTTCATCATTGATGTTTCTATCTCTCCCTCTCCCTTCCTCTCTGAAATCAATAAAAATATTTTTTTAACAGAAAAGAATGAGGCCACAGAAAACTATATGTAACAATAATTTCTCATTTATCTATATTCTCAGCTATAAACAAATCTGCCAGATTAGATCAAGCATTATCTAAAAGCAATCAAACAACATTGCTGAGTTCAGTCAACATCAGTACCCATTTAATACTATTGCAGTGGACAATATATGGTTCTAAATAGAGAAGATTTTATTATATGGTGATAGTCATACACAATAAATTTTGTACAAAGATATTTTGGTTAAGACTGCCAAAAATTCTGTTACATAACTAAGTAAATGCCTCCTCCATCTAAATCCACGTAAAAATTAAAAGAATCTCAATTTATTGAAAAAATGTAGTTTGAAATGCTAATGAATGCAGTACTTGGGTTTTGTTTTCTGCTCTTTGTATTCTTTGAAGAATGGGTGATGGGAGGGGTGGGGATGGATTTCAACACAAGCTACTATTATAGTAATTATGAAAATACCTAATTCCTTGACAGTACAGTTCTGAGCATATTTTTACCGTCATTATTACCGGGAACAGAAAATGTTTATGTTATTCTGACAATATTGAAAAATACGATACTGGTTAACTAAAGTTAGCTATTAGTCAGAGAGAGGCTAGTACTTCATATACAGTAACCTGCAAAATTAATATCTTACCAATTTCTTTAAATCTATGTAGAAACCCCAAATGGTGTTAATAGGAATTTTCTCTGGGCAGTATACAAAATAACTAAAATGTTAATATTTTAGATCTGATTTTTTTAAAAAAGCACTGTAAGAAAACTCACTTTATCCGAGAAGCTTACTTAAAAATTCCAAACTTCACTCAAAACACTGCATTCAAATTCTACTTATATGAGTTCTACCAATTCTCTATCTAGATACAGAATTCATTAAGTCTCTGAACAAGAACCAGAAGGAGAAAGACTAGTCACAAAAACTAATTTCTGTCTTTTAGCAAAACATATTCATTATAACCAAGAAACTTGTATCATATAAAATCTAAATGTTATCTCAATATTACCTAAAGAATCTTTATTTCAAATTTTTATATAAAGCAGAAATATTAAATTAAACATTATTGGTACCAATTCCGGAACTAGACATTTTTTAAAATATATTTTTATTGATTTCAGAGAGGAAGGGATAGGGAAATAGAAAAATCAATGATGAGAGATGTTAACGTAAAAAAACCCATTGAAACCTGTAAAGAATTTCTGTTGAGTTTATTTGAGCCAAACTGTAGACATATGCCGGGAAGCAGAACCTCAACGAATTGAGATAGTGCTCCGGAGAATGGCAGGGGTACATCCGTATTTATACATGAAATTCCAAGGAGGAACATAGGGGG
>NW_006288615.1:12833275-12835398 GCF_000327345.1 Myotis davidii | reverse complement strand
CAGGTCAGCATGTGGCCCCTTTCGTCCACAGAGAGAATCATTGATCCCCTGACTCTTGCATGCCCCATACTGAGGATTGAGCCCACAACCTGGGCATGTGCCCTGACAGAGAATTTAACCATGACCTCCTTGTTCATAGGTTCATGCTCAACCACTGACTTGTGCTGGCTGGGTGCTAGACTTTTTTTAAAAAGAAAATAAACTAAAGTTTTCTTTACTCATATAGATGTCACATGCAGGTCACTTATGAGAAAATTTCCACTATTAACTGTTCAAATTACCAGTGTTGATAATAATTAAAACGTTCACTACTGCCCTCTTTAACCGCTACTGTGCAAGTACCAATGGCCCTTGCATCAAAGTGCATTAAAACCAATAGATTCAGCAATGGCAGAAAGGAAGGAACACTAGGAATGATACTAAGGGAATTAATTTTGTCCTGTAATTATTTGGCACTCTACTAGTATTTAGAAATTAAGAAGAAATATCTCACTGAAATATGTGACATGTGGAATAAGAATGTTAACTCATCCAGGAATGAAGTCATTCTAATGCTAAATAGGGTAAGATATCAAACACAGAAGGGGTAGTGAGGGTAATCAACCAAAGAACTTGTATGCATTGATTCACAACCCAAGGACACAAACAGTAGGGCAGTGAAGGCCTGGGGCAGAGGAGTGGGGTGGGCTGGAGGGGATCAATGGGGGTGGGGGGAGGGAAGGGAGTATATGTAATACTTTCAACAATAAAGATTTTTTAAAAGAATAGCAAACACTTATATATGCTTACAGTGTGTTACGCATAGTCTAAGCCAGGGATGGGCAAACTTTTTGACTCGAGGGCCACAATGGGTTCTTAAACTGGATCGGAGGGCCGGAACAAAAGCATGGATGGAGTGTTTGTGTGAACTAATATAAATTCAAAGTAAACATCATTACATAAAAGGGGACGGTCTTTTATTTCAATAGTTTCATTCATTTCAAACGGGCAGGATCCAGCCTGCGGGCCGTAGTTTGCCCACGGCTGGTCTAAGCTCCCTACTGGGAATTCAGTCCCCAATACCTCCCTCCCCTCACATGGCAACCTCATGGTGCATGGGTCCACGCTAAACCACTGAATCACACCAACGGGGCAATGAAATACTTTTTAACATTGGTGCATACCATGTCATTTCTCACTTTCCCTGTAAACAGAGGAATGTAGCAAGAACAACTGAGGCACCAATAAAGCTTTCCAAATTTACAAAACCCACAAAACTGAAGTGATGAAAGAGGGAGGGGAAGCTCACTGGAATATTTTAAGGGGATTCTGCATACTGTAGTGCAGAAAAGTACTGAAGTGGGGTGCATCACAACGATGTGATTCTGGGTGACTCACTTCACGCCTATGAACACACCCTAAGCCCACACTCCACAGGAGTCTACTGCCTTGCCCAGGTCCTCTGGGCAGGAACTGTACCAAGCAACAACAAACCGCAGCCCCAATTTTCCATGAGTTACAATTAAGCTGGGGTAGGATTTAAATGCTACATTAAAAGTTAAACCATTATAAATGAGCTACACAAAAACATGGTAATACAAGAACTGACAGCAAGTTGGCAACCTGACTGCTAATTGCCTAAAGAATGGAATGGAGTATGAATGGGAACAGGGAGT
Source organism: Myotis davidii (assembly GCF_000327345.1). Lineage (NCBI taxonomy): Eukaryota > Metazoa > Chordata > Mammalia > Chiroptera > Vespertilionidae > Myotis > Myotis davidii. The sequence continues at coordinate 12,833,743 of NW_006288615.1, read as the reverse complement.
GAATCCCGAAGGAACAGGGGGAAACGATATGGAGGGAAGGACTGAGAAAGCTACAAGACGAGTGTATTGAAAGCAGACAGGTGAGAAAGTCAATTTGAGTTTAGGAAAACATGAGAGGGGAAAGTAGCTTACCTGTGGTTACATCATTACTCAGTGAGACGTGTATGGTAAACCTGTGACAGAGAAATAAGAATATTAAAATATTTGTAAGTGTTCAGCAATCAAGGAATTTGAGAAAGTGACTGAAAATTTGGTGAATTAGATAAGTGGAAGGTTTACCCAATATTCTTTTTTTCTAGAGCTCAATCCAAAATACTTTCCTGCTGTTGTGCCCAGATTTCAAGGTTCCCAAAAAGCCCACCAGGGAGCCAGCGAGTCGAATGCAAAAGCAAAGAGGCCTTCATTTCGAACTAGTTCGGCTCCCCAACCACACTCACCGATGCAACCGCAAGCCCCAGTGGCCGAGAG
>NW_006288615.1:12829061-12832911 GCF_000327345.1 Myotis davidii | reverse complement strand
TGTCGGCCGCCCCAAAAATGGAGGACCCAGGGCAAGATGGAGAGCGCAGTCCTAGCCCCTCCCAGGGCGAGCTGAGCCCGGGCTCCAGGGGCCAGTCCAGTTGCCGGGGGTCCAGCAAATCGACAGTTCCAGCCCAGACAGGAAGTCCACGTCCTCTGTCTCGTTCCCGGGGGCGCTGGCAATCGCCTCCTCCTCCGTCTCCTCAGGCGAGGGCACGCGCCCTGCCCCTTCGCCGCTGCTGCCGCATGGGTCCGGGGGCGGCAGGCGGGTGGGGACCTGCGCCGGGGGAGTCGGTGCCCGAGGCCGCCAGCAGCATGGTCAGGCTGTGCCTCATGGGGCCCGGCGGCAGGCCCACGTAGGCCCCGCGACGACTCGCCCTTTCACCTGCCATGAAGAAAATGTTCTTTTTGTACACTATCTACTAGCCACAAGTAGGTTTTGAGCACTTAAAATGTGGTTAATGTGACTAACGGAATTTTTAATTATTTTAATTATAGTTAACCTTAATTACTTTAAATGTAATTGAAATAACCACAATAGCCAAAGATTTAATGAAACTATTCTAAAGTGTGAGTTTTGTCCTGTGATCTACATATTTAAAAGATGTCTTCAAATTGATTCTAAAGGAGCCGGTCTACTGGAGGGGAAAAATTTAAAAGTTAAATATTCGCAAACTCAAATGAAGACATGCAAACTCAAGAAAACAGAAACTACCATTTTCTTAGTGCTAACCATAGGCCAGGGTGGGTGCTTGCATATATTACCGGTAGGCTTTAGCCTTACAGATGGAAAATGAAAACTTTGGACTATATGAAAGTTTCTAATTCACCACCAATAAATGTCAGTGGCAAAATCTCCTAAATATTGGCAAATAAGGCAAAAAAGTTTTACTTAATTAAATATATGAAGACGAATATTGATAACCAGTAAGCTTCATTGCAATTACATCATAATTCAAGAAAATCTGAAAAACAATGACAAGAATTTACTATTTTCTCCTTGCATTTCAAAAATAAGTCACCTCTCATTTCAATATTCCCTCTTATTTTTTTAAAAAATCAATAAAGTTTTGCAAGAAAATTTTCAAGGGAAATCTGAATTTCATGTGAAATAAATATGTGTTTATCATTCTAATAATTGTGAATTATATGCTACATGTTTTAAAGACTTGAAACAATTTAACCTGCAAATACCCAGCACATTTTTTCTCTAATATTAGACCAATTAATAATCATTCTTTCAAACCTCAGAATTTCATCTGTTTTAATTACATGTAAGTCATGTTCAAATATGATTTCATGTTATTTGAAACATAACTGTCACTACTGAGTGATGGAAACGTCCTAAAATTGATTGTGGTAATGGTTGTGAGCATATTAAAAACTATTTAAGTGGGTGAATTGTATGACATATGAATTATAGCCAATAGAGCTGTATTTAAAATAAATTGATGCCAATGAAGAAAATATTTACTGTATTTTAGTAATTTAAAAGTACACTTCTTATTTTCATTGAATATGCAGTATTTCACATGATTGAGTGGCAAAGAAATTTTGCTTTCTTAGCATTTCCCAATATATCTGTTCCTGGTTTTGCTTTATGCAATCGTTAATCATTTCTTTAAGAAAGAAAAAAAGTAACTTCTCTGAATATCAGCCCTATATTTTCAGGATACCAACAAATGTTTTACAGAACAGAAATTGTCCAGTAAGTGGTTGAAGAAAATGGTATATTTTCCACCAGATGGCACTGGTGTGCAAATAGTATTGCTAGAATATTTACACTTCCTCACATCAGTAAAATTGTTACATTACCACATTGTTTTCATTTGCTTTGATTGGTCTGGATAAGATAAAAAGAAGTGGAAAGTTAAGATAAAATACGTCCTTGACTTGCGGGGGGGAAAGGAGACATATGTAATACTTTAATCAATAAAGAATGAATAAATTTTAAAAAAATACCTCCTTGACTTGCTAAGCTCAAGTGTAAATGGAGCCCTCCTTTTAAAAATGTGGAATGAAATGCAAGGAGAAACTGTCAGAATCTTGTGCTAAATTCAGGGTGAGAACCCAGAATGCCTGACTGTTAGTTGTCATCACACAATTATACAATATCCAGAGTTGGGGAGCGAACACCATAGTCAAAGAGAGCGAGAAAATAAATCTCCATTGTGCCATTGTACATATATTATCTCATTTGATCTCTAAGCTATTCACTTCATATACATTTTCTCATCTACTCCTAACTATACAAGCTTAAGCTATTAACTGCATGAGGGAAGCAGAGTGACCATTTTGTTTAATACTATATCACTTCAGTATAGCTCAGTACCTAACACATCAAAAACATTTGTTTTAGATGAATGGATGAATGAATTAATTAAGCTGGACAACTACCCTATTTAACAGGTAATATTATTTCTACTTTACAACTGAGGAAACTGAAGTTGGAAATATGAGGTAACTTGTCCAAGCTCACATAGCTCAGGCAAAAGCGTTGAACACAATCTGACATTACTTTGCATTATATATTTTCATGTAAGATTTCCATAATAGAATAAAAGTTCTCTGAGGGCAGGAATCATGTCCTTGCTATTCCACATTGTATATCTAGCTCCTTGACCAGAGCCTGGAACATAGTTGGCACACAATATTTCTCTAAGTTCATAGCACCCCAGATCTTAGCAGTCAAGGAACAAAGAGCTCGGCTCCAGGACCACTTTCTGGTTTATTCCTTTCCCTTCATTCCACTGCCAATGCTATATCCAGGCCTTATTTCTGGGTTTTTGCTAGTTTTCTGAAAACCTCTCCTCGAGGCCCATTAACACGAAGCCTTAGAAGTTATTATGCGCGTTGCCTACACCTTACCATTTCTCCTAGATTCACAGTTGAGCAGTCTACCCTTTCTGCTCTCAAACGCGCAGGGGTGCTTGTGGGAGTTGAGCAGATTATCAGAGGCATCGGTTCCAGTTTGGGCTCTGTTACCTGTATCTCTGTTACCATGGGCTATTCCACGAGCCTCAGTTTCTTCATCCCAATTTTCTCAATAAATGAGGTTGGAATTGGATGAGCTCAAAGGTTCCTTTCAGCATTAAGGCTTTTCCATGTTAATTCTATGGTTCTCTTTTGAGCTGATGGCCAAGATGGCAAGTTTGGAGAAAGAATCCTCTGAGGGTGGTGTAAAGCCAGAGTTGGAAAAAAAAACCCGGGCGACAGACGAGGCTGTTCTGGCCACAAGGATACAGGATTGCACACCTGATGTTTGGACTTCGGCTCCACTGGATTCAAGACCAGGAGTGAGCCAGGCTCCTCCGGGTCGCCAAGGGGCGCTGCAGGCCACTCGCCAGAAGCGGCAGCCGCACAGCGGGACAGCGCCAGACTCTTACGTCTTCCGGAAGCGGAGCGCCGGATCCGCAACGGCCAGGTGTGCGACGGCGGCGGCGGCGGGCCCGGCGGAGGCCAGGGGAGGCGAAGGCGACCGGGCCTGGCTCCCGCGTCCGGTGGGGCACCATGGACGAAGCAGGCAGCTGTGCGAGCGGCGGGGGCTTCCGCCCGGGCGTGGACAGCCTGGACGAGCCGCCCAACAGCCGCATCTTCCTGGTGATCAGCAAGTACACGCCCGAGTCGGTCCTGCGGGAGCGCTTCTCCCCCTTCGGCGAGATCCAGGATATCTGGGTGGTGCGGGACAAGCACACGAAGGAGTCAAAGGGCATCGCCTTCATCAAGTTCGCACGCAGCTCGCAGGCCTGTAGGGCCATGGAGGAGATGCATGGCCGGTGCCTCGGCCCCTATGATACCAAGCCCATCAAGGTGCGGGTGCCGGGTCGCGATACTCGCGGGGACGGTGTTCG
>NW_006288615.1:12826591-12829000 GCF_000327345.1 Myotis davidii | reverse complement strand
CCTCCCTTCCCCCGCAGCTGGGTCTGGGTCGGGCAGTGGGAGCCTGTCTGCTCCCGGGAGCGGACTAGGGGGCACCTGGCACTCTGGGGACGAGGAGCGGGAGGACGGCCTTGGGAAGAGGGTTTTTCAGGACCGCTCGCGCGCCTGCGTCGGGGTGCAGGGATCCGGGGATGGGGGGGGAGGTGCGGGTCCGGCCACGCCCCCCCTCACCCCCCACGCCCACGGTCCCCAATCTGGACCTCGGGATTCCTGGCCCAGCTCTGGCCCTGACCTACTTCGAGGGCTTCTCTGACCCTCCTCTCTCAGAACCCCCACCCCCCCACCTCCCACCCCAGTTGACCATTATAAACACAGATGACTGCTTTTCCACAGTTAGGTATGGGGTTTAACAACTTGATAAGAGTGCATTCAACTGTGGCTCTCCGGTGTTGGGCATTTTCCCACTGCCTGACAAATGTATATAATGTTTAAGGGCAGGTGATTAAAATGGCTCATATTACATATTTAGCCCTTTTGTGATTTGCAAAACCATTTTAAATAAGCCGTATCGGTGAAGGTATGAATAGCCCGTGTCCTGTTACCGCCGCTTTTCTTGGAAAGCAAACCCAAGTGAACTGCCTTAAGAAGAGCCGAATCGTTGTGATGGATGGTGGTGTAGTCGTTACATGATGCTTTGTGTACTTAGTTCACCCTGGGGGTATTTATAGTAAGTGTCTTCACTTGTCTGTAAAATTAAGGTAAATGACACATGGCAGGAAAGGTAGTTTTGAGGGTTATATGACAGGCCCTGCTTTTAGCACGGTGCCTGGTACAAGGTAAGCCCTCCCATATCCTTGTTGTTGCCGAGATGGCATTCCTTACTTGCTGTGAATGGAGAATCTAGCAGTTGCTTTATGGTGTACCCTTTACCTGTCCTGCAGAACTAGGTAGCTTTCCACAGAATTCTGCTTTCTCAAAGTTTTTTCCATTTACTACAAAAAATGAGAAGAATATTACAAATATGGACTTACATAAATGAAACAGATATTTCCATTTCTGGAGGTCTTTTCTTTACCCCCTTGTGCAAAAGAGGAGGTGCCGGGGACTGCACCAACAACAAGTAGACACTCCCACCTCTCCAACCCTTTGACATGGGTGACAACAGATCATCAACAAAACTAATTGTAAGGCCACAGCATATTCTGGATCGGGGGTTTGCAAACTTGTTTTCTAAAGGTTCAGATAGTAAATATTTAGGCCTTGTGAGCCACATACAGTCTGTCAAATACTCTTTATTTTCAGTGGCCCTTTAAAAATATAAAAACAACACTTAGGTTCTAGGCTGTAGAAAAACAAGGCTGTAGTTTGCTGACTCCTACATTAGATTGATCATTTTTATCTCCTTCCAATTATGATCTTGGGGAAGAGGGTTTTTATACTTTTGAGTAACATAACCACAGAGATTATAACTGAAAACATGCTCCAAATTTGAAACCCATAGATCGCCTCTCCGTCATTAAGTTACTATAAGAGAAGTAAAATTCCCAACACTGAAATGCACCTTCCCTTTTAGCCACAGAGAAATTAAATTATTCCCAAAGTTTAAATTCTGTTTTTCACATTTTTGTTCACTCATTTTCAGTCAGAGGGTTGTTTCACTGCAGTGCCCAGCTAGACAGTCTTAAGTTCATCCTTCAGCAGCTGCAGTTGGAGCTATCTTCCACGAGAATGTAATTGTTTTTTTTTTCAGTATTCCCAGTTAAATTAATTCAGCTTTAATTTTTTTCATGTACTTTGCTTTTGCAAAATTCCAAAGGATCTACCTACAAGACAAATTACAAGATTACAGCACCAGGCCTACAGCCAGTAGATGTCCAAGTAAAAGTCATGTTGTTACCAGCTACATTATCTAAAGGAAAACAGTAAACCTAGGAAGTACAAGAGAAAAATAATTGGTTTTTTAGCTTTGCAAGAATATCTCTTAGAGCCCATAGTCTGTGAACATAAAATCTCAGGGGTCATCCATTAGGAGATTAATGATATATGTTGTCTACTTACATACTGTCTCCTTTATCAGATATATGAAACATTCCAGTCTGCTAATATTTAGAAATTTGTGATCTGATGGCACTTCCATCTCAAATCTTACTACCTGAGACTCCTTTTCCCTCCCTGGTATCCTCCCATATACTTAAAGGTTCCCTATTGTCCATTAGACTAACTTTATAGAGGACCATTTCCACATTAGTCAGTGTTAATAATATTTCATGATATAGTGGACATACGGTGGAGATAAACTGGAAGTAAACTCTACCTGGGGAGATGGATATATATATATATATAATCTGGCTGTGTCGTGTAAGCAAGTTCCACATCTCTGTGACAGCTGTTTTCCAAGCAAACATAACAACCTTTTTTAAAAAAATAATC
>NW_006288615.1:12814563-12826578 GCF_000327345.1 Myotis davidii | reverse complement strand
CCCACCCCCATCCCTCACTCCCCACCCCAGGCCCTCACCTACCCATTCATTATCTGTGTCCATGGGCAATGCACAACCTTTTTCAATATCCCTAAAATCTCATGGCTTTATAAGCTCTGAGTTTTTTAGTTGCTGCCTCTTACTCTATAATACCATAGGTTCAGATTTTGTCATTCTTAAATGGCATAGAGCCCCCCCTTTAAAAGAAGAAAAAAACCTCAAAAGCCTTTGTGTAGCAATTTATATTAATTTTATTACTTTTCTTCAAATTATAAAAATAAAACTAGCCATTAAAATTTTTGTATATAGCTCTATATACAAATCCACAATCCTATTTAGAGATTTTAATATTACTCTGAAATAATATAAAACGGGTGGGGAGCTTTTTTTTTGATATTTATAACATCATTCTCAAGCCATACAAAATTATCAACTTAAAAATTAGCCTGCCCTATTTGGTCAAACATTTAATTAACTTATCCCTAATGCCTTGGTGGGGCCAGACCAAATGATTTCACATGCCTTATACAACTTGTGGGCTGCATGTTCCCCACCCCTGATATCAAACCAAGACAATTTTACAAATTAGAGCAATATAAAATTAAATTCCAAGTAATAATCTAATGCCATAGATAATGTTTCAATAAAACTAAATTATCAATAGTAGAAAAATAGAGCCTCAAATCATTCTGTATATTTTCTTACTCAGTACATCATTTGCATTGTCACTGAGATGATCCAGAATATGGTAATTTTTTTTTTTAAATCCTCACCCAAGGATTAAAAAACCTAGGTATGTGCCCTGACCAGGAATCGAACCCACAACCTTTTGGTGTACTGGATGATGCTCCAGCTAATTGAGCCACCTGGCCAGAGCTGTCTTTTTTTTTTTTTTAAAGAAGATTGATTATAGAAAAAAATTAAGAATATGACCATCTAGAATTAAAGCCAACTATGTCAAATATTACATTAAACAAATATACTAAACATTCCAATGAAAAGGCAGAGATTGTCACCTTGACTGGTGTGGCTCAATTGGTTGGGCGTCTTCCCATACACTAGGTCTTACCTTGAAAAGGTTGCCAGTTCAGTTTCCCACTAGGGCACATGCCCTGGTTGTGGGCTGGATTCCCAGTAGTGGGGTGCAGAAGGCAGTTGATCCGTGTTTTTCTTGCTTAAATATCAAGAAAAAAATCTTTTTAAAAAAGTAGATTGTCAGGATTTAAAAAAAGAATGAACTAAATGCTATTTACAAGAGACACTGTGGGTATAAAAAATACAAAGTGGTTGAAAGTAAAAGAATAGAAACAGCTGGTGTGGTATCAGACAAAATTGTCTTCAACAAGAGAGGAGTATTAACAGATACAAAAAGTATCAGTCAAAAAGTACATAACAATCCATATTGTTTATGTAGCCAATAATAGAGTTTCAAAATACATTATACATTATTGATAGAACTAAGGAGACAAATTCACAGTCAGATTTTTATACATTCCTCTCAGTATCTGATGGAACTAGTAGACAAAATCAGTAGATATGTAACATTTTAATAACACTATTCTATATAATAAAAGCCTAATACACAAATGTCTGGTTGGCCATTCAACCAATCAAAGTGTAATATACTAATGATATGCTAAGGCTGCTCAACCGCTCGCTATGACATGCACTGACCACCAGGGGGCAGATGCTTTGATGGTAGGTTAGCTTGCTGCTGGGGTTCAGCTGATCAGGACTGAGCGAGATGGGCTGGACACACCCTGGAGCCCTCCCATGGTCCCTCTCCGGCTAGCCAATCTCCTGCATCCCTCCCTGGCCCCAATCATGCACTGGTGGGGTCCCTCGGTCTGGCCTGCATCTGCTCGCAATCTGGGATGAGGCACTCCCCACCTCCCCCGAATGCACAAATTTAGTTCACCGGGCCTCTAGTTAACTATAAATTGTCATTTAGTGAACACTACCCAATAACTGCAGAGTACACATTCTTTTTCAGTGCATTCACTATTTTTGGTAAACCAGAATCCAAACGTAAAAATACGTTTGGAAAAAATAGTGCAGAGATTGGTAATCCTATATAATAAAAGGCTAATAAGCAAATAGACCGAATGGCTGAACAACTGGTCGCTATGACATGCACTGGCCACCAGGGGGCAGATGCTCAACGCAGGAGCTGTCCCCTGGGGGTCAGTGCGCTCCCACAGGGGGAGCGCCACTCAGCCAGAAGCGGGGCTATTGGCTTACAAGCACAGTGGCAGTGGCAGGAGCTTCTCCTGCCTCCGTGGCAGCACTAAGGATGTCCAACTGACGGCTTAGGCCGGCTCCCCAAGGGCTCTTGGACTGCGAGAGGGCGCAGGCCAGGCTGAGGAATCTCCCACGGAGGGCGGGCGAATTTCATGCCACAGGCCTCTAGTAGCTCATATAGGAAGTCACTGCAGTCCAGCCAGGTGCCTCAGTTGGTTAGAGCATCTTCCCATACACCAAAAAGGTTTCCGGTTCAATCTCGTCTGGGTGCATATGGGAACAACCAATAGATGTTTCTCCCTTTCTCTCTCTAAAATCAAACATATCCTTGGGTGAGGATTTTTTTTAAAGTCATTGCAATAAAGATTGCTTAAAATTTTTTCATTTGACCTTATTACATTAACCTACCATGAACTTCATACTAATAATGAATTAAGTATATTTAAGGAATAAGGACCTAGCTGATTTGGCTCAGTGAACAGTGTCGGCCTGCAGAGGTCCCAGGTTCGATTCCAGTCAAGGGCACATGCCTGGGTTGTGGGCTCAATCCCCAGTAGCAGGTGTGCAGGGGGCAGCCAATCAATGATTCTCATCATTGATGTTTCTCTCCCTTCCTCTCTGAAATCAATAAAAATATTTTTTAAAAAGAGAATAGGAAAACAACTGATTATTTTCACATTATTTTGTGGAATTTATTTGTTTCTTAGGTTTTAATTGCTCAGTCCAGATCATCTGGAAATCACCGAGATGTAGAAGATGAAGAACTTACAAGAATATTTGTTATGATACCAAAGTCCTACACAGAAGAAGATTTACGGGAAAAATTTAAGGTACTTATGTTTTCTAATCAGCTAGCATTTGATAATTCATAATCCTAAATTGGTTGCACGGTTACTAAATCTAAAGTGTGATGTGAGTTAGATCATTAGATTGGTGGTGGGGAATTAAATAACTGTTTTAAGCTATCTTTTTCAATCTGTTTTTTAAGTATTAAACCTAGAATAAAGTAACTTTAAAAATTATAGACTATATAAAAACTGGAAAATACATATGAGCATCTTGATGTATTAGTTCACATAACCTTTAAATTAACTCTGTGAGGTAGGTAGAGCTATTAGCACCAATTAACAGGTACGGAGACAGCCACAGAGAAGATAACTAAACCACTTAGTTAATAAGTGGCTGGGCCAAGATTTGAACCAGAAGGTTCAATTCCAGAGCCTCTGCTCTTAACCACTAATGAGCAAGACTTTGCAGCTCTCAGACTGTTCAAATTCTTACTCTCCCTTTATAACTTGGGCAAGTTATTTGATTTCTCTAAGGCCCAGCTTCCTTTTCTGTGAAATAAGCAGTAAAATAAATATATAGGGTGGCCCCCCAAAATATATACACATTTTAACAGCTGATGGCTCAGTTTGAAAATCAAATGTATTTTAATAGATACTGCTTTTATAATTATTCAAAGTGTGTGTATACATTTAGGGGACATCCTATATATATCCTTGAAGGACTGTTGTAACAATAAGATATTATATATAAAGCAAATGCTCACTAAATAAACATTTTCATTATTTTGGTTATTATTTGGTTATATCATTATTATGATTGTTTTTCTAGTGCTTCATTAGTTTGTGGCATTGTAAGTCCATTATTAAAAATGACTAAATTCTAACTCTAATTTCTTTTTTGGCAAATAAGAGGTATAAATAAATTTTAAAATAGTTCTAAGATAATCCCTGTTCAGTTATTAATTTTGACTCTTCTAAGATCTTTTTTTTTTTTAATTCTCATAGGTGTATGGAGATATCGAGTATTGCAGCATTATTAAGAATAAAATGACTGGGGAAAGTAAAGGTTTGGGCTATGTTCGATACTTAAAACCATCACAAGCTGCCCAAGCAATAGAAAACTGTGATCGAAGTAAGTATGTGTTTGTTTAACATTGTTAAAAACTTTATTAAAATTACAATTATTCTCAATAACTGAATCTAATACTGGTTTTTGTTAATAATCATATCTACTAATTTAATCTTAGCATTGGGAGTTTAAATATATATAACCCTCAGATGAAAATTATTCTGGGCTATGATTAAGCTTTCATTGAGGCACCATCTTGAAAAGAAATAGCAACTATATTAACTTAGTAAGTGAAAATGTTGTTGCCATATTTTGGTTATTATTTCTATAGGTTTGGATTGTTTTTTTGTTGTTTTTTTTTGTTTTTAATATATTTCTTTATTGATTTCAGAGAGGAAGGAAGAGGGAGAGAGAGATAGAAACATCAATGAGAGAGAATGATTGGCTGCCTCCTGCACACCCGCGACTGGGGATCGAACCTGCAACCCAGGCATGTGCCCTTGGCCAGAATCGAACCTGGGACCCTTCAGTCCACAGGCCGACGCTCTATCCACTGAGCCAAACTGGCTAGGGCTGGATTGTTTTTTTGTAGTTTTTTTTTTAAGTACATATTTTACAATATTAAGTATTTAAGAAATTGATCTACCCTTTCAGGTGTTTTTTAAAAAATATTCATATTAAAATAAACTCAATAAGTTTTAATATTTATTCATATTTGACCTAAACTCTAAATAGAATTTAGTATACTAACAAACCTAGGCTAAGGATAGCATTTATAAGTTTGCTAATATAGGTAAGTAAATATACATTGAGTTAATTTCAAGCTAGAGTGACATTGATTAGATCTGCGGTTGCCTGGTACACATCATGGAGAATAAGAATTATAAAGAAGAGCCCTGACTGATGTTGCTCAGTTAGAGCATCAGCCGGGGCACTGAAAGGTCACAGGTTCAATTTCAGGTTAAGGGCACGTACCTGGGTTGCAGGTTCATTCCCCACCCAGGTCCTGGCGCTTGTGGGAGGTAACCAATCAATATGTCTCTCTAACATTGATGTTTCTCTCTCTCTCCCTCCCTCCCATCCACTCTGAGAACAATAGAAAAAATCCTCAGGTGAGGATTAATAAAAAAAAAAGAAGAAGAAGAAGCAGCAGCCAAGGAGAATTTTCCTTATTGTGATACTTTTAGATATATTGACCTTTAGAAATGCGGTATGCAGTAATTAAATTAGTGTGTTTCAGGATATAAAAATTTATACATACTGCAAATAATTATTGTTAATTAGGTAACCCTAAGGTACACACCAAAATTTGCTCTCAGACCCTTCTAAATTTCTCACAGCATTAATTGAATACCTATGGTATACTCATCAATAGGTTAAGAAGAGGCTTACAAATGAAATATAAAATAATCTTGTCATTTAAGGAATTTATAGCTATATTGCATAGCCAAGATCTAAAGGGCAAAATATAAAGAATAAAAGAATTTTTAAAAGCTCTTTGAAAGCAAAGTGTACGTCTTATTTGTCTATTTCTGTCATCCCAAGTACCTAGTATAGTAATAAACCCTTAATAAACATTTATTGGGAACTTAAAGATACTGAAAATAATCTAACAGGTGAAAAACAAGTACACTGAATGAACATGGGAATACATTGGAAGTTGGATTTGCATGTGGTGGAGAGTAGGCGGGACAGAAGGTGAGAGCTACTTTGGATTGCCTTGTAGATTGTTTTAAAAGGAGAAAAATAAAAACTATTTCAGTACAGTTGATCTAACCACAATATCAAGGATGGATTTCCAGGGAAAGAATTCATACCGGCTACTTTCATCCTTTTTGAAGCGATTGAATAATACAATGGGAACTATGAACCTTCTTTGAAACATGTCCATGTGCATAAGCATTTTGTTTTGAGTTTCAGAAGGTTCATGAAGGAACCTTCCCACCTTTTGAAGCTCATTCTTGCATTCTTATTTAAAATCCTGGATCCATAGGCAAAAAGACCAGTTGAAGGGTTGTTGTAATTAATTGAAGAGAATCTAAACTAAAAACAGGCAGGAAAGTTAGAGTGAAATATAACACCATCTTAGTGTATTTCAAAGGAATAATCTTGATGGCAGGTTGAATGTTAAGAAGCGTATAGGATTTGATGTTGAGGAGCCTGGGACAGTCAGTGAATGATGATGTCATCTGTAGTTAGGGGAGATTAGAAAGAATAGCATAGAATTGCTGATCCTTCATGTCTTACATTGACCCATAATTTGGAATTCTTGCTGTTTTTTATATTACCTTTTTTATATTCCTAAAAGCAAAGAAGTAGGGTCTGGTGGAGATGGCAATTATATATATTTTGTTTTATACAATTATACAGGGTATCCCCAGAAATGTATACACATACATTTTTTTGATAGCTCAATTGATGTTTCTTTTTCAGATTTAATCCATTAGAATGAATAATTATTCAAAGTGTGTATACATTTTTTTGGGACACTCTGTATTTATAAAGCTGAGTCAATCACTAGCAATCAAGTATATTTATAGGTATGTTAAATTGCTATAAAGCTTGAAATTCATGGATTCTCTTTTCAGGTTTTAGGGCAATCTTGGCTGAACCCAAAAATAAAGCATCTGAATCTTCAGAACAAGATTATTATAGTAATATGAGGCAGGAGACTTTGGGACATGAACCTAGAATAAATATGTTTCCATTTGGTAAGTGGGCTACCTTTACCTTATAGTGGAAGTAGTACATACAATCTCAACTGACTTTAAAAGTATTATTTTATTAGCAGTCTGTAATACATCACTTAGTGAATAAAAGTCATACTGTATTGGTGCTTTTGTTTTGTTTTGTTTTTAGTTTGTCATGACTTCTCATGTCCTTAATATTTAACACTTATTTTAACTTACTTTCTATTATAGTTTTCTATGGTTAGTTATGCATTTTCTCAATATTAAATTGTTACTACCACCTTTTTGGGTGAGCTGCTATCTCTACGCAGCTGGCCAAAAAAGTATGAAAGACATAGACAGATATTTCCTCAGTATTGAATCCTAAAATTGTGTCCCTAAGCCACTGTTGCTTTAAAATTAAAGCTAGAGAAAGGAGAGGAATAACAAAAGTAGGAAGCTAGGAAAAGGGGGAAATGAGTGGTGAAAGTAAAGACTGTGAATGTCATTTGACACAAATGTTCTTTTAGAAGAAACACGTCATATTTTGCAGTTTCGCATACTAAACATAATCCTATGAAATTAGACTACACATTTCTGCTTATGTTTCTGTGTTGAAGGCTGGGTAGTGGGCAAAAATTTTCAGTTTTCTTGTCTTTGGTTCCTTTTGTTGGTACTGATTACCAAGAGCATTCTACAAAATACAGTGCCTTTGTTCAGTGGAATGGACACAATGAAAGTTCATTTTGTTTTCTAGTACCTAAAGTGTTAAATGAATTCTTAAATGTATAGAAATTTAAAGATTTACTTTTTTCTATATTATTGGAGAGCAACAACCTGAATTTTCAAATTTTGACAAGAATGACAACAGAGGCCAAGAAGCTATCTCCAAACGCCTGTCAGTTGTATCAAGAGTTCCTTTCACTGAAGAGCAGCTTTTCAGCATTTTTGATATAGTACCAGGATTGGAATATTGTGAAGTTCAACGAGATCCTTATTCAAACTATGGTAAAATAATGTTTACATTATTTGTAAGTGTGTATTTTGTTAAAATGGCTTTTCTCCGATGAGACTTCATATGTTAGATACTGTTTGTGTGACAATTTTTCTTTTTATCTACTTTAAACTTTAAATACAGTGATGCCTTAATAAATAAACCCCTGGGATATGCCTTCTTTCTACTGAGTCTTTTTTTTTAACTCCCACAAAATAGAACATTTTCTATTTCTGGTTGTAAAATAAAAACACCTCAAGATAGGGTCTCTCTATGTACTCTTTTTTTTTTCTTCTTCCCACCCGCCCTCCCTCGCCTTCCCTCTGAGCTTCCGCACTCCATACTCTTGATTAATGCTAGGCAAATTTATAAATCCTTAAATAATCCTCCTCAGCCCTGCATCTCTTTCTTAAACTTTATACCTTGAATTGAAACTTCTTTCCTTCACTTCAAGTACCTACTTTATACTTCCCACTCTTAATAGAACCAAGGCTGTAATATCAGCCATTTGAACTTTTAACTAATTAATTGATTAAGTCTATTATCTAGTGTTAGCTTAATCCATCTTGTATTTTTAAAGCCTTTTGACTTTGAAAGGCTTTTTTCAAGGGAGGCATTTAAAGGGAGGTATTATCCTTAAAATATCATGTTCATATTTTTACCAAAATCTGGCTTATACTTTGCTTTGTAGAAACACAACTATTACACAGGTGTGTAAGCGAACTTTGTTTTCTGACACACTTGATTCTGTATTTACTGTCTGTATGATATTAGGGTATTTCTACATTGTTTC
This sequence comes from Myotis davidii, assembly GCF_000327345.1. Taxonomy (NCBI): domain Eukaryota; kingdom Metazoa; phylum Chordata; class Mammalia; order Chiroptera; family Vespertilionidae; genus Myotis; species Myotis davidii. The sequence continues at coordinate 12,818,024 of NW_006288615.1, read as the reverse complement.
ATTTTTGTGGCAATACCACAAAAGTATTCAATCTTTTTTCTCTTTAACTCCTCTATATTATCTACCTTTGTTTTAGGTCATGGAGTGGTTCAGTATTTCAATGTAGCATCAGCTATTTATGCAAAATACAAGTTACATGGATTTCAGTACCCTCCTGGAAATCGGATAGGTGTTTCCTTCATTGATGATGGGAATAATGCCACAGAGTAAGTACCATTCCAGGAATGTCTAAAGCCAAGCTTTGGGTATATGTGATTATGATTTGAAAAATAAAAATATAAAATAATATCTCAGGTGAGGAGGCCATACAAAACAAGTTACTGTTAAGAGACAGTATTTCTAGTTTTCTGTAAATTATCAGTTGTTATCTCCAGTCTCCTTAGAAAAATGGCAACACAGATGGTAGCTGCTCAGCTTGCATCAATGGTGTGGAATAACCCAAGTCAGCAGCAATTTCTGGTAAGTAGGTAAGAATTTAACCTTCCATAGGGTATAAAATAAATGTGGCCTTGGTTTATTACCTATGTAAGAACATTTTCAGAGCTATAGTAAAAGACCACATAGGTGCCATGATACTCATCTGTTTAGCACTTGACTTAAGATCGTTAAAGTGTAGTTTTTCTTTTTCTCATTTTGTACCCACATCTTCAGCAGCAATTTGGAGGAAGTTCTGGATCACAGTTGCCTCAAATCCAGACAGATGTTGTACTTCCGTCATGCAAAAAAAAAGCCCCTCCTGAAACTTCTGTGAAAGAAAGACTGTTTATCGTGTTTAACCCTCATCCTTTACCTTTAGATGTATTAGAGGATATATTCTGGTAAGATATCAGTTCTACAAAGTTACATTTTATAATATAATTTGTTTAAACCAGTCCTTTAAGCACTCACAATCTTGAAACTTCTTAAATCCAATACCTATTAGATAGAGATGATTTGTTCTGTGCTTTAAAAAACTATTGATATCACCTTTTAAAATATATGATCATTTCCTTATCTATCATTCACACATCCTATGTTTACACACAGAATTAATTTCCTGTTATTTTTTTTTAAGGCATAAACCCATAGGATTGTTTTGAAAAGCATACGTAGAATGGACAAGTCATCTGTTCATATAAGATACATCTGCATACACCTGTCCTCTAGGATTCTTTCCATATAGCTTTCTCATTGTAGTTGTAATTTAAATTAACAAAGTTTACTAAGTATCTTCTGTTTTGTTCATACTCTGTTTTATCCTTAAGGATTTTATAAAAGCTTCATTGAGTAAACAATTACTTGATTATATGGAAGAACATACAATTAGTGTAAAAAGGGGGAAGGCTCTTGTTTATTTCTGTTTTTAATATAACTCCTACCTTAACTTTTTCTTTTTCCCATGTACCTTACAACAATGTTAGTGAATTAAAAAAAATAAATAGGAAACTTACCAAAGAGCTGCACAAAATGTCAGGTATGTGGTTCAAACTCAAGTATTTCGACTCTCGTTTAGCTGACTCATTTAGTTTATTTCTTGAACCTACCTGTCCTCTGGTCTAGGCAGGCACTATGCTAAATGCTAGAGACATTATATAAACAAAACATTATAATAGGTAAACAAGATAAAATAGTTATTGTCTTAGAGATTACCTTATTTAGGAGACATATAAGTAAATAGGGAATTTCAACCTGGTGAGATTAGTGCTATGAAAAGAGTGGACAGGCTATGAACTTAGAAGACTCCCTGAAAGAAGTAAGGTATAATGGAGACCTGAAGGATAAAACTAATTTAACCCAGAAAGAAAGCTGGGAGTGTGGGTGGTTATTGCTGCCAGAGAGAATGTGAAAGAGGTTATTATAATATGGAATTTGAGACTGAGGGAAGATAAAGCTGGAGAGAACAAGAAACTGTCAAGAAAGGCTCACAAAGTATCTTAAGGAGTTTGTCTTACTCTGGAGGCAATGAGGAGCTGCTGAAGGGACTTTTAGGGAGGAAACGATATTTATGTTTCAGAAAGATCACTCAGAAGACAGGGTGGGAATGGATTGGAGAGGGACAGGGAAGCTAGTAAAGAAGATATTAGAGTAACCTAAGAAAAAGGTAATGATGGTCTTCATGAAAAAAGAAACCTGAGTGAGAATGAAGAGAAATTGACAGAGAAATGTTTAAGAAGTGAGATTGAATAGGAGATACAATATGGGGAAAGGGTTGATAAGGGAGTCCAGAATGGACCCCAACTTTTAGACCTGAGCAGCAGTATTTAGTAACGTCAGTTGATTTTTTTTTTTTTTTTTTTTTTTTTTACTTTGTTTCAGTCGTTTTGGTAACCTGATCGAAGTTTACCTTGTGTCAGGAAAAAATGTGGGGTATGCGAAGTATGCAGATAGAATAAGTGCTAATGATGCGATTAGTACTTTACATGGAAAGATCCTGAATGGAGTCAGACTTAAAGTTATGCTGGCAGATTCCCCACGTGAAGAATCTAATAAACGACAAAGAACTTACTGATTCTTGAGGTAAGCCTTTTTAAATCTGAATTTTAAAACACACTGGCTAAATAGTGTAGCAAGAGGAATATGTATAATATGTACTTTAGGAATTTCTTTTTAGAAGTTGTCAGTTGAAAGCACTGTGGCTTACAACTTTGCTCATAAAACCAGTTCAGATTAATTTTATAAAATTTTTTTTTAACTTGAACTTTTTAAAACTTAAATGGTTTCAATGTTTACTGGAAGAATGTTTTTGCCCTTCTATAAAATAAAATCATTTCAAATTGGAAAATTAATTACTTTTTGGTTTGTGACTGTCATAGATATTAAGAGTTGAACTTTTTTAGTATATGCTTTCATAAACATTAAAGTTGAAGTACTTATAAAGATTTTTAACTTGAAGACTTAATGACTTGCATTATGAAATGAAGTAATTTATAAGTCTATAAAGAATGTTTTCAGTTCTCATTAATAAAATGCCTAAAGCACAATATCAAATAATAGAACTTTGAACCTAAAGTTGGTGTTTTCCTGGACTTATATATATAAGCTTGTGCTTTAAAATTACACATTCAGAAAAATATTCTTTTGTGCATATATGCATTAAAAAATAATCCTGACAATTTACAAAACCCCTTTTGTTTATCAGAAATATTGATACATGCAGCCATATAAATTCCTTTTATTAGTTTTCAGAAATCGAACTTAAATTTTTGTTTTCTGTAACAGTCAATTTATATCTTCATGGGTTGGGGAAACATTCTTGTAAATTTAGAAATGTTCAACTATTTCACATTTTTATTCTATAAATGAATTCTGAGTTTCAGGAGGAGGAGTGAGCATTTTCTCTTCTCACACATACTAGCTTCCCAAGTCCACTGCTAGTCAAATGGTAGCAGTTGGCATGCCCTTTGGATGCACATTTTTCACTTGAGGTTTTCTTTCTGATCAAGAGAATTATCAATATCAGGATGAATTGCCTAGCCTTCCTG
>NW_006288615.1:12798464-12814522 GCF_000327345.1 Myotis davidii | reverse complement strand
GACCCTTCCCTAATAGATCAAGTTAATTGGTTAGTTCCTCTTTCCTAGAAGGCAGTTGACAATAAGAAGTGTTCATTGAGCCCATTGTGAGTAATCCTAATTTAGAAATGTTTTCAAATGTTTTATTTGATTACAAAACCACACCCATTACTCCATACAATGTAGAAATTCTAAATTGCCAGTGAAAAAGAATTAGCAATTCTTTTTTAAAACAAAGCAGTTATTTGTGTGTTTACAGATAAAATGTTAAGAACTGACTTGTTTAGACAAGCTATCTTCTAAAATAGCATGAAAGTGTATTTATTCATGTCTGAATATTTCAACATATAAGTAACAGTTTTTTTATTCAAAGAATTTTTTTCTTTAAGAACTTCTTAGTATCAGAAAAATATTTAAATTAATCTTGTAGTTGAATCTTTCCTAATGGTTATGATATAATATGGAGAATATTAAACTTAAAATGAGAAGAGCGGAGTTTGAATTCCAACTGACACTTCACTGACTATGATTGAGCAGGTCTCTTCACCTTTCTGAGGCTTTTTTTCATGGTGTTATTGAAAGAACAATGTTAATTATATAAAATGTTTTTAAAAATTTTGTAAGACTCTTATATTGGTGACTTAAGTGAAACCTTTGAGATATCATCTCCAAGTGATCATAAACTAAAAGTTTAATGATACAAAACTACCTTGAGGTTCTCTGGTACAGAACTTTATAATACCCTGTAATAGTGATGTACATTCATCCAATTCCCTACATTTGAGGAAATGCCTATTTTTCAGCATGACTAGTCATGAAATATACATCTACCATTTTCCCTTATTGAACTATTTATTATACATATTTAGAGCAAAGATGAGGAGGGTCAGATTAGTGAAATTCACAAGGACATGACACCACTCAAGAAGGCTAGTTCCTTTCATCTCTGAGGAGTAAGCCCAAGTTTCAGTGAGCCACACCTAGGAAATAAGAGAAGAAACTGGTCTAAGAATATAACTTTGAGAGTAGTTGACTGATGTTTTGAGAAGAAGCTGATATACAAAATATGCCTCTATTTGAGGAAAAGAGAAATTCTAGTATTTCATAGCATTCTGATTTTGTATTAATTTACAGCATTTTCCCTCCAGAAATTCAGTATGTGCTTGCATCATCCTTCCAGGTAACTTTGGTTTTGCTTATTTGGGGGCATCTATGAATAAGTAAGCAGATAACATTGGTTATACTGAAATAAAGGAACAATTCCTAACATTTTAGGAATACTATATACAACAGCTGTTTCCTTCCAGGTGATGATTTTCATACTTGTGTTGTGTTCTTTCTACAGAACAAAGACTAAATAATGACATAATCCTCAGCTGACTGACTGAAAATGTGACTGGACTCACTCCCTGTGGACAGTTGACAGCTTTTTTTTCATGTTTGATAGTCTGTGCACAGCATTGTTTGTCTGGGGAGCAGGGGTTGTTGACATGTGTTTCTTAATCTACACGTTAATGCTAAAACTAATACAGTAGTTGTTTCTTAGAGCAATATGTTGTTATGTGTAGTAGAAATAAAGTTTTCTTTGCTTAACTAAATCATGCCTTATTTATGTGAAAGTTGAGAATGAAAGATTTAATAGATAGTGTTTAGAATATGACTAAATGACATATTTCATTGATTTTGAGATGCACGTTTTTCCACTCTGCAATTGGAAATGTCTCAATTATTGATTGTGTACCATAGTGTAATTGACAACCTTTTTTTCTTTCGTAGTGGAACTTAAAGATGCTTCTTTCAGTCAGTTGCATCTTAGATTCAATAAAATATGGTAATTGTTCCTCAGTCTACACATGAAGGTTGACTACTTACATTTACTCTAAGGCAAGAGCCAAACGCACATCATTAGACATATTTTTATACAGTAATTTTATAGTTAAACCAAAATTGGTTGGCAATTTTGTGAATATCTTTTAAGATCTTAGAGAAATGGTGATAAAGAAAAAAAATTGTTGATAATTTTTTTTTATAGTAAGTTGAAATAAATGCCACTGGTTTTCGAGGGTGGACACTTTCCCTTTACAAATACAGAAATGTAATGGCCACCCCAAAAATATGACATGTAAGCAATTTTCAGAACAGACTGTGATAGGAAGAATAATCATTTCAGAAAATTAAAAATTAGGAACCTACTCTGCTTGTATTTTGAAAATCCAAGAAAAATTTTTATCAGCTCTTGCCATGAATACTATATATCAGAAAGGATATATCTAAGTCAAGAACTTGGCACCTTAAAAAAAGACATTATAATTGGTACACAGTTGTTAAAGCATCACTTAATTACGTCTTCATTATGCCTCTAATATCCTTAAACTAAAACTAGTAAAAGATTAAATTCACTGAGCATAATAGAGTGTTTCATGCTTTGACATCCATTGAAAAATGAAAATTCTCTTTTTGAATCAGTAATTTTAGTAAATATAGGTAAAATTCTCAGTCTCATCTTCCCAGGCAAGACTTACTGTATGAGAATTGAACCAAGTATCTGAGTCAAAGGACATATTTTAAAATGTTCTCTTTGTAAATGAAAAATCCAAGTAAGGAGAGTTGAGGATTAATTACCAGCACATCAATTTAGTCATCCCAAACTCATTTACTACATACATAGTTCCATTTTTACATATTGGAATTAAATTGTGCCCTACAAGTTATCTGGCTCTATCACTAAGTAATGCTTGAATTCCACCCAACCCCACCCTCAAACATGTCTGTCAGGTGGTTAACCTAAATGGCACAAAGGTAGGGAGTTTACTGCTTCCTACCTGAGACCACCTTTAACATAAAATTTGACTATCATTTTTGCTTCTTAATCTTTTTTAATTTTTTCACTAAGCCAACGTTGAGAATCTTTTTCATGGTTAACTATCATATACCCTTTTACCCTCCATATTTTCTATTCAGATTGATTAATCCCAGTTTCTCCATCCTGCATTTAAAGTCAGGTAGCCAGTTCCTGAAAATAGTTTTGTTTTCCATGAGGTTTATTTCCTTGAGTCTTTTGTATAAATTCTGAAAAGACTTGTATAATAGCTCTCTGTCCACAAAATATTCTTGCTCTCATGATGCAATTTTCTGTTGAGTTTTCTCTCCCAGTTAGTTGCATGTCTCAGTAATCAGTGGGGTCTTTGGCTTTGGTGTCCATTTAATTTGAATCCTCTCAATCATTTAGCCTTGCTCCTGCTTTCCTTGCAGTTGATCCCTAAAACTTTATTTTTAAAAGCCAGAATAGTCATTTTTCTTTTTTTTTATTGCTTAAAGAATTACAAAGGGTATTACACATGTGTCCATTTTTCCCCCCCGCCCTATCATTTTTCTTAAAATGAGGAAATTCTAGAATCTAAAATAGCATTTAATAATCTAGTGTTTATGTCATTAGCTAAATGTGTACTTCTCAAATGCACTTTAGATATCTATCTATATATATAAAAGCAAAGTGACTGAAATGACCAGAACAATTGGAATGACCAGTTGCTATGATACACACTGCGGCCGGTCAACCAGCCCAATCGGGGGCTGGGCAGGCCAGCCAACCTCCCGCGGTCCCTCACCCCCATCTGCCTGGCCTCAATCAGGGGCAGGGGTGGGGCCGGCGGCCAACCTCCCACGGCTCCTCACTCCTGCCCACCCGGCCCTGGCCCACCCGAGGGATGGGCCAGTCAGACCCCACTCGTGCACGAATTCGTGCACCAGACCTCTAGTAAGGATATAATATTTAGATGCTTTGTATATGTCAGTTATTAAATTGTTAACATAGCAGGATTTTTATTAGGTAAGTCTTTAATGTAGGAAAAAAGACTAAACAAAATGGTAATTTTTCTTTCTTAAATATAGTTTTTACTGATTTTAGAGAGGAAGGGAGGAAGAGAGAGAGAGAGAGAGAGAGAAAGATCAGTGTTGAGAGAGAATCATTGATTAGTTACTTCCCATATGCCCTCCTATTGGGGATCGAGCCTGCAATGTGCCCTGACCAGGAATTCAACCTGAAACTCTTGTCCATGCTCAACCACTGAGCCACACCAGTCAGGCAATTTTTCTTTTAAATATGTGGTTCAAATAATAAATCTGATCAAACTCTCCTGCAAGTTCATTAAGTCGAGTATTTTATGGTAGTTTACAGAAGCCGAAAGCAGCTATCAAATTTGCTGCTTTTAGAACATCATGTCCCAAACTATGTTTCTTGAAGTAAATACTAGTGTCTTGAGAGAAGTCCGTGTGTTGTTTAGGAAATAAATTTTCATAGTCAAACATTGAGAAAATGTTCCACCAGTTTTTTACCATAAAACTTCTCAGAGCCTTTCGTATGTGCTTGAACACCATCACTGTTATCTTCAAAAGAGAACCATAGTTGTTTGCTTTATGCACTGTGAAATGTGTTTTTAGAGGCACACTATTAACAAGGCACTGGTATTCCAAGAAATAAACATTTTAGGAGAGATTCTTCTAGAATATATAGTTTTTATTTATATGGTATGGTGCGGTCTTGTTTACAAGTTCATTTTTTAAACTTTTTCCCACTCCAGAAAAAAGGTTAGTGCAAAATACTAAGGAAATTATTGCTCTAAATTTTTAGCTTTCTCTGATCTTCGCTCTTTTTTCATTGGGAACCTACTAACCATTAATTAACCAAAAGAAAATAGAGATTTATACCAGTTGTGATAAACATTGCCACTCCAAAACTGAAGTGCAGTGGTTCTTAAACTTTGATGTCCACAAGGGTCACCTCAGGCGTTTGTTTAAAACACAGGTACACTGATTCTGCAGGTTTGAGGTGCGTTTTTCAACAAGCTCCCTAGGTAATTGTGGTGGGGTCAATGGCATGACCTTGCAGCATGCTGGCCTAAAGGGATTCCATATATTGGAACTTAGGTTAGACTCATTGTAAGGCATTGAGAAGCTTCCAAGTCTTTGAACCTTTGGCATTTTTTGGAATTAAGTATCTGTTTCCCCTAAATTTAATATCAGTAAATATGAATTGCAATGAGAAATTCAAAAAAACAGCCAGTCTCACAAATAGCAGAATATCAGGCCAGCTTTTTCTTGTTAGCAATGTCATTTGGTGTTTGTAAAGGATGGTTATTATTTGCTTTATACCATTCAAAACTTCGACCTAATTTCATTTTTTATTTACACTTATTCTGAATTGCATTGTGTTAATAAATTACCAAAGATTTTGGCTCTAAAGAAGTACATAAGCATATGTCATTCTTTTTAAATGACAAAGGAGCATCATGTGATATACTTATTATCAGTGTCTAAAAAACTGAAATAGAATAATCACAAGAAATACATGTATATGTATGTTGGTATTCTTGCAATTAAAGTGAATCCTCTTATAAAATTAATGTGTTTTTGGTATACCCAAAAACCTGTTGGTTATAGATGCACTTTAACTTTTAGTAACTTCTTTATAAGTGTATAAAACTAAAAATTAATGAAAGCAAGAATAAATAAAATACATATATATCCTTTTTACGCAGATATAACTGATTGCTAGTTTTATTTCTATCCATATATGGATGATAAGCTGTATTAAAGAATCATAGCAATTACTTTTATGTATGATTTTAGTAAAGAGAAAATATATAGGTCTAAAGAGAAAACAAAGTTCATCCTTATTAGATAAGTTCCATTTTAATGTCTGAATTTTAATTAATGGATTGCATTATTTCCTTTTCTAGAAACAGTAACTCAAGAACACATGGATCCTGGGAACTGAAGGTATGGTACTGCTAGGTGATCAGATAGAAATATTTAGTTAAAATATGAAGTTGGCAGTTCATTCATTACAATGACCATGCTTTGACTTTAAGATAAAAATGACTTGCCCTCAGGGGAATATGCAGGTTTTACTATACTTTGAGAAAGTTACCAGGCACTTTGAAAGTCCATTTGTGTGATTGTTACAGGAACAGGAAGTCCTGTGACTGTTATACATGAACTGCAGCCAATATCTGGACGTCAAGGTCCATGCGAGTAGCTAACGTGCCAAGTGACCAAGGCCGCGACGACTGTGGCAGCCTAGAGACTGCCTTTCTGACCATAATGCTGCAGAAGTGGTGGAAGGAAGCTGCTATTTTAGAGACTATCGTAGGAAAATTATTTGTATTTGAGATACAAAAATCAGAAATGAAAAGGCAAGTACTGTTTTCCACAGAAACTGGGAAAAATATTGAGCACAGTAGGATAAGCAAAGTGCTTACTCAGAGATACTCTTATGAATCTACACTCTGAATTCTCCTGCCTCTTTCCATTTCTGATTTTGGAGGTAAATGATGAAAGGATGTCGCTACTGATTTTCTTACTCATACACTATTATCATTTTCTAGAGTTAATAATACATAGGTCATAGCCTTCTTTAGCACAGAGTTCTTACGGATTTTGTTTGTTCTGTTATTTTTTTGTTTGTTTTTTAATGCTAAAAGAAGAATTAAAGTTACCTACTTTAAAGTCATCTAATTTACTGCAAGGTCTATGAAAATACATAATTTAATATTTATTGGGTTCTGAAGATACTTTTTGCATCCTTATATTATTGCCCCATTGGCACAAAAGACTTTCTCCCTCTTACTAGTGTATCAGTAGCTTAGGAACTGTGTCATCGGGACATTTGGCAGGAGGTAGAGAAGGAGATCACAACAGGATTGACTTAGGAAGAACCTGCAGTAGTTGTCTAGAGCACCAGGACTGGCTGACCTGCTTTGGCAATGTCAATATTGGACAAACAATGTCAAAAAAAAATTTATTTTTAAGAGTATACTTGGAAGGATAGCATCCATCTTTGCTTTATTATCACAAATCCTTACCAAGGTACCATCTTGGCTCAATCTTCTCACTAGAAACTCTTAACAGGGTTTATTTCCTACCACTTTAACTCTAAGTCTGTGGTTTGTAGGCATTGTAGTGTTGCCCCATCTTCAACCCAGCCCAGTCTTATTTCCTTGCAGTAACTAAAAGTAATTTGACAACAGCAACAACAAAAGATGAAGTACATCTCCTTTATATCATCCTGAAAGATTAGCAATGTTCCTGGAACACCCAGTTTCTACTTAATGACTTCAGTTACTTATAATATAGGAAAGTGTCATATCTTCTATATCTTGTTGATAAGATTAGCCTTCAGTTTCTCCAAGAGCAGGATTTATATATAATACCAACATTACCTTTTTGGAAAGTAAAAGAGATAATAAAGGCAGTATAAATACAACATCTGCAATCCTCCTTTCCCAATTTTCTGTAAAAATACTCGTGAAAACATTCAAATACGAAAAAAGAAATCATTCATAGGAACTTAGGTAAGAATACTGTAAACAAAAGGAATTTTTACTAAATAAAGCAGTAAAGGGTAGATTTTTTTTTTTAATGGCTGAGTCAAATTTCACATTGAAAGAACTTGTCAGTAAAACTTGCTTTTCATCTAACTCCTGAGACAGTCATTGAGAGTCCCATCAGAAGAGGCTTCATTCTGCATTTCTTAACTGTGGTGCTGAAGCTGCCCTGTCTTGGAGATTTTCCTTAACCAAGAGAACCACAGTTGGCGTTAACCTGGGCAGAGGGATCATAAAAGAGATCCCACCTCTGACCAGAATAATAATGCTGAATGGCAAAGGCAGAACAAGTGACCCGAACAGATCTTAGTTCTGCACCTTGGCAGATATAGGATACTAAAAACAGAAATTTTTTTGAAAAATTTTAAGTGTTTTTTTTCAGCCACTGTTGTAAGAACTTTGTTCTTATTACCAGGAAATTCCTTATACTCCTAGCCTAAGCCTAGATCTGAAGGACCTCTTTGGGTTTCCTGGAGGAATAAAATGAGTCTAACATTTCTGACCATCTGCTAGGTAATACATCAGTACTTGAGTGGACTGCTAAAGAGCTAAAAGGATTCCTCAGAGTCTGCCAATTCTGTAGTTGGCCCAGCTAAATCAATTTTCATAGAGAAATGAGTAACTAAACGGACAAGAGATTTGACCAGCACTTCGCAAAGAAAGCCAAGAAGGGATCACAGGGGAGGGGACTGGGTAAATTCTTTATTTTTTTATAAAGAAATTAAAACCTCTTTGTTTCTTTAGCAGTTAATGTAAGTTTTAGAGTCTTTTTTAAATCTTTAATCATAGTAGTCATCAAGAAAATGCACATTACAACTACAGTAAGATAACCTTACACTGGTAAGAACAGCAAACATTAAAGTGTTGACAATACGAAGAGTTGGTGAAAGTGTGGAACCACAGGAACTTTCATTTACTACTGGTGGAAGTCTCAACCACTTTGGGAATGTTTGACAAATATCTGCTAACATTGAAACATATCTACTCTCAACTTAGTGATTTCACTTCTAAGCATATATCAACAGAGATAAGAACATACGTATACCCAAAAAATATATACAAGAGTGTTCTTAGCATTACTCATAATAGCCTCAGAGTGAAAACAGCCTTGGTGTCCATCAACAGAATACATCCGAGATATTGCAAATATTATATAACAAGGAAATGAGTTAACTTGTGCTACATATAACAATTTGGATGAATCTCATAAATGTGATGTTGACCAAAAAAAAAAAAGAAAGAAAGAAAGAAAAACAGCCAACAGAAGAAAATATACCTTTAGGCCCAATGGAGTAGGGAGAGATCACGAAAGGGGCATATGTTTTGTTAGTAATCTCTGACCAGCATGGTGATAATAACTGAGCTGTACTTTTTGTGGTTTATGCGTTTTTGTTGTATTTATCTTATAGTACTTCAGTTAATGTTTTTATTTCCTAGTGAGTTAAGCAAAATCAACACAAGGTGGGACAGACTTCTGCAGTGAGAAAAGAGCAGTATCCTGAGGCATTTAAGGAAGAAGGGCTTTCAGAAACCAGATCCAAGCTACCTTTGTCAGTGTTGTATATTGTCCTTAACAAACTTCCCTTTAAGGGATTCTGCGGCTTAATTACAATAAACCAAAAATGCCACAGTAAAAGTTAAGCAGCACCCGCAGATGAATAGAGTTTAAGAGGAAAGGTACAGGTTTAAAAGGCTGATTATAAAGATTTTCCTTTGAATAATAGATGTTTCCAAACAAGACAGCAAAAAATTAAACAGTAAATCGTTTTAACAGAAGAAACCTCAGTCTATAAAAAGGCTCATGTCTGAAGATCCTCTTCACATTGGATGTGGGCTGGAATGGAGCAGTGTGTAGTGAGGATTTCTCTACTCATCCAAGCGTGAAAGTAACAAACGTTCTGTGATATGCAACGCATTGCTCATTTGCTCTATAGAAAGGAGTTACTTGAATATAATCACTACACTACCAAAATGAGTGAAAATTAAAAATAAAAGGAAAGAAAGGCCAGTCGGTGAGTATTGAAATCAGTGAAGTTCCAAGAAGGAATGGCAGTTCCTTTATGGAGGGGGGTGCAATGTGTTTTTGTGAAGAAAAACTAAAACTTATTTTTTTACTTTGCAAATTAAATGTAAGTTTAAGAATCTTGAAATCTGTTAATATGGTTAATAATAAAAATTAATAACACTGTCTCCTGTCCAAATCTTTGAAAAAGCAAATGAAGTACTTTGACAAAAGAAAACACTTAGATCAAAACTGTTTAAATTCTAAAAACAAAATATAATGATTTGCTTCTTCCAAGAGGTCTTTAATCAAATTATATCATACCATAAAAGGCATCTCAGAATATGATTTGAGAAAGTATATGCACAGTCTCTAATAAAATTACAATCAGGGCCCTGGCTGGGTAGCTCAGTTGGTTAGAGTATTTGCCAAGGTTGTGGGTTTGATCCTCGGTCAGGGCACATACAGTATCAACCAATGAACGCATAAGTGGAACAACAAAACAACAAATTGATGTTTCTCCCCTCGCCCCTCTAAAATCAAAAATATAAAATTGTAAACAGTAGTGAAGACAACAAGCCCTAACAATATATATCTAGGATAATATAAGATTAAAATGCAGAAGTACAATGGCTTTTAAAATCATGTAGAGATGCTGGTGGGACTTTAACAGATGTTCTGTGGACTATCAAACACAAAGCAAATAGAAAGGAGAGATTACCCTAAAAATGGGAAAAATAAGGCAAAAAGAAAATACAGCTTTTTCTCAAATGGAATAGTTTACAAATCAATCAGATGGCAAAATTGAATGACAAAGGCAGCATAGAGGACCCAGCTGATTTAGAATATTTGCAGCAGTCTACAGCCATACCACCCTGAATATGCCCAATCTCATCTGATCTGGGAAGCTAAGAGAGTCGGACCTGGTTAGTATTTGGATGGGAGAATATTTGCAGTAGTATTCAAAACAAAACCTCTCAACTTGTTCTTTCCAAACTCTGTTCTAAAAACAAAGTGTAAGGAAATCACTTATCTTCTATCCCAAGCCTAAATCCTTTGACCTTGTTGGGTTTATTTCCCAGAGGAATGAAGTGGGTCTGCATTTGGTGCCCACATGCTGAACATCCATCAGCATCTGAGGAGTATAAAAGCTGAAGGCAATTCTTGGAACCTGGTAAGCCCCTGTAGTGCATTTTAAAGGGCAGAGGTTGCACAGTTTCTATTTGACCACAAGGTACTAAAACTAGAAAATGACAATCACCTGAAAAATAATTTAAAAGCTCTCTTCTGAACAGCTGTTTCATCAACAAAAATGTAGAAGATATGTTTATGCTGAAAGGAAATTGATAGCCATTATTGCATAGAGGAAAAAGTGAGTTAAACATGCAGCAACACTGGAAACAAAAGTAACAGATAAGATTAATCCTATATAATAAAAGTCTAATATGCTAAGTGTCCGACCATTCGTTCGACTAGTCGCTATGATGTGCATTGACCACCAGGGGGCAGATGCTCTGACCAGTAGATTAGCTTGCTGCTGGTGTCCAACCGATGGGGACTGGGCGAGATGGGCCCGGACATGCCCTGGACGAATCCATGCACCAGGCCAGTTTTGGCCTGGTCCCCGCAGGCCAGGCCGAGGGACCCCGGTGGTGCACGAATCTGTGCACCAGGTCTCTAGTAGTCAATAATCCTATATAATAAAAGCCTAATATACCAATTGTCTTCAACCAATCAAAGCATAATATGCTAACGATATGCTAAGGCAGCTCAACTGCTTGCTATGACATGCACTGACCACCAGGGGGAAGACAGTCTGACCGGTAGGTTAGCTTGCTGCTAGGGTCCAGCTGGCTAGAACTGAGCCAGACTGGCCGGACATGCCCTAGAGCCCTCCCATGGTCATCGTCCCCCTTCAGCCTGGCCCTGCCCTCTCATAATCCAAGAGCCCGTTTCGGCCCAATCCTATTCAACGCAGGAACCGCACCCTGGTGGTCAGTACACTCCCACAGGGCAAGCGCTGCTTAGCCAGAAGCCAGCTCACAGCTGGCGAGTGCTAAGGATATCCAGGGAGCAGCCCTAAGCCATCAGTTGGACATCCCCCGAGGGCTCCTGGCCTGTGCCCTGCAAGCCGGACTGAGGGACCACCCCCGCTCAGGTGCACAGAATTCTGAACAGTTAGAAATAAGTTTGAAAAATGTAAAATGGCAACCACTTGGAAAATGCATTTTCTAGAAAATGGAAGTTAGAAATAATGAAGGTCATGAGAAAACAGGAGTCTTTTAAAAGTAAATATTTCCCATTCTATTCTAAATATTTGGTAAATGGCTAAACAAGTTAAGAAAATCCACTAAACAAGAATTAGAAAACCTGAGCAACCAAAGAAAATATTCAGGTAGTTATCAGTGAATTATATCTCCTCAGAACATCCCTGGTTGACTTTATGCATTATAGCATAATTATAGACTTTTGAGAAGTACATTATTCCTGTGGTATATAATTTTTTTCCTATAGGCAGGAAAAGGTGAATGTACACATTCAGTTTTGGATAATTAACATTACCCTGACACCAAAACTGAAAGGCAAAAATGAAGGCTATAGATTTTTAGTTCTCCCATGAATGTGGTTGCAAACAAATCTGAATAAAATATTAGAAAGTACAAAAAAAAATTAGAAAGTACAAAGAATATGTCCAAAGAATTGCCAAATAGAGTTTACCCTTTAATGTAAGAGCAGTTAAGAAAAAACATCCCACTCTAGCCAGTTTGGCCCAGTGGATAGAGTCTTGGACTGAAGGGTCCCAAGGTTCGATTCTGGTCAAGGGCATATGCTTTGGTTACAGGCTTGATCCTCAGCCCTGGTCAGGGCATGTATATAGGAGGCAATCAGTCAATATGCCTCTCACATCAATATTTCTCTCTGTCTCTCCCCTCCCTTTCACTCTCTCTAAAAGTCATTGGAAAAATATCCTCAGGTGAGGATTAAAAAAAGAAAGAAAAAAACATATCCCCTAATACATATCTTTTTTTTTTAAGTGTAGTTTTATTGATTTCAGAGAGGAAGAGAGAGAGAAACATCAATGATGAGAGATAATCATTGGTTGGCTGCCTCCTGCATGCCCCACAGTGGGGATCGAGCCTGCAACCTAGGCATTGTGGCATGACCAGGAATCAACTGTGACCTGGTTCATAGATTGACGCCCACCCACTGAACCACACCGGCTTCCCCCCCATACATATCTTAATAGGATCGTAATGAGATCTCCTTGTCCAATTGGTACTAGTCCATTCTTGTAATCATGCGAATATTGTGGACTATTCAGGTTATGCATGGTTTAATTGAAACAGTAACTAGCTGGAGGGGTGGGATTAGCTTGATTTATTTATGAATATACATGACTGCTATATAATGGGAGAAGCATGGAATAGATTGGTGAGGCAACTAAAATGCCTAAAACTGTCTCTTAGAAAATAATTAAATTTGTTGAGCCCTTGTTATTTGCCAGGAACTGGGTTAAATGCTTTACATACATCTCAAAACCTGTGTACTATTATTCCTGTTTTATAGAAAGGAAACTAAAGTACATTCAGAGAGAGGAAGTAACTTTCATTACATCTATTAACATCCCACTGGTCAAAGCAAGTCCCATGGCTGAACCCAAAGTCAAAGGTTCAAAAGTTGACTGTCTTTTGTGGAAAGAACTTCAAAGTTACAATGGTATAGGATAGGAGTACAGAGGGGAGGAGAATTTAGGCCAGTAATTTATTACATCCTCCCATGATTTTTTTTACTTTTTATTATATAAAGTTTATTATGGACATTTGCAATATATAATATATACAGAATAGAGTAATGACCTCCTCCATGGCAGTATGTGGGATACTGGTTTCCAGGCTGAGCTTCTGTCCTGCTTCAGGAAGCATGAAGCTTCCCATAAAGCTGTAGTGCCAGAGTCAGCAGCAGCTTTTTAAATCTTCCTTGTGAGGTGGGGGATAAGCAAGGATCACCAGCCAGCCCTTGGTTTTAGTGAACCTGTCTCTGATCTCCAACTCATCTAGGGCACTTTTATTCCCCAAAGGGATATGGACTCTCCATTGCTTCTACCTGCTTGACCCAGTGTCCAGCAGGGCCTTGGCTCCAGCTCCTACTTTCTTCATTGTATTTGTTTTCTGTCCTTGGCTCAGAAAAATGTATCTTATTGAACAAAGTTCTTTTTTTAAAAACCTGTCCTTTCTCTCTCTCTCTCTCTCTCTCTCTCTCTCTCTCTCTCTCTCTCTCTCTCTCTTTCTTTCTTTCTTTCTTTCATATATTGCTAGAGGCTCAGTACACAAAATTCGTACACAAAGGGGTGGGGGGTGTCCCTCAGCCTGGCCTGACCTTCAATCCAGGACCCCTCGGGGGATATCCAACTGCCGGTTTAGACCCAATCCTGCAGGGACATACCTCTCACAACTCGGGACTGCTGGCTCCTAACCGCTTGCCTGCCTGATTGCCCCTAACCACTGCTGCCTGCTGGCCCGATTGCCCCCTAACTGCCCTCCCCTGCCAGCCCAATTGCCCCCTAACTGCACCCCCCTGCCAGCCTGACCTCCCCCTAACTGCTCCCCACTGCTGGCCTGATCCCCTATTCTAAAAGATAAGGACTCTAAAAAATAATACTACACTTACATACACACACAAAAAGCACAGATTTATTTGTTTTGTCTCTCCCACTGAATAGCAAGTGGGAATTCTTTAATTCATCTTTCTCTTTCTAACTCGTTGTTCAGGTCCACCCATGGTCTAGCAAACCATTTTCCTACCTTTGAAAGAGCTGCCGACTTTTCTTTCTTTCCATTGGTATTTCCTTCTCAGTAATTTTAACAGCTTAACACTTCACCTGTGAATGACCCCAAATAATACTCTGAATTTAACAAAGTATGTGAGAGAGTTAATGAGCAGTAATAGCACAATCAAAGATTTTAGCAAAAAAAAAAGATTTTAGCAAAATTGCAATTGAAGTATATTGAAGGTCGTATGGAAAAATATGGCATATATAACCAATCTTGCATTTCTAAAAGGCTACTAGTGTTAAACATTTTTTGCCACATTGGTTTTATTCTTTTCTTGAGAAAACCAAGTTTAGCCCTAGACGATTTGGCTCCGATGGATAGAGCGTCGGCCTTTGGACCAAAGGGTCCGTGTTCAATTCCAGTCAAGGGCACATACATTGGTTGCAGGCTCCTCCCTGGCCCAGGCCCTGGTTGGGGCTTGTGCAGGAGGCAACCAATCAATGCGTTTCTCTCACATCAATATTTTCCTGTCCTTCCCTCCCTCTTACAGTCTCCCTAAACAAAAACAAAAAAATCAATGGAAAAAATATCCTCAGGTGAGGATTCAAAACAAAACCAAAAAACAACAGAAAAAACCAAGGAGTTCATTGTTAGAGGTTTTAATAGTTAAGTGATTCTTAAGGTTTCTAAACACTTGATATTAAAATGTCTCTTTATAGTTTACATAACAATTTATGGGAGCTATCTCATTCAATATTTACAGCAATCTAATGAGATAGAGATTAGTTTATACTAATGGTATGATCTATAAATGGTTCCACTGATACAGAAACCCATGTTATCTGCCTAAAGTCCACCAATCGTGCTGCTGAACTGGCAGATACAAACGACCACAGGGCAGTTTTATCACCTTTGACAGGCCTTGGTTACATAAATGTAAACTATGTAATGCGAAGTATTATTAACTACATTACTTCCAAGATAGCCTAAAGATCCACATCTCTACAGTGAAGATACTGGAATAAACTTATGAAATCTGTATCTTTGGAGGTAGGATTTCATGCACCGTTGTATCTTTAGAATTCAAAGAGCAAGAAACAATCCATTATATAACTTTCATGAACTCTTTGGCCTTAAACAGAGGTTCAGAGAAACGCTGATTCCAGCGTTCGGGCAGAGGAAGTACAAACTAAACCTGGAACCTCTTCCTGTGTGATGAAGTAATAACAGAAGTTCTTTGTACCCTTTTGGCAAGCTTTCTGTACATTTGACACTGATTCAAAATGAAAAGGCTTTTTACAAAAATGCTGCACATCAAGTTACAGCAGAATCTCACAGATATCTGTCACATAATGCCACTTTTCTTGGCCTCAGGTATAGCTTCATTACAAAGATTTCTTGCCAGTCTTTCTGCCAGTCTTTTTATGAAAAAAAAAAATATTAAAGGCAATTGCCTGTAAATGCTTTAATAATAATCACATTTATTTTTCTGTTGGGAAGGGTGAGCCGTTTAAAAGATAAAACAAGAATATTCATCTATTCAACAAATGTTTGCTGAATGACTACACATATCAAGCTCTGTGGTAGGTGCTAGTTACCTTTCCATGATACACTCTCCAAGTTCCCCTTCAGGACTGAAGGCCTTATTCCCCCAGTGCTAGCAGTGCTATGGGCAGGACAAGATAGTCCTCAGCTGTCAGTCTCTTTCGGGGATTGCCTCAGTTGAAGAGTTCCTTGCCTAAGAAGACACTCCCTTCTCAGGTAGCTCTGCATCCAATCACAGGTCAATGTGGACATATAAAAGCTTGGCCCTCTTGCCCCAATTTAAGGCCTTTCAAAGGGTCATCCCATCTTCAGAGCATTCCAAGGGAAAAGGCTTTCACTGAGAATCCATCACAGCTCAACTTTTTCCTCTGCCCC
>NW_006288615.1:12794175-12797636 GCF_000327345.1 Myotis davidii | reverse complement strand
GAGTCTGCGTCCCCAGCGACTCGCCCGGATCTGGAGCTCAAAGTCTGCGACTCCCTCCCGATTGTAAACACTCGCGCCCTCCGCGCCGCCAGCCCCGCTCCGCGTGCACTGGGTACCTGAGAATTTCACTTCAGCACTGCGGCCCCTCTGGGTCTGGATATAATATTCTCTTTACTCCTAGTTGTAGAATTTCCACTCAGCCAGCCCGCCTGTGTTTCTGGATGTTGTGGGTCCCTGGTTCAAGCATAATTTGAATTGGTTGTTCAAGGCGGCAATTTCCGGCGTTAACCTATGCCGCCATCTTCGGTTCTCTCCTGAGTGATGTTTTTCGTAAATGCTTTAATAATAATCACATTTATTTTTCTGTTGGGAAGGGTGAGCCGTTTAAAAGATAAAACAAGAATATTCATCTATTCAACAAATGTTTGCTGAATGACTACACATATCAAGCTCTGTGGTAGGTGCTAGTTACCTTTCCATGATACACTCTCCAAGTTCCCCTTCAGGACTGAAGGCCTTATTCCCCCAGTGCTAGCAGTGCTATGGGCAGGACAAGATAGTCCTCAGCTGTCAGTCTCTTTCGGGGATTGCCTCAGTTGAAGAGTTCCTTGCCTAAGAAGACACTCCCTTCTCAGGTAGCTCTGCATCCAATCACAGGTCAATGTGGACATATAAAAGCTTGGCCCTCTTGCCCCAATTTAAGGCCTTTCAAAGGGCCATCCCATCTTCAGAGCATTCCAAGGGGAAAGGCTTTCACTGAGAATCCATCACAGCTCAACTTTTTCCTCTGCCAGTTCCCTCCCTTTCTTTCCCTTTCATAGATGATCATGAGGATCTTCATGAACCTCCTGCCCGCTACCCTCTGACTCTGACTCAGAGTCTACTTCTCAGGGAAGCCAAACTGTGCCATCCTCTTTCATTGATTTCTCTCTGAATTTTTTGACTATTGAACATGGTTATAATTTGTAACATGAAGATTATATGACCTTCCCTCTTGCCTACTCCACTTTCTGTTTATCAGCTAGCATGAAACATAGAGACTAAGAGACTAGAAACATAGGCAGAACCCAACATCTGTCTTGGGAAGGCAAGATTGAGGCATATGATAGGTTTGTCTTTGCCTCCACCTCCCTTTTCTTTGCTGTCTCTCTTTCAAATGCTCTCCCAGTGATCCCCTGTGTCCACTGTAGTCATATTGTATGCCTCCTCCTTTCTCAAAAGACTAACATATTTTCATTGAGGTGTGAGGACTTAATGTGTCATTCTCCTTAAAGAGTTTGCAGTAGAAAGAATCTGTTGTTGTTAGGGGTTTTTTTGTTTTGTTTTGTTTTTCAGGCTTGCTATAGCTCAGAGCACTCCCACAGAATGGTAGAAGGAAGGTAATGAATCTGTTGTCATTAGGAAGGTGGATGTTTTTGG
This sequence comes from Myotis davidii, assembly GCF_000327345.1. Lineage (NCBI taxonomy): Eukaryota > Metazoa > Chordata > Mammalia > Chiroptera > Vespertilionidae > Myotis > Myotis davidii. The sequence goes on along the minus strand of NW_006288615.1, from coordinate 12,796,217 downwards.
TACTTCACTGAACCATCCATGTAGGCAACTCTCTTCCCATTTATACGTCAATTGAAGTTCCCTTATAATAAGCCTTGGGAAATATCTTAGGAAAAACTAGTTTTGGGAACCACTTCTATTTGAAAAATTGCTATAAATCTTTTACTCTAAGTATTAACAGATTAAAATCACTTTTTGAAGGAACAGTGAGATTTGATTCTCAGTGACATAAATTAGCTCTATTTAATTTATTAACATCTATTTTTAGCACACGTGGGTAATACAAATAAATGTTTAGGTTAAGGACTGTGAAATTTAAAATTCTGAAAAATTAGGTAGTCTTGGATATCACTAAATGTATACACACCTTGAATGATGATAAAGTCAGTGTTTGTTAACATACAGTTCATGGGCTGCTTTCAGATCTTGGCTATTGTAAATAACAGTGCATATATTTTTCACCTCAGACCTGTCAGAATGGCTATCGCCACTAAATCCACAAACAACAGGTGTTGGCCAGGATATAAAGAAACCCTTGTGCACTGTTCCTAGGAATGCAGCCACTATGGAAAACAGTATGGAGGGTCCTCAAAAAAAATAAGAACTGCCTTAAGACCCAGTGATTCCATATCTGGGTATAAATCCAAAGAAACCCAAAACACTAATTCAAAAGAATATGTGCACCCCTTTGTTCATTGCAGTGTTATTTACAATAGCCAAGATATGGAAACAACCCAAGTACCTATCAATATACAAGTGGATAAAAAAGTGGTGGTACATATATACAATGGAATATTACCTGTCATAAAAAATAGAATAAAATCTCACCATTTGCAACAGCATGTATGAACGTAGAGGATATTATGCTTATTTAAGTAAAATAAGTCAGTCAAAGAAAGACAAAAACCATATGATTTCACTTATATGTGTAATCTAAAAAACAAAATAAGTGAACAAACAAAAAATTGATACAGACTCATAGACACAGAGAACAGACATGGTTTCCAGAGAAGAGGGAGGTAAGGGGACTGGGTGAAAAAGGTGACAGGATTAAGAAGTACAAATTGGTAGTTACAAAATAGTCACAGGGATGTAAAGTACAGCATTGGAAATATAGTCAACAATCTATATATATATAAAACCCAAATATGCAAATAGACTGAATGGCGGAACAACTGAACAACCAGTCGCTATGATGTGCACTGACCACCAGGGGGCGCATGTGGAACATGGCGGACATCGGAAGTAGGCAACAGAGCGCGGAACATGGTGGGCATAGGCCGCAGCAGGATGGTGAAGCAGGTGAGTGGGGGCACCAGACCAAGGCGGGGCACTGGTTGCTGTCATCAGGACAAGCCTCTGGTGGTTACTCAAAATTCTTTGCTTCCCCACGCCACAGTCCCACCTGGTGCTCACACCTCCTGCCAGCATTGTCCCCACTTGCACCCACTGCCGGCGCCCAGTGCCTGAGGGCTTCTCCCCCTCCCCCTACTCCTGAGGGATGATCAAGGCAGCAGCTGCCACTTGCACCCACTGCTGGCACCGGCCCCAATCGCTACATGCCATCAGCGGGTGCAAGTGGGGCCAGCGCTGTCAGCACATGAGAGCTGAGGTGTCGGGAGCTGGGCTGCCAGCAGACAGGGGACTGGGGGCTGTGGCGGGAGGGGCTGGGCGGGGGTGTGGAGGATGGGCCAAGACCTGCCCCTGTGCCCACTGCAGCCTCATGGCCTACAGTTCCTTTCAAGGTGCACGAATTCGTGCACTGGACCCCTAGTATTATAATAACTATGGTGCTAGATGGTCTTGCACCCACTGCTGGCACCGGCCCCAATCGCTACATGCCATCAGCGGGTGCAAGTGGGGCCAGCGCTGTCAGCACATGAGAGCTGAGGTGTCGGAGTAGGGCTGCCAGCAGACAGGGGACCAGAGCCACAGTGGGAGGGGCTGGGCAGGGATGCAGAGGATAGGCTGAGACCCATCCCTTTGCCCACCGCAACCTTGCAACCTATAGTTCCTTTTAAGGTGCATGAATTCATGCACTGGGCCCCTAGTCACATATAATA
>NW_006288615.1:12790991-12794154 GCF_000327345.1 Myotis davidii | reverse complement strand
GATGGGCCAAGACCTGCCCCTGTGCCCACTGCAGCCTCATGGCCTACAGTTCCTTTCAAGGTGCACGAATTCGTGCACTGGACCCCTAGTATTATAATAACTATGGTGCTAGATGGTTACTGGAAATACTGGGGGGAACACTTTGTAAAGTATATGATTGTCTAACCATTATGCTGTACACCTGAAACAAATACGAAATAATTTTGAATTTAAACTGTAATTGAGAAATAAAAATATAAAGAGTGCCTATTTCCATCTTTCACCAACATTGAATTTCAAATTTTTTTACAATCTTTGGTCAATGACAGAATGAAGGGGAAAAACAAATACTTATCTCATTTTCTTAATTAAAAACTACTTATTAGATTTTCTAATTATGCAAATCAATAATGTTCATTACAGGAAAATAGTTTCTTAAAGATGATGAAAGTAGCCATAACACCAAGAGCAACAGGTAATCAGCATCAATGCATTCTTTTTATATGTAAACATTTTCTGTTATGGCTTTTATTTTGTGTGTGTGTGTGTGTGTGTGTGTGTGTGTGTGTGTGGCAGCGGTGAGATTACTCTTACTTTTGATGTTATGCATATATTAGATAGATTTTTATGTATATTTTCTTCCAATTATTTTAAGAATGTGCTTAATTCTTAAATTTATAATTGTGATAAAATACACTTAGATAAAATTTACATCTTACCCATTTTTAAGTTTACAGTTCAGCATGTGTAAGTATATTCACATCATCGTGCATACAATCTCCAGAATTTTTCTGTTTTATCAAACTGAAACTATAGCCATTAAACAATTCCTCATTTCCCCTTCCCCCAGCCCCTTGCAACAACCATTCTACTTTGTGTTTCTATGAGTTTGACTACTCTACACACTTCATATATGTGGAATAATATAGTATTTGTTTTTTGTGCCTGGCTTATTTCACTTAACATAATGTCCTCTAGTTCAGCCATGTTTCACTATGTGTCAGAATTTTCATTCATTTTAAGGCTGTATAATATTCCATTGCATATACAGGGTATCCCCCCAAAAATGTATATACACTTTAACAGCTGATGGTTCAATTTTGAAAATGAAATGTATTTTAATAAATACTGCTTTTATAATTATTTAAAGTATATGTATACATTTTAACACTATATAAGTATATATAGAGAGATAGATATATAGATATTTATCACATTTTGTCTATTAATTCATCTGTCAGTGGATGCTCCAGAAGTAGAATTGCTGAATCACATAGTAATTCTATTTTTTATTTATTTAGGATCTTTGTATATCACATTTTGTTAATTTATGCATCTGTCAGTGGATACTTGGGTTGCCTCCACCTTTTAGCTGTTGTGAATAATGCTGCTGTGAACATGGATATAGAAGTATCTGTTCATGTCCCACATTTTACTTCCTTTCATTATATACGCATAAGTGGGATTGCTGAATCATATGGTAATTCTATTTTTAAATTTTTTTGAGAAACTGGCATAGTTTTTTCATAGCGGCCACACCATTTTATATTCCCACCAACAATATATAAGTGTTCCAATTTATCCACATCCTCACATACACATTTTTTGTGTTTGTTTTTTTTTTTAATATATAGTAGCATTCTCATGGGTGTGAGGTAATAATTTAAATTTTTTCTCCCTTTCTCTTGCTCTTTCTCTCTTCATATCTTTATATCTTGCACCTGGTTCTTTCTGGTTGTTAGCTTTAAAATTTTGAACTAGGAACATGGCCTCTGATGGATCCAAGCTCATCCTCATAGCTTAGAACCAAATAGAAATAGAAATGCTTCCCTCTTAGCTTCAATTTGAAAAATCTCAGGGAAGGATGCTGATTGGAATAGATCAAACCATATACACATTCCTTGGACCAATCATAATAGCCAAAGGGGTGTAATATAATTAACTCTTCTTGAGTCATATGCATATCTTTTTGAGAAGTGGTGGTTACTCTGTAATAGAATGGCACCTCCCAGTTAGACCATGGAGAAAATGAACAATTCCCCCAAATTAATTATGGGCTGAATAGGACAAGTATGGCCATTTGGAGAATCATTGTGAGTTGGGTAGCCAACCCAATGTGTGTCTACTACACAAAGAAGTCTTACTATTTGTGTCTACTACACAGATGAAACCTTGATAGCTAGAGTCTGAGTTCTTCATTTCCTGCTATCTTATTTTTTTCCTGTTTTCCACAAGAGATGTAAAAGAGAAGCAAACTACTCTGATGAGGAATTTCCTTCATGCCAACCTGCCTATCTTTTTTTTCAGACCCATTGTCTAAAGACAAGGCCTAGTATTTGATGAGAGGTGTACTCTATTTTAAAAGAGTTTTTAACTAGAAATTGTGTATTCACCTGTAACATTTTGAAATTCATATGTTTATACTCTTGTTCATGTACTTTTCAGTTATAGCTTCTCCGAGAAGGTCAAATATTACATACCATCTGTTTCTGTGAACAGAAAGTACATGTTCTAATAAATAGAGCTTTTTGTAACTAAGAAAGTAAAACTCTGTGTTTTTTAAGTATCATGATTTAAAAACCCCATAGTAGGAAACCAAATTATATAGTTTATTGTTAAGTGAAATGGTGGTTCATCTATTGCTATTGCCATATAAAACTTCATTTAAATGTAACATATTAATATAATATGTTTTACTTCCTTAAAAAAAGAATGAAACCAAATTTAATTTTGTGACAAGGAAATTTCCATTATCTTCTACACCACTAAAATAATTTTTAAAATAGTGTTAATATTCTTAATATTATTCTATGTATCAGAAATAAACTTCTTTAACCTCCTTTCTTTTAAAATATATTAAAATATTTAACCCCTGATTCTGAGACCCTAGACCTTCAAAGCCATGAAACAGTGATAATGCTTAATCTAAATTAACTGATAGAAGAAGAGCTGCAGAAAAAAAATCTACTCCAATGTCTCACAAAGTGCCCCTAATGGAACAGGAGAGTAAGTTCGGACTGTCTTGATGTCTCCATCTGTTCCAGATCACTTTAGTTACAGCATTATTAAGAATTGTATCATCCCTAAATATTAGGCAAAATTAGCATGAGATTTTTAGGTGAACAATGTATTAAAATACAGGATAATATAACAATATAGTAATGCTTTCCCAAATAAAGGATAA
>NW_006288615.1:12783192-12790958 GCF_000327345.1 Myotis davidii | reverse complement strand
GTAGTCAACATTATTTATTTAATTATTAATACATTATACATAATCATTGAAATCATCAATTTTATAACTATGCTTTGCTTAAGATGTCATGTTAACCACTGATCAGACCTCTTTCTAGTGAAACTGGGTTGAAATATCTAAAATAATCTGTAGTAAAAGAGTTCTTGAGTGATAGGGTAGGCAGCTTTGAGCTCTTGTTGAAAATGTGTTCATTGCGTAATGATTTATACGTCTATATTTCAAATTATAAGCTTCTAAAACAAAATATTTCAGCAGCTGCAACAAAGCTAGAAATGAAAATAAAAGGAGTTGAGAAATGATCGATTTGCACGTTTCCTTTTGCCACTGTCAGTTCCTCAGAGAACTATGACTTTGCATCTTATTCATCTCAGTAATTTCCTGGCTCAGGAAATGTGTGTTGAATAAAAGGAAGAATAAAATAAGGAAAAAGATAATGGGAGAGGAAAGGAAGAAAAGTGGGGAGAGAAGGAAGAAAGGAAGATCTTAACTTTTTTGTGTTTACTTTCATTGTAGGTCAAATATCACTTGAATAGGCCCAGTGGGAGGAAACAGGATTCTAGAGAATCAGAATGACAGAAGACACCACATTTCTGTAACTACTAACAGGATAATATGAGGAATCTGTATCTGTTTGCAACTTGGTCTTTCTTAGAATTGACTCCCTCATTGGTTTGATCTTTACCGGTCTTCAAAGCCAGAAAGGTGAGAGAATGGAGGGCCTTCAATCACTGTTTCTTCCCCCCTCATCTCCAAATCTAATTATTTACTTTCCAAATGCCTATCAAACCTGTCCCCTCCTTCAATTTTAATCTTGGATCTTTGATGTTAAAACAGGGCAGCCCTGCTGGTTTGCTCAGTGGTTAGAGCGTCGGCCCAAGCACCTAAGGATCTCGGGTTCAATTCTAGTCAAGGGCACCTACCTGGGTTGCAGGTTCCCCAGCTCCAGTAGAGATGCATGAGGGAAGCAACCAATCTATGTGTCCTTCATATCAATGTTTCTCTCTCTCTCTCTCTTTCCCCCTCCTCCTTCCCTTCTACTCTCTAGAATCAATGGAAAAAATATCCTCCAGTGAGGATTAAGAAACAAACAAAACAAAACAAACAAAAACAACAAAAAACAGGGCATAAATCCTGAGAACTTTGCTAAATATCCAGATTTATAAATACTCCTCAAGTAAGTATAAATGAAAAATTTAAGTGCCCCTATCAGACTCTTAGTAATAAATATAGGATGAAGGTTATTTCTAACTTCTTAGCATTAATGCTAATACTAAAATAAATTGCATTCTGCATTCCATTCCATCATTATTGTGATGATATTGCCATGGGCACCCTGAATCTGTGTACCTGATGGGGAATACCATCCTTATGAAGATGCATAGAATGCCTTCTCACTAGTTACCCGACTAATATTACAACTGGCCAAATAGCAAAGATAAAAGAGTTCCTAGAACACTATGTTGGAAACAATTGGGGAAATTGACACTATCAACTTCTATGAGTATAAATTAGTACAGATAGTTTAGAAGACAATTTGATAATATTTATCAAAATTTTAAAAGCATGCACCCACAGACCTAGCAATTTCACTTCTGTGAATTTACTTTATAGATATACTTGCATGTCTGTGAAATGATTTATGTGTTAGGATACACATTATATTAGCCAAATATTATAAACAAACTAAATAGCTATTGTTATGGAACTGTGGTAATTAATTTTATGTGTCAACTTGGCTGGGCCACAGTGCCCAGATATTTGGTCAAACGTTATTCTGAATGTTTCCCTGAGATGTTTTTGGTTGAGGTTAACATTAAACCAGTGGACTTTGAGTAATTGAAGAACTGTATAGAACAAAGACTAACCTCTGATGGTTTTTGGAGTCAGTGCAAACATTGGCTCTTCCCTGGTCTCCAGCCTGAGAGCCTTTGAACTTGAACTACAGCATCAGTTCTTCCCTGGGTCTCTAGCCTTCCAGCCCACCCTGCAGATGTTGAATTTGCCAGCCTCCATAACTCCATAATCATGTGAGTCTCCTTAAAATAAATCTGTTTCTGAATATATATGCCCACCCTATTGGTTCTGTTTCTGAACCCTAACACAGAAACTGATTAAATAAAATATGGTAAAAACATTCAATGGAATATTATGCAAATGTTAATAAGGAATACAGTACTTCTATAGGCATTAATATGGAATATTGTCCAAGAGGTGTTCTTCAATTAAAAAAACTTCAGTATAGAACATGTATGTAGTTATATGTAGTTTCTACTCATATGTTAGCTTCTTTGCATATTGGAAAACTCTTGAAAGACACAAGAAACTGATACCAGTGGTTCCTCTGGAGAGGTGAGCTAGAATCTTGGCAGCAGGAAAAAGAAAGAAATTTCTTTTTTACTCTATATTCTTTTTTTACATTTTGGATACTATAAAGTGCATCAACTATTCAAAAAATAATTATTTAAAATATCCTAACTTTATTTTAAGCCAAATGTATTTTTATTATAAGTCTATCTTTGTTCTGTAATGTTTGAGAGAGTTAAGTGAGAATAAACAGTATTCTAGATCACTTGAAAATAAAAATTTTAGCCCAGCTGACCTATGAATCAGGAGGTCACAGTTTGATTCCTACTCAGGGCACATGCCGGGTTTGCGGGCTTGATCTTCAGTGTGGGTCGTGCAGGAGGTAGCGATCAATAATTCTCTCTCATCATGACATTTCTGTCTCTCCCTTCCTATCTGAAATTAATTAAAATATTTAAATAAATAAATAAAATTTTTATTTAATCTGAGTCTAAGTCATTATGTGTTATGGCGTATAATAATTTTTATATTTTGAACTTAAAACTTATAATAATTTTAATTTCAATTTATTACATTGGTCTATGTGCATTAGCTATATTATAAATATACAAAAGCATGTTTTTATGAAGCTTATATATTTGTAATTTAAAATTTGAGTCATTAAAATTTAAGCAGCAATTACAGTGAATTTCAGAACTCAATGTTTACCTCATTTTCCTCAATTATTACTATAAATGCAAGATTTCTTTTAGTCCTTAAATCTTTAAAAATGCTTAATAGAACTTTTAAATGGTAACTATAGTTAACAGACTGTATCATATATTTAGAAATTACTAAGAGAATAAATCTTAAAAGCTCTGTCTTATAAACACACACATGCAAACTAGGTAAAGTGATGGATGTATTAACTAATCTTATTGTGATCATCATTTCACAATAGAAACATATCAAATCATCACATTGTACTTTGGCAATGTTATCTGTCAATTATATTTCAATAAAGCTGGGGGATGGCAGAAGAACTTTTAATATTCATCCCAACTCCAGTAATACTTCCTAGAGAGATGTCACAATGAAATCCATCAAAACATGCTTCCAAGTTCTTCCCACACACAAATGATACACCTGTCATCTCTCCCCGTTGTATTACTGTAATTCAGTCAAGTTGGTTTTGGATCATAAAAGTTCTATTTTTTTTTTATCTAACTTAAACAGTTATTGAATTTTAATCTAGTGAAGAATAATCCATTCTGAAGAAGCAATTCCCAATATATCTCAGATGGTACTAAAAGTAACTTGTTTTTTTAAAAAAAAAATGCTTCTCCAAAGTATACATCCATAGGCAGTTGTGAAAATTTTGCATTTATAAGTCATGGATACATAGGCAATACAACTATTGCTATTGTAAAAGCCATCTGGGGTAAAAAGAGATAAGAGATTTCTTAGTTAGGCTTTTAAAAAATATTTTAAACCATTTGAGAAGAATGAGAGTAATGGAAATATATGCGTATCCGATTAATGAGTAAGGCCTTTGGGATCCAATAATCTACAATAACCAAATAATGCACATAACAAAGTTACTGACCTCATGAAAAGATTTGAGCATACACCTATTTAGCATTCCTTATGTAACAATATATACTAGAAGCCCTAAATACCTTCTCAGACAACTCATCTGGATAAATTTATGTGAAAAAAAAAATAAGAGAGGGAAGGCACAGCATTTTATGATTTATCAGGATTTGAGATACTATTACTTTATTACTAGGAAAAAAATACCCAACACTATTCTACCTTTATTAGCTTCTCTTTGAAAACCTTTATTTAGTAGCCGCTTTCTATTTGTTATTGAATCATTTTGGGAGAGAAAATTAACAGCAGATACTAATACTAGGAACTAAAATATCTAATCCTTCTTTGGTTGAGTGGACATTTAGTTATTACCTACCCAAAATCCATTCCTTCTCTCCCTTTAAACAGCACCTAAATTTCTTTTGCGGAAACTACCCCATGCTGTTGAGTGGGATTTATCACACTCCTAACTGCAGGTGTGGGGCCCATTGGCCCATGACAATCATAGAACTCCATTTCTTTGCTACTCTGAGTGGCTTAAGGACAGTGATATATATGTTCAATGCTATCTATTAATTTTGTAACAAGCAATTTTATTGTATTACTAGAGGCCTGGTGCATGAAATTCATGCATAGGGTGGGTGTGTGGGGTGTGTCTCTCAGCCTGGCCTGCACCCTCTCCAATCCGGGACCCCTCAGGGGATGTCTGAATGTTTCTTGCAATCGGGGAATCTCTGGCTCCTAACCGCTCGCCTGCCTGCCTGCCTGATCGCCCCTAACCCCTCTGCCTGCCTGCCTGATCACCCTTAGCCACCTCTGCCTGCCTGACTGATCACCCATAACTGCTCCCCTGCCAGCTTGATCACCCCTAACTGCTCCCATTCTGGCCTGATCGCCCCTAACCACCTCTGCCTTGCCCCTCATCTGGACCCCAGGATTCTCTCCTCTGGCCAGTCGCAGAGACCTGGGACCCAGGATCCGGGCTTCCCTCCCTCTGGCCGGCTGCAGGCACTCAGGACTCAGGCCGGCTTTGCCCGGGCCGGCCACAGCCACAGGGGACCGTGGGTGGGTGGCTTTACCTGGGCCACAGCCACAGGTGCCCAGGACCGTGGGATGGGCGGCTTGTCCCTCTCCCAGGCCGCAGCCACAGGCGCTGGCTCCAGGGACTGCAGAGCAGGCAGCTTGTCCCTCTCCCGGGCTGCAGGAGCAAGCGCAGCCATTGGAGTCCGGGACCACGGAGCAGGCACTAGAGGCCTGGTGCATGAAATTCATGCATAGGGTGGGTGTGTGGGGTGTGTCTCTCAGCCTGGCCTGCACCCTCTCCAATCCGGGACCCCTCAGGGGATGTCTGAATGTTTCTTGCAATCGGGCAATCTCTGGCTCCTAACCGCTCGCCTGCCTGCCTGCCTGATCGCCCCTAACCCCTCTGCCTGCCTGCCTGATCACCCTTAGCCACCTCTGCCTGCCTGACTGATCACCCATAACTGCTCCCCTGCCAGCTTGATCACCCCTAACTGCTCCCATTCTGGCCTGATCGCCCCTAACCACCTCTGCCTTGCCCCTCATCTGGAACCCAGGATTCTCTCCTCTGGCCAGTCGCAGAGACCTGGGACCCAGGATTCCCTCCCTCTGGCTGGCTGCAGGCACCCAGGGCCTGGGCCAGTTTTGCCCGGGCTCGCTGCAGCCACAGGGGACCATGGGTGGTCAGCTTCATCCAGGCCACAGACCGTGGGTGGGTGGCTTTACCTGGGCCACAGCCACAGGTGCCCAGGACCGTGGGATGGGCGGCTTGTCCCTCTCCCAGGCCGCAGCCACAGGCGCTGGCTCCAGGGACTGCAGAGCAGGCAGCTTGTCCCTCTCCCGGGCTGCAGGAGCAAGCGCAGCCATTGGAGTCCGGGACCACGGAGCAGGCAGCTTGTCCTTCTCCGGGCCACAGATTGGCTGGTCCCTATTCCTCTCAAGCTCATTTGTGCCTGGCTGGTCCCCATTCCTCTCTCCCAGTGTTGAGTGTCTGAGCCATTACAGTGTGAGGGCATGATGACCATTTGCATATTAGCTCTTTATTATGTAGGATTTTATTGCTTGTAAGATTTTTTTATTTATTTTCCAAATATACAATCATGTTATCTGCAAATTATGATCATTGTACCCCATCTTTTCTCTTTATTTCTTTTTCTTATTTTTTTTGATGGGGTCTGGTTGCAGGAGCATTTATTCCAATACTGCCAGCATTATGGGAAAGCATTCGTGTTGGGGTCCAGCCCCAGCAGGTCCAGGGGTTCCCAAAGGTGTGGACGGAGTCGGCGAAGAAAGAATGACACGAAGACAGCGTTCAGTTGATCAGCAGCCTAGCCAGGATCTCTAGCCAGGTTCTAGCCAGGATCTCCAGCCAGGTTCTGTCTTTTCTCTTTATTTCTAATTGCATTAGCTGGTACCTCTAAAACAATGTTTAAAAAGTGATCAGCATTAACCTCTAGGATATCCTTGACTTGTTCCTGACTTTAATGAGATGCTTCTAGTTTTTATCCATTTAGCATAATGCTAGCTTTAGGGTTTAGGTAACTATATCTTATGTCAAGAAAATTTTATTCTATTTCTACTTTGTTAAAAGGTTTATTCTTGAAATCAATAATTGACATTGAACATTACCAAATGCATATATTGGAATTATTTTACTATTTTCTTTTAGATATGTTAATGTAATGAATTACTCTATTTTGGATTTCATACTATTGAATTATCTTTGCATTTTTAAAATAAACCTTACTTGATCTGGTATACTATAATCCTCTGTGCTATTAAAATCTACTTGTAATTATTTTACAGGAATTTTGCACCCATAGTAATAACTGAAATTAGTTTGTGTGACTTTTTAAGTGCAGTCATTGGGTTTCATTAAAATAACTTAGGGGGTTTTCCACTTTTAATATGCTCGGAGACACTTTAAATGCCCCTGGAATTATCTGTTCCCCTATGAATTCCCTGTGAAAACTCTAGGCCTAATGCATTTTGTGAAGAGAAGGAGAGAGTTAGGTTTTTCATGACTTTATTTCTTCTATTTATACCAGAAGGTAGTTGGTCCTTTTGGAGTTTCTGTTTGGCAAATTATATTTACCTGGTTATAGCACACCCAAATATATTATGAATAAGATAGTCTTTATTGTTAAAACAGGGGATATAACTTTTTTCCAAGTGTCCATTTATCTATGCATTTCTGTCAACTTTATCTTCAGACATAATGTTATCTATGGTAGTCTCATGATTCTTCTGATTTCTTCTGTATTATTGATTATTTCTCCCTTTTTGTTTCATCTGTATATTTGTGCTTTTTCTATGTTTTTGTTATTAAAACTACTTAACAGATCATATTATATTGTTACTGTTTTTCTTAAAAAATAGTTTTTGCATATATTTATTAGTTTTACTGAAAGGGCGAGGGCTATGCCCTCCGTCTTACCCTGGATCCACCATGTTGGAGCAGTCACCATGTGCTCAGGAAAGTACCTTCTTCCCGGAAGCCGGGATTTCTTTAAACTAACCAATGACAATCAAGGAACATGCGCGCCATAGAGATGACCACATCCTGTGTAACAAGACCCGACTTGCGCCTGGCCAATCGGCAGGTCCACAGTCAGCTCCCCTCCCCTCACTCCACCCCCCCCTATTAAAGGCCCTGATTTTCTCACGGGTGGCACTCCGCCTCCGATCGCTGGGCCGACCGGAGGGCGGGGTCGAGTTAGCTAGCTCAATAAAGGACCTTCTGCTTTTGCATCGGACTGGCTCCCTGGTGTGGTTTTCTTGGGGATCTTGAAATCTGGGCACAACACCTCCCTCCTAGAAAGGGCTAATACACACTGGCCATCTCCCAC
>NW_006288615.1:12768537-12782183 GCF_000327345.1 Myotis davidii | reverse complement strand
AGGCTATTATTAAAAATTGAAGGTGGCACTCTGCCTCCGATCGCTGCCGGAGGGCGGGGTCGAGTTAGCTAGCTCAATAAAGGACCTTCTGCTTTTGCATCGGACTGGCTCCCTGGTGTGGTTTTCTTGGGGATCTTGAAATCTGGGCATAACATTTACTATTTTACTATTTAAGTTATTAATTTCTGATTTATCTCTTGTAATTCTTTTCTTCTCTTTCCTTTAAATTAATTTGTAGTTTATTTTTAACTTGTTCATACATGTATTTTTTTTCTTTTTATTAACAGAATTATTTTATGGCTTTATTATAAAGTTCCTGTACATTGCTTTACCTATATCTCATTGGTTCTGATACAGGTTTTTATTGTTGTTGTTTCCTATATAGTCTCCAATTTTAGTTTGAATTTCACTTATCACCTAAAAGTTCAGAGAGCTCCTGCTTTTCAAATTTCTGGGTAGTAGTGGTAGAAGCTTTGTGTAATCTGGTTATTCTATTAATTTCTACTCTTACTGCATTGTCATCATAGAATGTTATCCACCTTGGCATTTGTTGAGATTTTTATTTATGGCTTAATGCATGGTCAATTTTTATAGATTTTTATGGACACTTTAAGATATATCCTTCTTTGTAATAATAAGGACTATCTTATTCACAATATTATTTAGGTGTGCTGTAATTTTACTTTTTGTTTTCTTGATCTGTTGTGGCCTGAAGTGATTAATTTCCCACCACTGATGTGTTTCCATTTCTTTTTGCATCACCTTCTATTTTTGCTTTATCAATTCTATTTTATTTGATAATAAATATAAATTATTCATATTTTCCTAATGAATGGAACCCTTGAACATTATAAAGGGCTCATGATATTTTACTGGATAGTTTTGGCCTAAATCTAATCTTGACTGGCGTAAGACCACAATCTCTGCTTTTTTTTTAAATTAGCATTTGGTTAATTTACTTTGGCCCATCCTTTTATTTTTACTCTTATTGAATAAAATAAAACTTTTGTTTTAGGTATATCTCTTGAATTCAGTGCTGAATTTGCTTTGTGATACAACTGAAATGTATTTTTAATTAGTGAGTTTAGTCCATTTATATTCATTGGCTTACAGACATATTTGGTCTCAGTGTTTTCATGTTTTTGTAATTGTTTTATATTTTTTAAGGTATGTGACCATTTGCTGGAAGGACAGGGAAGGCCCTGGCTGATTTTGCTCAGTGGATAGAGCCTTGGCTTGTGGACTGAAGGGTCCCGGTTCAATTCCGGTCAAGGGCACATGCCAGGGTTGTGGGCTCAATCCCCAGTAGGGAGCGTACAAGAGGCAGCCAATTGATGATTCTCTCTCATCATTGATGTTTCTATCTCTCTCTCTCCCTCTCCCTTCCTCTCTGAAATCAATAAAAATATATTTTTTTAAAAATATGTGACTAGTAGTCAGTTTCCTTTTATTTCTTTTCCTTGTGTATTTCTCCTACTAAATAGGAAGGCTTATATTGTTCTAGTTGTTATCTTTACAACCCCAACTTTATATAATGCCCCAACCCTCTACTATTTTCCTACCATATGCATTTACTTTCTTCTTCCCCAACTCCTACACCTCACAACTCCTGTTAGCTTTTTGCTTTTGCATTATCAGGCATACAAGGCACTTCAGTTATGTGATTAGCTTTCTTTTGCTTGCCTTTTATACCTATAATTGCTTTCTAAGTCTTTAAAATTTTTGTTATTTTCATTTCATTTTGCTCACTTCCTCATTTCCACCCAGCTTGTCCCTTCCTGTATTTTTGGCAGGACTTACTTGTCCATGTATTCCTTCTCATCTTGCTTTCATTTCTATGATGATTACATTTTTTTCTTCCATGTGCACTCTCAGCTTATACCCTCATTCTTTCTATTGTGTTAACATATGTTCTCTGCTTTATGGTTTTTTTCTCTCATAGAGCAGATTCGTTCATTCTGATTTTAAAATTTATGATGGAATGTTTGATCATGATTTTCAGCTGCTCTGTGGAAATATTTTTCTGGTCAATTTGCTTTAACGACCCTTTGTTTTGTTTCTTCTTCCTTTTCTCTGTGTATCAGCTTTATATGGATACTAGAGGCCCGATGCATGAAATATGTACAAGGGGCTCGGCCCTTGTAGCCCCAGCTTTGTCCAGAAGGTTGTCTGGAAAGATGTCCAGAAGGTCGTTTGGCTGTCTGGTCTAATTAGCATATTATGCTATTATTATTATAGATTGTGCACATTCCTTTTTGATTACTTATCTCTGAAGCAGCTGAGTTTTTCCTATACCTATACTTGCAAGGGGTTCTTTGGCTGAAAAGACAAGGCCAGTTACTGGCTAGCTGAATTTTTTTTCTTATTTTTTTCAATTATAGTTTGCATTCAACACTGTTTTGTATTAGTTTTAGGTGTTGAATTTTTTATAACCTTGATTTTGTGTAATTTTGTTTAACCTTTACTTTTCTTCAGCCAATGGAGACAGACAGGGACTTTTCACAATGCATCAGTCTTCCTGCTCTGCCATAGCGATAGACTGTTCCTGTAAATAATGCTTGTCTATGTCCTTGTTTAGACCCTCCTCCACAGCTTCTCAGAACCAAATCAGGGGTGCTCTCATGGCCAGCATATGTACCTTGTTCCTCCTGTTATAAACAAGGGATTTTTATTTTGGAAATAAAGATGTACCTTTCCTCTTTAAGATACATTCTTTGTTGTCTTCAATTTGGCTTATGACCTAAAGTCCACCAAATTTGCCCTTATTAAGTACCAAAGGTTGTTCTTAGTGACCTCCATGTGGTCAATCCAATGCACACCTTCCTGTCTACAGGTAGCATTAAGATTTATATCCATAGACTCTCTCGCCACGTACACTGGGTGCACTCCTGCATGATCTTCCTGCTTTGAAGGAACCATTCCACTTGTTTTGTGGTTTGGGATTTTTAGCTGTGTCCTTAGTTGAATAAAATATGTAACTTGTGAGTTTCATTCTTTCCTTTTCTTTTTTCTTCTTTCTTCCTATATTTCTTTCATACCTCTTATTGTTTTTGAATGACTTCCAGTGAGAGAAGAGAGAAATGGCAACTTCACACTTCATCTTAGAAATATTTTGAAGTTAAAAACAACAATCACATGTGAGAAGTGAGATTTATGACAAGCAGTTGAGTGGAATATTGTATCATTCATCAAGATAGGAAACTCTAGAGGTTTAATAAGATAAAAATCATTGAATTCAGTCTTATACATGTTAAGTTTGAAATGCCTGTGAAATATTTAAATGGAAATGTTAGGTAGGAAGTTGGGAAACAATACCTATAGCTCAAAGATGCTGTTTGGACTGGAGAGATTACCTAGAAAAGAGAAGCATCTGGCCCTGGATGAAAGCTTAGAGAACCCCAACATTTAGAAGTTGGTAGATGTGGGACCGTGAGGAGGTGAGTCAGAGAGATAGAAGGAAAATCATGAGAGTGTGATCTCCTAGAAATCAAGAAAGAGAATTGGCTGTTTCAAGGAAGTAGTGAACTTGTCCAATGCAGCTAAAAGGTAAAGTAAGATGTAGATAGAAAGGTGTGCACTGGATTTGGCCACGTGGAATTCACTAAGAACAACCTTTGGCACTTAATAAGGGCAGTTTTGGTGGACTGTAGGACAGAAGCCAGATTGAAGAGTCCTGTGGAGGGAAGTGAGGAGATAGAGATGTTTTGCTGTGAAAGCAAACAGAGAAATGTACAGTAGCTAGGGGTGGGCAAACTTTTTGACTCAAGGGCCACAATGGGTTCTTAAACTGGACCGGAGGGCCAAAACAAAAGCATGGATGGAGTATTTGTGTGAACTAATATAAATTCAAAGTAAACATCATTACATAAAAGGGTACGGTCTTTTTTTTTTTTTAGTTTTATTCATTTCAAACGGGCCGGATCCGGCCCGAGGGGCGTAGTTTCCCCCTGCTGACTAGAGAGATGATGATAAGATCAAGGAAGGCTTGTTAGAATGGACAACACCATTCTAACAACACCATGTTTGAATGTTATTGGAAATAATCCCTGAGAAAGGGCGTGGTTGATAACTCGGGAGAGAGTGGATAACTCAGGGAGCAAAGTCCTTGAGGTGGCTAGCGTCACTGGGATCCAGAGCACGCATTGGGCACTGGCTTCTGAAAGGAGAATTCAGGTTTGTAGATGGGTACAGGTGCAACGCAAGAAGTTCCTGTTTCTATTTTCTCAACAAAGAATGAGACAGGATTGTCAGCTGAGAGTTTTGAAGTGGTATGAAGTAACAGATTGAGGATGGAGAAGAAAGCATGAAACAGTGTTTTGAAAACCAGAAACAAAGCTACAGGAAAAGTAGCTTGGCTCAAGTAAACTCATAAAAATTCAAAAGTAAAAAAGGAAAAGAAAAATATACCACCCTGCTGCTTACATTGAATCAAGTGCTGAGTCCTTCATCAAGAGCAATCTACATCTGGAGCAGACTTGTGCTTGATCATAATTCTGCAGCAACAGGCTTATCAAGGACACAGGAAAGAAATGGTTAACAGCAGCCAAAATATGACTAGTGATAGCCAGTCCTCAAAATTTCCCAGACAGAAGCCTTTGGAAGGATGAATTAACTCATGAAATCTTATATCTATCTGAACTATACTAGTATAACTTAGAGGCTATATATTTAAAGGTAATGAAAGTTAAAATAAGTAAAAGTTAAGGCCAAGTAGCATTAAATAAAAGTCTATCTGCTTTCTAAGATTTTTAAATTTTTTATTTGCTTTATTCATACCTTCAGTTTTCATAAATACTTTTCATGTTTTTGTTTTTGCCATCCTAGAACACTCTCTTATATCATGTATAGTTACCTTCTATTAGGGTTAGGGGTGCCCACCCCTAAGCAAAAATCTGTGTACAGTTTTTGACTCCCCCAAAGCTTAGTTGTCCCTTGGTATTCATGGGGGATTGGTTTCAGGATCCCATACAGATATGGAAATCCATAGATCTTCAAGTCCCCTGTGCAAAATGGCATAGATCAATGCTTACAGTCGGCCCTCCACATCCAAGGATTTCCAACGGCAGTTGGAGCCTGGCTGCTGTGGCTCAGTGGTTGACCGTTGACCTATGAACCAGGAGGTCATGGTTCGATTCTGGTCAGGGCGCATGCCTGGGTTGCAGGCTCAATCCCCAGAAGGGGGTGTGCAGGAGGCAGCCGATGGATGTTTCTATCTCTCTATACCTCTCCCTCCTCCTCTCTCTCCAAAATCAATAAAAACATATTTTTTAAAAATGAAAGCAAGGCTACATTTAAATTAGTTGTATTTTTCTCTAATTCTGTCCACTTACTTTGACTTTACAGTTTAGTGAAGATAGTTTGGAAATGTCAGAGTGTCAGCTCTGCTAAATGGAACCGAAGAAAAGCACTTTGTTTGGGCCTGGGGTCAGGTGTGGATAGGTTAGAGGAATCAAAATGAGAAAACCGAAGGAAGTTGAAAATAGGACCCTTTCCTATCTTGACACTTACTTCTGGGTCTCTTCTATAATAAAAGCTTGGGAGGTAGGGCATATGGTTTTACTCATCTGCATTCATTTATTCTTCAGATGTCAAAGGCTCACCTCCTTAGATGGATATTAGTCTTTATCTGTTTAGCCTGTGAGTTAGATTTTGAAAAAATAAAATATTTATTTATGGATTACTTTTGGCAATTTCCTCTCTGTATCCCATGTTGAAGAATTTGACTATCACTGTTTATGAATATCTACAAATCAATTTAAAGCAATGGTTCTTTTGTTTTAGAAGTTGAGATATATAGAGTGACTTGAATATTTTTGCAGTTCTACAATGATAGAAGGGAGTTTAATAGCAAAGCAGGAAGATTGTGAGGTTTAATACTTATGGGGCAACTGGTTTATGATTTTTCTTCCCAGGAAATGCTGATGTTAAAACATAAATGTAAGTACAGACCAGCACAGTTCTTGTGTCAGATGAGGGAGCCATTGCTTTAGAGGCCCTTTCTGCACTCCCCTCCCTTCCCCCAGACATACACCTAAATTCAGGCAAGATATGTATAGGACTCACCAGAACCTTTGCCCTCTACTGTACTTCATTCTGGATTATCAGGACCCTGGTGCCAAGGGACAACTGTTTCAGGGAGATGTAGACAGAGTTTAGATGTGGGGTCTGGATTGTCTCTCTGTGTGAGCACAAGACCCTCCTCAGATGGGTTAGAGCTGGAAGTGGGAAGAGAAGAGGTGCAGGACACAGGCAGGAACCAGTGCCCTAACTTCCTGCACTACAAAGGCATCTGCTTAGAACTGCAAGGAGTTTGGAAATTCTGAATACTTGCCAGGGCATTACAAAGATACAGTTGTCAAGGTAGGAGAATAGGACATATTTTATTAAACTGTTTGTTTGACTTATAACTTTTGAATATATATGCCTGTGGTATGTGGGCCTCCATTCATATTTCTGCCCGGGTCTTTAGGGCAGGACCTTGTCCAGAGAACAGGGAAGTGTAGGTCATGTTATATGTGAAACAGAGACTCTGTTTAGGGACAGTACTTTATATGTGTATATATTGTCAGGCCATTCCACAAGGAGCCCAAGGCTGTGGTTGTCCATGGACAGGTTGACTTAAGGTACATGTGCTGGGCACGAAGTTATCACTGAATAAATGGTTAATTGAATCAAGCTAATACTAAATATGTATTAACCACCCACAGTATTCATGGCTTTAGACAAAGAGCTGCCTTCATGGAGCTTATAATTAAGTAGAAGGAAGAAGGCAAGTCTAAAACTAGTGGAAAGAACAGAAAACTGTAGGAAGAATGTGGGAAGTAGTTCTGTGGTATAAGCAAACTTTTCGTAAAGATCATAAGATTTGTGCTTCATCTCCAAGGAAGGGTAGACTTTTGGAAGGCAGATATAACCCAGCTAACATTTGCTCAGAGTTCTACACAGGAGGTACTTCACATCCTATATAATAAAAGCCTAATATGCTAAGTGTCTGGTCGTCCAGTCGTCTGTTCAACTAATCAAAGTGTAATATGCTAATGATATGCTAAGGCCACTCAACCGCTCGCAATGACAAGCACTGACCACCAAGGGGCAGACACTCCGACCAGTAGGTTAGCTTGCTGTTGGGATCCAACTGATCAGGACTGAGCGAGACAGGTTACATTTCCATAAACTGTGAGGAAAATATAGAGTGCCTCAGGTTAGCAGCACCCACTCCTATGCTAGTTAGTCTTAGAAAACTTTCAATGCCCTTAGAATCCTTGTACATCAAGAAGGTTGGGTTGTTGCTCCCTTAGCTCCTCTGGAGAGGAAGGAGAACTCAACTAATAGCAAGTATACTTTAAGAATCTAGTTCTGCAAGGGATGGGCTAAATATGTTCTGGTTCTGAGTTTGCTTACATTGAAGTTTTGGTTTTCAAATTAGGCCCTGGGATATGAAGCAAAGCTAATTTTATTCAACAATATTGGGGGGAAACTTCATTTTGAATTTTTGTGCATGTAAGGTGTCTGTCATGTATATCCCCAAACATTCCACTTTTCCATGTGGCCTGCTCTTGTGTTTGAGTATATGTGTTTCTGTGTGTTTTATAAATGCCCAAAGGCCCTGGCCATTGTGGCTCAATTGGTTAGAGTGTCATTCTATGCACTGAGTAATCATAGGTTTGATTCTTGGTCAGGGCACATACCCAGGTTGTGGGTTTGATCCTTGGTCAGGGCGCATACGGGAGGCAACCAATTGATGTTTCTCTCTCACATAGATGTTTCTCTTTCTCTTCCTCTCCCTTCCTCTCTCTTTAAAATCTATGAAAAAGATATCCTCCAGTGAGGATTAAAAAAAAAAATGCCCAAAGAATGGATCACTGTTTTGTTGCTGGGCTGATAATGGTATTAACCCTAGTAACAGTCTCTCTCAGGCATTAGGATTTTTATCAGTGACCAGCATTCCCCAATATCTGGAAGCAGCAGGGCCCTATGTTTCCTCCTTAAAATCTTACCACCAAGTGAATAGTACAATGAAAATAAGTCTTATTCATAACTCTTACCACTCTACCACCTGGCCAAAACCACCTTTATCACTCATCAGAATGATGGCACAGCTTCCTCCCTGCTTCTACCCCTTTTCCCTAGAGCCTACTCTTGAGACACACACAAACACACACCAAGGAGCTTTTTTAAAACCTAAGTCAAATCATTTCACTCCACTGCATGGACATGTGATAGCTGCCCATCTTGTACAGAACAAATTTCAGTCCTCCAAGGCTTTTGGGCCCTACATGATCAGGCTTCCCACTATTTTTTCTCCTCACACTCTTTTCTATGCCCATTGTGTTACAGGCACTCTGGACTCTTGTCCTGCTTGAAACATACCAGGCATGTCTTTCTATGGGCTTTAGAGTGCCTGGTCTCTGTGACAGGATGGGACCCTCACATTTCCATATGTCTGCTTGACTAACTTCCTCATCTTTTCCAAGTCGTTGCTCAAGTCTTCTCAGTAAAGCCCAGATTGCCCATTTTATTTAATAGTAGAGGTCTGGTGCACAGGATTCATGCACTGGTGGGGGGCATGGCCTGTGGGGATCCGCCCAATGTGAGAGCGCTGCTCATCCTGGTCAGCCAAATGGCTGTGGACCTGCCCTCTGAACAGCTGCTCCCGCTGTGGGAGTGCCACTCCCACTGTGGGAGCACACTGACCACCAGGGGGCAGCCCCTGTGTTGAGCATCAGTGCATGTCATAGCAACTGGTCGACCGGTAATTCTGGTGGTTCCGCCATTTGGTCACTGGGCTTTTATTATATAGGATTTCAACTTGGCAGCCCACCTCCATTTCTTCATGTGCTTAGCTTTTATTTGTTTACTTTTAAAAATATGTTTTTATTGATTTCAGAGAGGAAAGGAGAGGAAAGAGACCGCCCACACACACACTGGAGATTGAGCCCACAACCATGACTTCCTGGTTCATAGTTTGATGCTCAACCACTGAGCCACACTGACTGGGCTAATTGCTCAACTTTATATGATTTTTGTACCACTTACGACTTTCTAAAACATAATGTAATTTACTTACCTGTTAGGACTATTTGTTTATTGTCTGTCTCCCCGTGCTGGAATGTAAACTCTACGAGGGCAGGCTCTATATTTTGCTCATTTATATTTCAAGCACCCAGAATAATGTCTAACACACGCCAGAAACTCAATAAATGTTTATTGAATTAAATTAATGAAATGGATCGAAATCCAACCCTCTACCCTAACAACCTACAAACTCAACAAAATCCCAGTTCTAGATGCTTTTAGGTAGTATGATGGGCACTCTGAATGAAAGGTGCATTCTGAAGTGGATATAACAATATCCCCCGAGCTCCATCATCTGGGCAGATGATGAGAGTGTGGGAATGAAGGATTTTGGATGAAATGGAGTTTGGGGCCTGAAGATAGGCTTCTGAGCTTGCCAGGTGCCTACCAGGTGTTCTTGATGGCAATATTCTTGGTAAGAAAAATTTTGGCAGTACATGTGGTGATCAAGGCCCTTCACCTTAGCCATAGCTAATGTTATACCCCTCCTGCAGGACTTATTATTTCAAAGAGTTTGTCTTTTGAGTTTCTATTTGGAATGTAAAAATGGTAAATTTGAAAAAACAACAAAAACCAACCACCACAAAGCAAAACCACACTCCCAAAAAACACACACCCAACAAACAAACAAAACACAAAAATAACCAACTATTTTACAAAGAGTACATTACAAAAGGAATGTCCATCTTTATGTTCAAGTTCAAATTTGTAGCAAAATGAGAAACACAGGATGCGTTCATAGATAGAGGAAAATACTAGTCAGAATTGCCAACTGAGATTTGATTTGTTTTCCATTCAAGGAGCCAAAAAGATGTCTTAACAAAGATAAAATACTCCATTGTGATGATATGGGAGTGATTGAGCAAAGTAGGTTAGTTTAGTAATAATACTAGTAAATTAGTTTCAAGGCTGAACACTCCCAATGAACAAGTACAAAGCAAGCATGTATATTGGTGTTGCATGTTCATGACACAGCTAGAGAACTTCCTCAGATGCTCTCGGCCTCTCCAGGTCTCTGAGCTACTGGCCCTGCCTTAACTGTTCCCAGGTGACTGACCCAGTACAGGCCTCCAGAACAGATCAGCCACAAGCTTAAGCCCTGGCAGAGAACTCAATCAGGGAAGCAGAGCCACGATGGGTATGTTGAAAAAGGAATTTATTACAGAAATTAGACCTCTACACGTGTGGGAAGTAAGAATCTGAAAAGAGGTTGTTGAAGCATCAGAGACCAGCCCTGACACAAAGGAGTCCACGCTGGTGGGGAAATCTGGAAGCTAAGCCCATCCAGCTGGTGGAGAATCCAACCGGTGGAGAAAGCCTGGTGTCAAAGTCTACGGAAGTTTGAGGACTCTTTATGACTACCACCCCTGTGAGGCTGTGAAGTCTGTTAGCCCAAATGTGGCTGCAGTTATTCAGCAGAGAGAATAGAAGAAATAAGAGCCCTCCTGGGTCTGGACATTTTTCTCTTGCCACATCTAACCCATGATGACTTTTAGAGTTTAATGGCTACTACTTTTGTTAAAATGAAACTCAAATCTCAGGTAATTTCAGTTTTGTCTATCTGAACAAATATAGACCTATAAGTCTACAGGGAAGGGGATTCTGGGAAACATAGTTTTCAGCATAACCAAGTTTCCTATAGAACAAACCAGCACAATTACCAAACAATGGCTGCAGAGCATGGGGTTTGTCGCTCTATTTGCCAAAGGGATCAGATCACTCAACCTGGTTTTGAGTGTACAACTCTGCCACACATCATCTGTATATTGTATTGTGTGTTCACCACTCCATGTCAAGTCTCCTTCCATCACCATTTATCCCCCCTTTCCCTCTGATTTATACTGTGCGTCTTTTTGTTTGCTTAATCTCTTCACCTTTTTCACCCAACTCCCCTCTCTTCCGACAGCTGTCAGTCTGTTCTTATATCTATGAGTCTGTATTTATTTTATTTGTTAGTTTTGTTCATTAGATTCCACATATAAATGAAATCATATGGTATGGCACATTTACACAATGGAATACTACTCGGCTATAAAAAGATAGGAAATCTTTTTTTAAAAAAATATATTTTATTGATTTTTTTACAGAGAGGAAGGGAGAGAGATAGAGAGTTAGAAACATCAATCAGCCGCCTCCTACACATCTCCTACTGGGAATGTGCCTGCAACCCAGGTACATGCCCTTGACCGGAATCGAACCTGGGACTTTTCAGTCTGAAGGTTGACACTCCATCCACTGAGCCAAACCGGTTTCGGCAAGATAGGAAATCTTAACTTCTGTGACTGCATGGATGAACTAGGAGAGCATTATGCTAAATGAAATAAGCCAGTCAAAGATAGACAAGTACCATGTCATCTTTTGATGAAGCACTAGCATTTCAGCCTTCCTGAGAAACCTCAGCTAAAATTGTAACCATAGAAAAATTGCAAATAAAAAGAAGTGTGAGCCTTAGCTGGTTTGGCTCAGTGGATAGAGCGTCGGCCCAGGGACTGAAGGGTCCCAGGTTCGATTCTGGTCAAGGGCATGTACCTTGGCTGCAAGCTTGAAATCTGGCTTTGGTCAGGGCGCATGCGGGAGGCAACCAATGGATGTATCTCTCTCACAATGATGTTTCTCTCTCTGTGTCTCTCCCCCTCCCTTCCACTCTCTCTAATAAACCCCCCCCCCCAAAAAAAAAAAGGAAGTGTGAGAGTTGTACAAAAGCATTGATGGTGGGGACTATGATTTGTGTGAGGCTCAGTTCATTTGCTTGTTATGAAATTATAGCATTAATAGTATTTTAAGAATATCATTATCTTCCTTCACTGAAAAAGTCCATGGACAAGTATTTCTCTGAGACAAACCAAAGGAATGGATTGGTTTTAGTCAACGTATGACTTGTGACCCAAACTCTCAGCAAGAATATATACTTTTAGTCAACGTATGACTTGTGACCCAAACTCTCAGCAAGAATATATACTTAATGAAAACATTGCTTTCTGGCAACTTCTGAGCAATAACACTGCCATAGCTCAAAAAGTCGTGAAAAGCCTGTTATTCGTATTTATGTATCCATGCCAGTCTGGATTTTCAAAAGATTGTGATGGACAGAGTGCAGAAGCTGCCTTGATACGCAGTGTCAGCTCTCTTTAATCCATTTCCCCAAATGCCATCATATCATATCGGATTGTTAATCAATGAGTCAGGTAGTAGACTTTTTCCCTTGATAATTAAACCTATTTTTAAAAACAATAAAACACACAACTAATATGGAATAGAGTAAATGTGTGGAGGCATTCTTGTGATAACATGAGATTTAGGTCTTTTTAAAAAATGTGTTTTTATTTATCTCAGAGAGGGAGAGAGATAGAAACATCAATGATAAGAGAATCATTGATCGGGTGCCTCCTGCACATTCCCTACTGGGGATAGAGTCTGCAACCCCAAGCATGTGCCCTTGACCAAAGTCAAACCTGGGACCTTTCAGTCCACAGGCGGATGCTCTATCCACTGAGCTAAACCAGCTAGGGCGAGATTTAGGTCTTGATGGTTACTCTCCCTTACTCAATAGTTTATGGTTGATTGCCATGAGAGGTTTCAGTGAAAAAAATGTGAAAAGTTCTCAAGTTCTTTAGGTTAAAGACTATGCTCTCATCTCTTTCATACTTTTGTATTTTCTTCTATATGCGGTTTGGATTTTCTTATTAGAGAGAGAGCAGTTTCAGTAGTTTCTATCCATGGAACCCAGATGGAAGGAATACAAAGGTGGGGATGATCAAATGAAGGTCAGCGGAGGTGGGGGAGGGGGTTAGCTTGAGAACACTGTCTTCACAGGGAGGACGTTAACGTGAAACTGTGTTGGGTCACAGGCCCCAGCATCTATTATTTTATGACAAGACAATATGACAACATTGCTAGTTAAAGTGGGAGAAGCTAATTCAAAAGGTGGGATTGGAGATTCAAAAGAGATTGTATGTGAGAAAAGGTGCATACAATTAATTGACCATGTTTCATAGCAAATCAGGATTTTATCAGCACAGAAAACAGTGAAATGCCAGCACAGCTGCCTCAGTGGGTAGCATTATCTTCAATTTCTGAAGCCTCCCCCCACCTCATCTCATCCAGTCGGACCCCTAGACAGCCCACGAAGCACTCCCAGCGCAGTTTCAGTAACAATTCCTGTTACAATCAGTGTTCTCTGGATTTTTATCCCCCTGAAGATGGTGATGGCAGAAAAGCCTTGAGATTCTTCTGAGATTTCATCATCCTTTTAACAGAAAAAACCGTCTGTGCAAATATTTAAATTAGACCATTCTTTCCCGAAACTTTGCCTTCCGAGTAATCTGCCCTCCGGCATAGGCTGGGAACGGTTTAAGGGTGGGAGAGTTTAAGGGGGTGGGAAGGTTTGTCAGGTGAGAACGATCCTTTCAAGGAGCCCAAGTGTATCTCGGCCTGAGAAGTTTTTGCTTCAGAGTGTCAGGGATGGCGGGGGGCAGGCACACAGTATTGTGGATTTACAGACCAGAGTTTGAGACGGGGGGTCGGCCGCCAGGCTGCTGTTCCCTTCTGAATCTGCTCTCTTTCACAGCGAC
>NW_006288615.1:12767870-12768188 GCF_000327345.1 Myotis davidii | reverse complement strand
ATCGGCGGCGCGGCCCCTTGCCTTCCAGGTAGGTGTCCTAGCTGCACAGGGTACCCCTGGAGCGGATATGACGGTGCCCGTACCGGTGCCCGGGGACATTGTGCGCGTCCGGAGGGCCGAGGACCCTTAGGGGCGCGCGGATGGGCAGCTTCTCTTTGGGCCCCTGAAGCATCATAGTCCTTGGGGGTCTCCCCTGACCGCATAACCTATGCGACCGGGAGTCGGGGTTGGCGGTGCTAGTCCAGCCTGGCGGCCGAGGTGGGAGGGGGCGTCTGGGTCATGATCCCCACGCGCCGTCCTCCCCTCCCGTCCTCCTGT
>NW_006288615.1:12759783-12767839 GCF_000327345.1 Myotis davidii | reverse complement strand
CCCCGCGCGGGCTCCCCCAGGCTGCCGGGGAAGGAAGCTGGGGCCGGCGGAGGGACTGATGTAATTGTCAGCAGAGAACGGAACCCGCGCGGGTGAGAGCGCCCGCGCCCGCGCCCGTTCCAGCTGACGCCTACGCCGCACCTTCCACGGAATCCGGGGAGTCGGGAGGAGCGGCCGGGGAAGTTGTGCATTTGGTTTGATTGTGCGCGTGCACTGCGGACTGCCCTCGCGGGGCACCCCTGCCCACTCGGCTGCTGGCGCCCCTGCAGCCTTCCCTGCAGCCTTCGTCCACACCCCGGCCAGGGCCGAATCTGCCCCCCCTGGTTCAGACTGGGACAGCTTTAGCATTGCAGTCAAGACGTGCTTCCCCTGCACCCAGCCGGCTACTGCCCGCAGCTCGCGTCGCCTCGGGCATTTGGGGGAGGAGGGGATGGGAGACCTGGGGAGGAAGCCGGGAAGAAGTAATGACAGCAGCAGATTTTGAAAAAAGCCTCTACTGAATGGATATAAGACACATCTGCATGACCTATACTGATTTGGTGGCAATCTGTGATATACCTGAACGGTAGCTTCAACAGACCTAAAGCTGGGGAAAGCATTACATAATGGATATGAAGCAATTGACATGAAACTAAGTGAACCCTCAGGCGTGCTAGATTATTTCTTCCCCCCTACCCCCAGGATCCAAAAGTCCTATAGGCTTTTTCTCTATTAGAATTTCCATTTTTCAATTGCTGGACTAGTTTTAGCAAATTGTATGTCGTATTCAGTTGTGATGTTTTCCCAAATAAAATATTTCTCTTGAATGTCTTTTCTTAAATTTAAAAACTGCATGCAAATGCATGGTAATGCATTACACAGCTAATTAAATGTGTTATTTCTTCAAAAGTAAAATGAGAAAATATCCCATCTTAATATCCTTAACTTTGTTTTCCTCTTGGCTATAATCCACCCACACCCCACTTTGCTTTTGGAAGCATTTCTACAGTTTTAGGTACTGCAAGCTCACAGTGTTGATATTCCTTTCGAATG
Organism: Myotis davidii; assembly: GCF_000327345.1. Lineage (NCBI taxonomy): Eukaryota > Metazoa > Chordata > Mammalia > Chiroptera > Vespertilionidae > Myotis > Myotis davidii. The sequence continues at coordinate 12,766,807 of NW_006288615.1, read as the reverse complement.
CTACAGCATTGCAGATATAAAGACTATTAATAAATGAAACAGAAGACCTCGCAGTAACTCAGAGTGAGCAGAGTTCCCAAGGTCGAAGGGAAGCTGCAGCGTAATTCCGCTCTAATCACCTACAGAGAATATGCACAGCTCTCATTGGGTTATAAGGAAGGCCCTGATTGGTGGAATATTATTCATATTATTCTTTTAACCCAAATTTCATGTTTTCCCGTAAAAATATTTTTTTCTCAAACTAGGAACAAAATATTTTGAAATTAAATCTTTGCTTTTAGAAAGTCTAAAAACCCTGTTTTTGATCATGTTTTCAGTTTTGATGAGATAACTCAATTATACATTCAGTGGATGTATTCCTTTTGGGATATCTCAGTTTCAAATTATGACGGTTTATCAGTTGTCTCTTGGTTATATGATTTGGTTGGACTTTTACAGGGTATGTTTTCTTGTCCCTAGATTGCTTTGACTGTATGTTAGCTTTACTTGAAGAAGAAAGGTAAAGTACTTCCAGGATGAAGTGTTTGTGGTTGGATATCTGGACTACCATTGCAGAAATAGATCTAGGTTAATGTATAAGTAAATAAAAGTTTTATGCAACTTTATTCATGACACGGATGAGGGAAAAGATTTAAATTTTAAATTTTAAATCATTCAGTAATCATTAAGGGATAATTACTTATTGAGCACCATCTGTTCAAGACATTGGTCTAGGCATGTGGAGATACAAATAAGAATAAAAAAGTCCCTGCCCTCAAGAGTTTGTCGTCTAGTTTGGGAGGACAATGCCTGAATTCTCAAAATAAGGATTTTTTTCTTTTTTTTTCTTTATTGATTAAAGTGTTACATATATCTTTTTCCCCATTCTTTTACTACAATGTTTAAGTAATAATAATAACACCCCCCCACCTTTTTTTAGTCTGTTTTTAATCTTGGGAAAAAGGTCTTATACTCTCTGTTGACATCTGCGACATTTCCCTCCCTCCAACATTGTGTCATTAAGATTAATACATTATGTGTTTGTAACAAATATTTCCCTGTTCTGCCAATTGCCTTTTTTTTTTTTTTTGCATTAAAAAATATTGCAGAGTGCTCCTCGGATCATTCATGTTTCTGGGGCACTTGTGCAAGTGTTTTTCTTGGCCATATAAATAGGTATAGAATTTTTGATTTGTAGGGTGTGTGAATATTTAACTTACTAAATATTAACAAATTACTAGTATTTCCCACAATTGTATTAATTTATATGAGCCAGGGAAACAAGCAAACACAAATCATCAAATACAATCAAGCATTTATATGTGTGTTGAAATATACTTTTTTTTAAAGGAAGAGAATGATGAACTTTAAACTTAGGGTAACAGTTATCTTTGGGGGGAAACCAAAAGGATATTATGGGGAAGAACACATAGGTGCATGTAAGTTATTGGTAATGATGTAGTTCTCAGGTGTGGTGGTAAGTTCATAGGTAATCGTATTTTTTAAAAAGAGGGTCAGTCCAGCCAGTGTAGCTCGGTGATTCAGCATTGAGCTATGAACCAGGAGATCATGGTTAATTCCCAGTCAGGGCACTCGGTCCTTGGTGGGAGCATGCAGAAGGCAACTGATCAAAGATGCTCATCATTGATGTTTCTATTTCTCTCCCTTCTTCTCTGAAATCAATAAAAATAAAGACATTAATGCTTTTTTTTTTAAAGAGGGCCATGCATGGATCAGTGATAATTTTAAAGTTCTAAGGAAAAAGAAAATAAGGATAATACAGAGTCTTCATATGGCAGAACAGGCTACTGCACCAAAAGACCCACACGGAGACAGTTGAGGGCTGAGGAAGCAGTCCCTGTGTACAGGCATGAGTTGCCAAGAGCTCATGCTGGAGACCTGCAGGAAGGATAAGCAGGCCTTGCTGAAAAGAGGAAGGCCATCTCAGAGGAAATGATATGAACAGAAGTGGAGGAAGCCATATGAAATTGTCCAACAGTGAACCACTCAGAGGGTTCATAAAAACATCGGGCTATTGGGCTGGCAAGGGAGCAGTTAAGCATTGATCAGGCTGGCAGGGGAGGCAGTTAGGGGGTGATCAGTCTGGCAGGCAGAAGCAGTTAGGGGCAATCAGGCAGGCAGGCAGGGGAGCTGTTGGGAGCCAGCAGTTCCGGATTGTGAGAGAGATCCCAGATTGGAGAGGGTGCAGGCTGGTCTGAGGGACAACCCCGCTCCAGTGCACAAATTTCATGTATCGGGCCTCTAGTAATAATAATAATAATAAAAAACATCTAGGAAACAGGTGGATATGGGGGGTCAGGAGTGAGGAGAGAGATCCAAGGGAGGGCCCCTAGTTAGGTTGATGATGGAGATGAGAGTCTCCATTTGAAGACAACTAAGAAGGGAATTCCTTCTGATAGTGCCAGTATCACAAAATCTATATAGTAAGCTGACAAAAGGCAGAGCTAGGGAGGATAACCCAAATAGCTTAATATCCAGGACTATCTAACATTTTTTGGTGTTTGCTATTTTGATACCATAGCTTTGACTTTAACTCACTGGAAAGAAAAGGAAAGAATAGATAAAAATTCAATGACCTTGTGCTATATATTTTTCTATCTTTTTCTTTGTTATTCTTTTTCCATATACTAATATGAGAGAAAATCAGTGTAGAAGGAGTTGAGTCAGAAATAGAACATCAACTCTTATTTTTTTATCTTGCATCTTATCAAGGCAATTCTCATTGTAGCTCTTAAGACAGACCTATGTATCTACCTTTTGAAAAGAGTGTGGAAAGAGAATGGAGAACAACAGCACTATATTTTTAGAATCTTTTTTTTTCTTTCAAAAATCAAACCTAAAATAAACCTGGCCTCAATTTCTAGCTGTGGCTTTACTTCATATCTTTTAAACAGTGCTTAAGTTTTATCATAAATTTAAAGAAGTTACCTTGATATTTTTTATACATAATAAAATGTTGCTACAAGTAACAAACTGTTATCAACTACAAAAGTCTGAAGAATAAAGTATCTAAAAGAACATTAAAATAAAAAGGTTTTGTTAAAACACCATTTCTGGAGATAAGGTCTAAAGTCTGATTTTATTTTAAATAAAGATACCATTTTTGTTTTTTGTTTATCTGGAGCAGCTAGACAAGTTTTCGTATATTCTCGCACCATAGGCAACAATCTGCACAATTTCTGTTGTATGATTTCCTTGGAATAGAAAAAATAGCACAGTTTGAATGGCATGTTATGAAAAGACATTAATGAAATTCTTTTTGACTTCCGTAAACTTCAAATTGAAGAACTACAAAAAGAGTGTGATCTCCAAGGTAGGCCAACCAAACTAGGGTTCACGTGAAACTCCAGGAGGAGAGCAAGGGAGAAGGAGAGAGCAAAATCCACAAGAAACCAGGATAAAGGAATAGGAAGGTCAGGACAGGAAGTTGGTGGATATTATATCCCAGCTTGAGTTCCAGCCTCATTTCAAAAAGTGCCAACAGCCCTGGCTGGTGTCGCTCCATGGTTAGAGCATTGGCCCTCACACTGAAGGGTCAAGGGCACATATCTGGGTTCCAGGTTCGACCCCCAGCCCCAGTTGGGGCATGTGCAGGAGGCAGCCAGTCAGTCTGTCTTTCTCACATTGATGTTTCTTTCTCTCTCTCTACCCCTTTCTCCCTCCTTTCCACTCTCTCTGAAATCAATGGAGAAAATATCCTCAGGTGAATATTACCCCCCCCCCCCAAAAAAAAGTGCCAACGGAGGAAATAAATCTGAAGGCTTATGGAGATCAGATATTAGAGAAGAGGTATCTCTCTACATTTTAAATAAAAAGCATTGAAAAATCTTAAAGAATACAGAACGCATAAGATAAGGGTGATAAATTAAACTCCATTAAAGAAAAGATAGTATGTATAACAGTCAGAAGATAAAATATCTCCACACCAGCAAAAAACCATTTATAACTTGTGTCAGAGACAAAGAATAACTCTTTAATATCCAAAGAGTTCCTGTGTATCCATAAGAAAAATGACTGGTAATCTAATAGAAAAAGGGGCAAAGGCAATGAATAAACAGTTCACAGAAAAGGAACTACAAATGCTCAACTCAGGATAAGAGAAATTAATTTTAAATTCTTTAGTTCAGTGATTTTCATACCTATTTTTTGTCATATCGGCAAAAAATTTATTTTTTTGGTGTGCCACAGAAATTTACTAATTAGCGTATGTGTGCCATGAAACAAAAAGGTTGAAAATCTCTGATCTAGTCTATTAAATTGGCAAAGATCTTGATGTTCGTTACTACTTTATGGTGAAAAGGTTTGGGGGGAACTGACAAGCTCACACATTGTTGGTAGGGGTGTGAAATGGTCCAGCATCTGTGTAGCAATTTGGAAATATTGCCAAAATTAAAAATTTACCTACCTTCTCATCTCAGGAAACCTAAGAAGTTGTTCTACAGATATACTTGTACATCACAAAATGAATTTGCACAAAGACATCCATTGCAGCATTGTCTGTAAACAAAAGATTTAGAGAGAGCTAAATATCCATCAATATGAGATCACTTAAATAAATTATGAGCAGAAACAAAGCTAGGTAGCTGTTGAAAGGAATGAGGTCATTCTGTATTTGCTGATATGGAATGATCTCTAAGATACAAGGAAACAAGTCAAGTTGCAGGGTAGTGTACAGCCCTTGGGGTTTAATAGGAGTTTGTAGATATGTGCTTATGCTTGTAACTGTTAAGACTGTCTCTGGAAGGTGATCCAAGAAACTGGTAATAGTGATTGCCTCTGGGGAAGAGAACTGGGTGGTTGGGTGGGGATGGGAAGGACACTTATTTCGTACACCCTTTACCACTGTTTGAATTTTTAAATATGCCAACTTATCTATTCAAATCAAGGTAGCTTTTAAATTTCTTGAGGCTCACTTGTACTGTTCAAGAATGTTGAGTAGTTGTAGCCCACAGCATCCCTTTGCAATGTTAGGTCCATGGTAGTTGCCATAAAGACTCACCCTCACTGTCCAGTGGTGTGGCTTAGTGGTTGAGCATTGACCCTTGAACCAGGAGGTCACAGTTTGATTCTGGGTTGCAGGCTTGATCCCTGGTAGGGGGCAAGCAGGAGGCAGCGGATTGATGATTCTCTCACATCTCTGATGTTTCTAACTCTCTCTCTCTCTCCCTTCCTCTCTGAAATCAATTTAAAAAAAAAAGACTCACCCTCACTACTTCCCTGACAGGCTAAAGGTCAAGGAGGAGGGAAAATGGAAGCTGTTGCCCTTTGGGACAGGTTGGCACACCTTGGTTCCCTGTAATTGCCCTGCCCTTGCCACTGTGACCCCACCTAGCTGATTTTACTGGGAGGGAGACCCCAGGGACATTGATTAGGACCTACCTGGGTGGTGATACGCGTTCATGCAGAACAGACCTCGAAGAAGGTGGTGGCAGAAGCCTAGGCTGGGAGAACACAGAAATGGAGATGGTATTGATTGCTACTCCAACTCCATCAGATGCAGCTTACAGTGATAAAATAAAGAAAACTTATTTTATGGGCCACGGCCTTGAGATTCTCTGCTACCCCTGAGTTTTGGTACGATGTCAAAGGTGGCCTTGGACCCTAGCTGGTTTGGCTCAGTGGATAGAGGGCCAGCCTGTGGACTGAAGGGTCCTGGTTCGATTCTGGTCAAGGGCATGTACCTTGCTTGTGGTTAGGGCATGTGGAGAGGCAACCAGACGGTCTCTCACATGGAAAAATATCCTCGGGTGAAGATTAACAACAACAAAAATGTGGCCTTGGTTTTGGGAGCCCATTCTGGGAATCATTGATCTCTTCTGCCTTTCTTCGTTTATTGATGAGCGTATCCCCATTCATCCCTTAAAGTAACCATTTCCTGGAATAACTTTTTATGGTATTATACTCTTAAACACCTGCTTTCGTAAGTGATTGTTTCATTGTGCCTTTGTCCTCCTAGAGCCCACAAAATGGTACCGAATATTAAGGTATAGAATAGTGAGACAACTCTGGCCAGGTAACTCATTTGGTTAGATATGCCAAGGTTATTGGTTCAATCTCTGAGTCAGGGCACATACACGAAGCAACCAGTGAATGCATAAAGAAGTGAAAAAACAAATCAGTGTTTCTCTTCCTCTTTCTTTATAAAATAAATTTCTAAAAAAAAAAGGAATAGTAAAACAGAGAAAGCCAAGGTAGCAGCTTAATGGTTGGTAGGTGATATCTTTGGGAAAAAGAAGTATTTGCTGATATAAATTTATATATAAATTTAATAAGCCTGAGTTACATGAATTATACTGAAAAAAAGGAAAAACTTGGTGACAGTCGGAGGTATCATGCTGCAAAATAATTTTCCTAAAAGGAAATAAAAATAGTTTAATTATCAGTAATACACATTTATGCAAAGTTAACAGACATAGCCCTTTATTAGGAATTGGTAATTTTAAATAAAAAATAGCAAAGTATACAGGAGGAAGTGTTATGTCAGTCTCTTTTTATTAACTTCTAGGCATGAAGTCAGGGTTAAATATGTATCCTAATAAATGAATCAAGTAAATACTATGCATTCCTTTCCTTTGTGGAAGTTCTGATAATTTAGTGGCTGTTGTCTTTTACAAACCATTTCATTTGGAAATTAGAAGGGATAGGCAGCAGCAGCCTGGTAGTGGCATTCCACCTGAGTGTCAGGTGCCAGAGCAGGGTGATGTGGAGAGCGAAGGTTGATAGATGGGGAAAGGTCAGAGAGGCTCGCTGTCACAGGGGAGGAAGCACTGGATGACCTTTGGGAGCTTGGCATTCCGCAGGACCTGTGGAAGTGTCTAGAAAACCCTTCCCATAACTTTCCGGGGCTATTCAAATTTCAGGCTGCATTTGATCCTCAACTAGTATATCTAGTGTGTCTAATTTCTATGGAATGTAGGAGGAATTTAACTGCATTTCTTTAAGAGATTTAGTAGCATATATTAAATACATTGGGGTAACAGTATTGTGCCCAACTGCTTCTTCTTGCCACACATTTAACGTCTCC
>NW_006288615.1:12718514-12759766 GCF_000327345.1 Myotis davidii | reverse complement strand
CCCCCCCCCCCCCCCGCCCATACACCCCTCTGTGAAAATAGCTACTATCTCATGGCACTTTGTATCACAGTACACGGTGTTCCAGAGAAGCAGTATATATTTGACAGGAAGAGCCCTGGATAGGGACCATGGCTGCGCAAGTTCTGTCCCAGCTTCTCCACTTACTGAGCAGCCACCCTGTACACTCGGGAAGCCTCATCTGCTAAATGAGGGTAAAATGGTGGTTGTTGAAATGAGTTTTCTAACTTAGTACTTAGAGACAAAGTGCAATTATCAATCATTAATGAAACTTCTATTTACCTAGAAAACAAATGACCAGTAAACCAAAATGACTACATTTAGCTTTCGACTTGTTCAGCCCTAGCTGATTTCTTGCTCACCTGCCTTGTGGGGCTATCAAATTCGGAAGTGCCTTGGACATGAAAAACAAATGTACAATTTTGTTACAGTTAGTTGTTTTTAATAGTCAATGGTTGAGCATCCATCTATGAAGCAGGAGGTCACAGTTCCATTCCCCGTCAGGGCACATGCCTGGGTGTTGGGCTCTATCTGCTGTGTAGGGCATGCGGGAGGCAACTGATCAATGATTCTCATCATTGATGTTTCTATCTCTCTCTCCCTCTCCCTTCCTCTCTGAAATCAATAAAGATATTTTTTTAAAAAATGGAAATCTCTCTAGAATGTTTTATGTATTTCACTTTAAAAATTGCTCACAGAGACCCCAACACCAGAGGGCCCCCTAATGTGTTGCCGGTGACTCCGGCTAAGAGTGCTCATGCCTCCCTTAAAGATGGCTTTGGCGGTGGGGCAACACCAGCTGCTCCTTTACCAAATAACCTCAGAATTCTTTTCTTTTCACTTGTTTTCCTTGAAGATCTTTTGCTTTCTCCTGCATCAGGCTTCTACTGCATTTCCATGAGATGAGCCCTCTCCCGACACATAGAAAATATTAGTTCAAAAAGTAATGTTATTTCAGCCACGTCTTGGAAGTAGTGAGTAAGGAATGCATTTTGCTGAAGCTGTTTTTCTTTATCTCCGAGGTTTGTTTTCCAGACAGTTAAGATGGTGCGAAGTCTCGCTCAGTGTTAGATAAATCTGGTACTAGACTTTGTTATTAGATTATAGGAGGGTTTATAGCTGTTCCAGTTACTGGAAATGAATTATCATTCTGATATTCTTTTATCTGATTATCATTCTCAGGATCACTCATTTATTGCACAGACTATTTCTTGAGCATGTACTACATATTCCAGGCTCTGCTTTGAAGTCGGAAAAGGACCTGCTCTCTGAGAACTGACATTCTAATGAATGGAGACAACCAGTAAAAAGCACATTGCTGTTTCAGGTACTAGTAAAAACGATGGCAGCAGTAAAGGTGACCGATGGGGCAAGGGCAGTTATGTTGTTGTGGGTATGTTGGTGTCCTGGGGCTGCTGTAACAAAGTACCATGAACGGTGTGGCGCAAAATGGTAGAAATGTATTCTCACACAGTGCTGGAGGCCAGAAATCCAAAATCAAGATGGATCCTTCCTTGCCTCTTCTTCCTTCTGCAGCTGCAGGAATTCCTTGGCGTGTGGTAGCATAAATCCAATCTCTGCCTCCTTCACCTGTTTCTCCTTCGAGCCGTTGTCTGTGTGTATTCTCTTCATATAAAGACACCAGTCACAATGGATTAAGGGCTGACCTCTTAACTAATTACCTTGCAACAACATTCTGAGATTTGGGGGGTTAAGACTTCACATCTTTTTGAGGGACACAATTCAACCCCTAACAGAGGGTTTCTTTGGACGGGCTGGCCAGGCAACGCCTTGCTAGGTGGAGACATTCGAGTTGAGCCTGAATGATGGAAAGGGGCAGGTTGTGGAAAAAAATCTGGGTGTAGATTCTTTTCTAGCTATGCGAACAGCAAGTGCAAGAACCTGGGGAATGAGCCTTTTGGCATCTAAGATATGTACATGAACTTTACACTCTTAAAGAGGGCAAACAAATGTCTCATTTGAGAAGTTTACTTTTATAGTTCAAGTTGATAGGATTTTAGTTTTGAACATTCTTGGATTTTTAAAAAAAATAAATTTTATTGATTTTTCTACAGAGAGGAAGGGAGAGGGATAGAGAGTTAGAAACATCGATGAGAGAGATACATCAATCAGCTGCCTCCTGCACACCTCCTACTGGGGATGTGCCCGGAACCAAGGTACATGCCCTTGACCAGAATCGAACCTGGGACCTTTCAGTCTGCAGGCCGACGCTCTATCCACTGAGCCAAACCGGTTAGGACTCTTGGATGTTTTTTACTTCTGGTCAGGCAAAGACTGAAATAATTTTTCTTCAAAAATTAATTATTGCCCTAGATGGCTTGGCTCAATGGATAGAGCGTTGGCCTGCAGACTGAAGGGTCCCTGGTTCCATTCCAGTCAAGGGCACATGTCCAGGTTGCACGCTCGATCCCGAGTAGGGTGTGTGCAGGAAGCAGCCAGTCAATGATTCTCTCTCATCATTGATGTTTCTGTTTCTCTCTCCCTCTCTCTTCCTCTCTGAAATCCATAAAATAATAACAATAATTTAAAAAATTGCCCTAGCTGGGTTGGCTCGGTGGATAGATTGTCAGCCTGTGGACTGAGGGGTCCCAGGTTCGATTCCGGTCAAGGGCATGTACCTTGGTTGCGGGCACATCCCCAGTGGGGGGTGTGCAGGAGGCAGCTGGTCTATGTTTCTCTCTCATCAATGTTTCTGACTCTCTATCTCTCTCCCTTCCTTTCTGTAAAAAATCAATAAAATATATTTATAAAAAATAAAAAATTAATTACTGAGGAGCCAGGTCTTTAAGCATTAGCTATCTGTGACTCTGGGCATGGGACCATCTGCTTAATAAATCCTTACTTTCTTGGCTGCAAGAAAACAACACAACAAAAAACAAAAATACTCCAAGACAAAACAAAACAAAAACTGCTGAGAAATCAGGCCTACTGACAGTGGCTAATCACATTTTAAGAATTTTGTTGATTAAAATTTCACTTTGCATTTTTTAAAAAATGTATTTTATTGATTTTTTACAGAGAGGAAGGGAGAGAGACAGAGAGTTAGAAACATCGATGAGAGAGAAACATCGATCAGCTGCCTCCTGCACACTCCCCACTGGGGATGTGCTGCAACCCAGGTACATGCCCTTGACTGGAATCAAACCTGGGACCCTTGAGTCCGCAGGCCAACGCTCTATCCGCTGAGCCAAACCGGTTAGGGCTCACTTTGCATTTTAATAGTAGGATTTTCCGTCACCATGTTTGGGTTATTAAACTAAAAGCTTAAAGTATAACAACATCTGAAAATTGCGTAGACTTTGTAATAGTAGAGATTATTCTCTAGTGATAAGAAATTAAGGTTAAATATAGTCCTTAAAAACCTATCATCATATATTAAATTGTCATTTTCAACAGGATTATAACGTTATTGTGGTTGTACTCTGTGCCACCTAGAGCTAAGTAGCCTTAGTATGATTTATCTTACATACTTACGAGTATTTTTAGTTTCTCTTGCTTTCCCTCTCCCTTCCTCTCTCTCTAAAAATCCTTGAAAAGTCTTTAAAAAATCAATACAGAATACAAAAAATCTATATGGAAATACAAATTTCACAAGATAGTCAAGAAGATTTCATGTAAGCATCCAGAAGTAGGATAAAATAGCCTAAAATATTGTAATATTTAATGCAAAAGTGACATAATGAAATATGCATTAGTAAATTATATATGTGTACTTTAGTCATGCCTTTGATGTAGTTAATACAGATATATTTGTTTATATTACTTATAAATAACAAGTTTCCATAAAAAGTTCTAAATAAGTTCAAAAATACTTATGTAGATTTAGATTTTTATAGTGAATGGCTATTTAGGTAAGATTTGGGATTACAAGCACAGACTGAGACTAAGCTGCCTGGGTTCAAATCTTAGCTTTGCCTTGTCCAGCTCTGTGACCTTGACTAAGTCCTTTAACTGTTTGCCTTATCGCCTCATTCATGAAATGAAAAATATAAAGAGAGTACCTAAAACAAAGGGTTGATGGGAGGATAGAGTGAATTAGTGCATATACACTCTTAGAATGGGCACATAGTAAGTGCTGTTATAATTTTTAGCATGTCAGTTGAAAATGGATATATTAATATTCATAATAGGAAAACTTAGGTAAAATGTACATACAGTATCTCTTATTCCTTGTTACAAATCATAAGCTAATTTGAGAGAGATAGGAAAATTTCCCACAGTGTTTGTAAGGGTCTGTTTTAATGTTAAAAATCTGTTAAAAGTATTTTATATGCTATCCACTTAGTTACTTATAGCAGTGACTATGTTCAAGAGATTTTGTTAGGTCTTCAGGGAGAAAGAAAGATGATTAAGCTGTCAATCCTGCTCTCAAGAATTTACCCATCCAATAGGGGAGATAAGACATAATTTACTATAATACATAGTATAATGAGGTAAGTGTCACATCAAGAATCTGATTTAGCGCTGTGAGTACCTCTGGAAGCAGGGAAGCATCCGAGGAGGTACTGTGGGTAAGAGGGGCGTGGCTAAACATTAGGAACTGGTGACATTTTTAGAAGATGGGAAGAACAGGAGGTATCCGAGGTAGAGAAGGAACAGTTAGATAAATGGGAAAAGGACAGAGAATCATGTCCTCAAGTCAAGAGAGGAAAGAATTTCTAGGAGGAGATTTGGACTGTCATCCCAAATATTATAGAAAAGTCAAGGAGAGAACCTGAAAAGCAATTCCCTCATCTTTTCTGTGGGCCAGAAAGATTGAGCTGGGGATTCATTGGCTTTTCTTGACAAAGGAACACTGTAATGGAATTTCTGTACTTATATATCTGAAAAAGCATCAGATCAGCTGGGATACAGTTTATTTATATTGATGTGACTCAAACAAAATGGAGGGTATTTATTTGCTTATTTATTTATTTATTTATTTATTTATAGTCTCTTAAAGATTACTTTCAAGACCACCTACCATTCATTTAGCAGTTTTTTTTTTTTGTCTGCCATACATTCTCCTAAACATTTGAGATGATCGTCCTCTCCTTTAAAGCCTTGTAGCTGCTCTTGCAGTAGATACTGTCACTTCCATTTTACAGATGAGGAAGCCATGTCCAGAGAAGAGATAGCCAACTCACAACCCATCTTTAGGAAGTGACCAAGCTGGATTCCAACTCAGCCTCTCTGGTCCCAAAGCCTGGATTCTTAACTAGTTATTTTAGGGATAAAGTTGTTTAATAACCTCATGGCATTTTAGATGCAGAGGTGAACACCCAGCTTTCACCGATGACCAGCCTCACGGGCCTGCTTGCTGTTCTTTAAATAAACCCGGGTTATTCCCGTTGCAGGGCTGTGGCACTTGCTCTTTTTCTTTCTTTAGGGTACTCTTCCTGCTGCTCTGCCTTATGGACTCCTCCTCACCTTTCCTGTGTCACCTGGAATGTCAGTGAGGCCTTTTCCAGCCCCCCACCCCCACCCCAGGGCATCCCATCTGAGAACATCTCCTTCCTGATGTGTTCATTTGTGGTGATTGGTCTAATTCTCAGTGTGTGCCTTAGGTACTAATGATTCCCAGGACCTAGGATAGGTGATCTAAACTGTTTGTGGAATAAATGCATGTGAAAACATAGACACGACGATAGCTCATGCATGTGCAGTTTATTGTGTATCAGCCATTGTTTTAAGCACTTTATTTGCATTAACTCATTTAGTTCTCACAATAATGGTGTTGGTTAGTACTATTATTAGCTCCATTTTTAGAGATGAGAAACTGAGGCACACAGAGGTTAAATAACTTGCCAAAGTGATTTCTTTAGCTATAACATGGGGATGTATTAGGACCTAACTTTCAAATTGTGTCTATTTCTGTACTCTTCTGGCTCATAATAAAAACTGACCGGTCAGCAGTGGTATTGGGAATCATCACTGCTGTAGAGGTAGCAGCATCAAACACATGGCAACTATAATAGCCATAGAGAATGTAATTGGCTCTTAGTTTTTAAGTTAATGGGTAAATATTAAAATAAAATACTTTTTTCAAATTTAACTTTGTCTAACTCACCCGGCATTTAGTACATCACTGGTTTTTAGTGACTATTACTTAATGATAATTTATGATTTTTTTTTTTATTTTCTGAGAGAAAATTGGATGTAGCATGTGTCCTTTAGATTTTGGATTGGATGCTATGGTTTTCCTATCTTCCGTGTATAAATACTATCTGACAGATAGTCAATAAGACCAAATTGTTAATCCTGATTGGTGACGAAAAGAAATAAATATAAAACCCAGTTTCCGAAAAGCAAATGACAACTTCCATGTGTCATTTTGTAAAGGCAGCCTTTTAATTTTTGGCTTTATGCAGAAGTTCTGCTTTAAATAAATAAAAATAAACATTCTTTTCCCTCCTCTCTACTGTTCTTCCCCAAACCCCAGCCATTACCCCTTCCACACACTTGTTATTTCTGTTGATTTGCTCCTGAGGATGGTTGCATATTTGCTGCTCAGTGTTTTTCTCGGTCTTTTTAGAAGAAGACACACTGATGTTCCTGCCTGGGTTGGGTTTGGGGCTATATTCTATGGTTCTCGCCGCTGAGATATTGAGTTTTCAGCCTTTAGCTGCCCTTGAGTGACTGCTCAGACGTCATGGGGAGACTCAGTGGGACTGATAACCATTAAGGGTTGTTTTTTATTTTCACTTGTTAAATCCCCAAAACTAATGCTATTAAAGGGCTTTTCATAGCAGTTGAAAGCTCTATCTATTCATCTTTTTAACTCCCACGTCACATAGCCTTGTGCATAGTGGCCTTTCAGTAAATGTTGAATGTATAATTTTTGTTAATTGACTCATATAAAATTACACTGTACATTGTTTGCTATTACAAATGCTAATTATAGCTTTCTTTAGTTTGTATTTACACTCTAATCTTTGGGAGCACAGAAGTAAAAAACTTGTTGAGTTTTTCCCTTAAGCTATAAAGGAAAACATTTGGAAAAGCAGTGCTGTACTTCTACTAGTCTCAAATGTCCATTATAGGGTAGCTAATGAACAATGATTTGTTTCTCTATGTAAGAAATATTTTTAAAAACTCTGAGAAGAATGACTAATTATTCTTTTCGAGAAGGCTATGTAATGTAAGATGACCAGGTTTTAAGAATTAGATTTTTCAAAGCCAAGAATAAAGTAAACAAAGATTAAAATTCATTTCTTTATGTTGGAGATGCTGGAGCTCTATAGTTGCTCTTTTTAAAAATTTAAAACAGGCCATTTGGCATTTCTTTGCAAAGCAATAACTTATGAGTTAAATGCAAGCAATGATCTGTCTTTTCAGATACTTTCAAAACTATCCACATATCATCATAACTGTCTTCCTTTCTCCTCTGCTGGCATAGGCATGGTGACTGTACGTAAAACAGGAAATTAGTAATCTCTTTTTGAAGGTGGTGCTGGATTGTTGTTCCTGATGAATTAGCTCATACATCTTCCCCTGAGTTTTGGCTTAAATATGCAACTCAGATGATAATATTGAATCTAAAGGTGCTTTGTGCCAGAATGTATTACTATGTGGAAGGAGGGTGTTACTTGACAATTTTATGCTATTTTTGATAATTTCTTGGACTTACTTTTTAAAAATAGATAGATTTTCTTTAGGAATTCCAGAAAGCCTTTAGAGAAATATTCTTAAAATTGTATGTTATTTTATTTTTTAAGTTTATATATATATATATATTTCAGAGAGGAAGGGAAGAGGGAGAGAGATAAAAACGTCAATGATGAGAGTGATTGGCTGCCTCCTGCACACTCCCCACTGGGGATGTGCTGCAACCCAGGTAATGCAACACCAATGTAAAAGTGGTGTTTCTCCATTTCATCTTTTATCCAATCCTAAAGATTTCCCTGCTTTGCTTTCTCCTGCCCACTTAATCTACCACCAATGCGTTTCATGTAACCCTTACATTGGTGGATACAGGATAGTGAATAATTAACATTTATAGCACAGAGTTGGTATTCGGGGAACACAATAACAATGAGGGGTCCTGTGGTTTGTGCTCTGGTTCCTGAGGTTGTGCCTTTGAGGGTGGGAAAAGGAAATTACTCTGACATTCCAAAGGTATGCTAGATGTATAAGAACACTAGACAGAGCTCACTTAAGGTAAAGACTGACCTATTCTAAGGAAGCTATCTATAGTCCTGGGACCTGATTATCCTCCATGGCCTGCCCAGTTGTGAGTTTGTGATCAGACCATCCTGGTTGGTTACTTTTGGTCACTGAGCTTCTCAGGCCTGTCTTGCACAGTTCCTTTTTCATTCACAGCCCCGAGCTGTTCTCTGGGCTAGCAAGCCCAGGTATGTGTGAGGCACCCAGATGCACTGTGACCAGTTCAGAACTGCTGTGCTATGGGCTCTTTTGACACGAGGGCCAACATTTCTTGTATCTAATGATGATGGATTCTTTCAGCATTTGTGTGCCTGAAAATATCTTTGCTTTGCCTCAGTTGTTTTTTTTTTTTAAATTTTTATTTATTTCAGAGAGAGGAAGGGAGAGACAGAGAGGGATAGATACATCAATGATGAGAGAGAATCACTGATCGGTTGCCTCCTGCATGCCCCCCTCCTGGGGATCGAGCCCACAACTGAGTATGTGCCCTGCCTGGGAATCAAACTGTGACCTCCTGGCTCATTGGTAAATGCTCAGTCACCTTCCCCCTCCTCCCCAGTCTGTCGCCTAACCTCTAAGGAACACCAAGAGGCTTGCAGCCAGGGGAGCAGTGGGCAGTGGCACCTCATCCTGGATTAACCCCCTGAACCTGTCTTCAAGGCCCCCTATTCTCTGACTTTCTAGTGAACCAAAGCAGCCCAGCCTAGGCTCTCCTGTTCTTCTCCTATGTGCTTCCTTGTGTATTTTTGCTGCAGTCAATAAATCTTGCTTGCTTTTCTAAAAAAAAAAAAAAAAGTTTTATGTAGTCAATGTGGTGAATGTGAAAGCCTGGCTGTGGTGTAAGAGTTTCTCCAGTGATGTTCAGAGCAACTCAATGAGTTGACTAGAGCATAACTGATTCGTTGTTGTTTTTTAGCTATTCCTTGTTTGTTTAGTGCCCGCTCTGTGCTGGGTTTTGTCATAATCACTTCTTATCTTCACAATAAGTTCAAAAGGTGCTGTTATGGATAATCCTTCTCCAGCTCCACCCCACTTCCCCCTCACCCTCAGCCCTTCTCAATAGCACAGATGAGAAAATAGAAATGTCAAGTGACTGCCAGAATCTTATAGCTTGTAAATTGTATAATCAGATTATCAACCTAGTTCCCAGTAGCTTCAAAACCAACTACTTTCTTGCCAATATTGACATTTGTGTTGAGCAAGTGACTGGGGACTTGAGTGCTAAAAAGGAAGAGGTTGCCATGACAGCTCATGGTTAACTAGATCAGGAAAGGATGGCTGATGAATTGGAAGAACTCATGTTTCAGAGGCCTCAAGGTCTCTGTGGTGCTGACAATGGTAGTAATGGCCTTAAAAGAAACAAGGGAGCGTGGAGTTAGCCCTGGGTGATGATGATGAAAGATGTGGGAGACAGAGGGCCCCAGATTTTACCTGGTCTTCAAATTAGTCCCAGGTCTCTTATCCAGATTGATTGTAGATCTGAAAAAGTAAAACAAAATAAGCAAAGATTTTAAAACAAGACATAGAGTACTCATCTGAAAGGAAAACATTAATATAATAGACACTAAGTTTTCAACAGAAACACTGGCAGAGAACAAAAAGCAAGCAGCAGAGCAAGAAGTTATTTCCAATACATAGATCCAAGTCATTTTTAAGTCACTCACTGAACAAACAAGAAATTACATGTAGTCACTTATTTAAACACCAAAGTGTTGTATTCTTTCTATCTGAAATTCATTAACAAGCACGATGGCTCTGTGTATGTCTAGAATTGTTTGTCTAATCCGCTTAAGGGCATTATACCACTAAGTAGCACAGCGAAGTGATCAGTTTTAATTAGAACAGTCATTTGCCACACTTGAAAAGCATTTGACTCTTGGCTATAGAACTATCAAAAGTTGGGCAAAGAAGTATTAATTCTCCCATCTTTTAAAGTTATATTTCAAACTGTTAATAACAGTCACAATTGAGTCAGTATGTAACCTTCAACTACTCAAGCCTGTTCAGTATGCTTGTTGATCAGATTATGCATCTAATTTTTCCACAGTTCTTTAATATGCTATCAGGATTTACCTTATTTTGAGAAATTGTCACATAGGAAGGATTACAGGGTTTTCTAAACAGAAAAGGACACTCTTTGGATTATCGTATGGGTAAAAAGCTTTCGTGTATTATGTGAACACAAAGGAAAGCGAAGATCTCAAATTATGTATTACTGTATGCTCAGGGATTATGAAGTAAAAAATAGCAATGAGACTGAGTCCACAGCAGCATGTGAAAATCAGAGTCACCACTTGATAGGTTTCCTCTCTATCTAGCAGACCAATGGGACAAGAAGTCAAAGCACAAGACTATGAAGTCACAGTAGTGTAACCTATATACTTGGTGATGTTGTTATTCTTCCTTTGGTTTTCAAGGTGAGGAGAGAGTTAGAAAATTCATTCATGTTGAACCACTTATAAGAGGATTTAATTCGGTTATCAAAGGTTTTAGTAACCTCTTTACTGACTCTCTCATATAAGAGTTGGGTTTTTCTTTAAAGGAGAAAGTGATATAACTGGTGCACTATAGGTGGGCCTGTGCTTGTGCCCTTCGTGTATGCTGACATGGCGAGTGGTATTTCCTATGGCTGCTAGAACAAATTACCTCAAGCTTAATGGCTTAAAACAGCACATTTAGCACTGGCTGATGTGGCTCATTTGGTTGGGCATCATCCCATGCACCAAAAGGTTGCTGGTTCGATTACCAGTAGGGCACATGGCTGGGTTGTGTTCGATGCCTGGTGGAAGGCGTGCAGGAGGCAGCCTACGGATGTTCTGCTCTCACAGATTGTTTACTTCTGTTAAGAGCCCCATGGAGCTGATTTGAAAGCTTACACCACTCAAGTGGGGTTCTTAAAACTGAGGGCTTGACAGACAGAGCCAGTTCCATGAGGAAGCCTGCCCTCACTACCTCCCTGTTATCCTCAGGGTTTTCCTGTTGCTCAGGGCAGATCGCACAGAGAATCATCTCCCAAGCTTCTGCCTGAAGGCTGTAGGCCTGGCTGCCATTTTTCTTACCTTCTAAATAACTTAAAGGCTTTTTAACACATAAAAAGCCTTTTTCCTCTTTTGTCCCTTTTCATATTATTATTGTATGTATTCTGAAAAATAAAACTGTATTAAAAATAAAAGCTATAATTTAAAAATAAAAAAGTTGACAAGAACTTGTAAACTTTGCATTTAGTACAAACCAGTCAGTGTTTTACTGTTAGGTGATTCAACCTAAGGGTATTGTTTGATGGCCATCTTTTAAATCTTATGACCTGATGGCTTGTCAAGTTTGAATAATAATTTTGGAAAACTGATGTAGACACAATGCGCCTCATGTACACTGGATGTATAAACAACTGCTCTTTCTCTCCTGGGATGGAGCAGAGGGTAGGGCCAGAACTGGGGTCAAGATGGTCATCTGCAGCCACATGGCCAAGTCCATACGGTGTGTGACTTCATGGATAGACCGAGATGCACAGTCAGGGAGGTGACCCTCCTAGTCAATCCTGGGAAGGTTGGACCTGCCTGTGTACAGATAGAGTAGCTGTATAGCTTTTGATGTAGTTTCAGAGACTTTGGATAACAGTGTGTCCTGAAAGCACTAGGACCTCAGTCATCCGTTAATATTTTGCCTTGCCTAGGACTCACCTTTCAGGCTGTCTCTGGTCCCAGAACCACCTTTCCCGTCAGGGCTCCCATCAGAACATGGGTGATTTCAGCTCTTGCTTCTTATTTCCTGGCTCCAGCCTGATGTCATTTTGGTGGGAATCCCTAACCCTCCTGTATCTCAGTAGTCCAGCCAGGCCTGAGTCTTGGCCTTACCCCACTCTGAAATACTCCCACATCCTCATCTTTGGATTTGGGTCTGTCACGTGGCAGCCTGGGGCCCCGCCTCCCAACTGCTGCCTCTCTGTTACCCCTTTGCCCAGATTCCTGGCTTGGAGCAAGATGAGTCTAAGGAGTGGCATCTTTGTCCATTCTAGGACGACTGCTGAGAAACGATATCCTTAGGATACTTAGCTGTGTCCCGTGTATTTTTTTCACAAAAGTATTGTTATAGGTGGTTAGGAACTTTAGTTTAACTCTGTGATGGTTTAGCACATAGCTCCATCATTTCCAACACAATTTTTAAGGAAAAAGTATGTTCTTATTTTCAAGTAGTAGACTTGAAAAACCACCTTTTGGACACAAATCCCATTGGTAAGTTGGGGGCTGCCTTGTAACAACATGCAAAGGAGGAAAAATGTCATCATCAAATATTCATTAGGCTCCTACTTGTGCAACATGCTGAGGTGACTGCCCGATCCGTGGGACTCCCCTCCGCTGGGCCTGTTTTTATAAGCTGTAATAAGGCCACCTTACAAATTGCCCTCTGCACCTCAGCACACTGTAGAGCTTTCTCTGAATATCTGTGTTGTACTAATGGGGAAGATTAAGGCAAGAAGCATTCCTAGTCTGAGAAAGTGCAATTTTAATTTAAATATGTCCTTTCCTGGACCTAAACTCTTTTAGTCACTGAGCCTGCACTAATTTCTGTAATTCTTTGGGGGCTGGAGCACTCTTCTTACAGCTTTTTAAATTAGTGCTTCCTATCGGTTCAGTGTTTTCTTTCAAGTGAGGCACTCTTAGAATAATGTGACACATGGCGATTTTCAAAAGATTAAAGCAATGTGTTCAATTGTGAGCCTTACAACTAATTGCCTGAACTAATTATACATGAAGGGCCAAGCCATTAGTGTTAATAAGAAGTGACTTTGGTAAGTACAGTTTGACCCAGAGATTGAATAACTATTGCAAACAATAACCAGTGAGGCGGGTAGCCATTGTATAAAACACCCTAGCTGGAAATTATTCATGTCTATTCAGATTGGGTTTTCCCTAAATTGTTACCCTTACACTTAGTTATTTCCTTTACAGTGAAAATGTGCACCCTTTTGAGTTTGGAGGCTGGATCAGCTCATGGAAAGGTATTTTGAATAAATGAATGTGCACTCTATGGACATGGTCCTCTTGAATGTTCCTCTTCAGGTTCAGTTGCACCCACATAAGATGGCAGTGCTCATGGGACTCCTTCCTAGGTCTTCTTCCTCTACAATATGTCTCTGTTTCAACTCATCAAGTTCTGAGTCATGTAGCAAATCCCACATTGATTTATCTGGGCCAGGTGTCTTCTGAATTCCAGATGCCCATTTCCACGTGGCTATCTTACAGGAATTGCAAACATGTGCTTCTCCCAACAGAACCTTGATCTCTCCCGAATCTGCCCTCTCTCACCTGCCCTGGCTCCTGACCTTGGCAAATAGTCCAATGCAACTCCATGTACTGTTGACTCCTTTCCAACCATTTGTCTCCATCCCCATCACACTGCTCTTGTCCCTGCCCCCCATTGTCTCCTTTCTGTATTATATCTTCATAACTGTTCTCCTCAAATCCGGTTTGCTTTCTTTCAAGTTATACATAGCTGCTAGAAAAGACTGAAAGCATTAATCCAATCACCCCACTATCTGCTGCAAAGTATGTAATGATAACCCATTGCTGAGGGTCAATGTCTTTCATTAGTGTGGCCATTTGATCGTGTATGCTCTTCATCTCTAATTCACAACAGCCCAGACTCACTGGCCATCTTTCAGGTGCTTGAATTCATCTAGATCCTTCTCTCCATAAAGCCATTGTATAGTTGGTTTCCTGGGCCTGAAATGCTCTTCCTCTTGTGCTCTGCCTGGCTACTGCCACCTTACCCTTCTAGTCTTTGCTTTAGTATCATTCCACAGTGACATTTCCAAAAGCCCTCCCCAGTTGGTTAGATTCCCCTACTAAATATGCCAGCAGCATCCTGTACTTTGAAGCCATCATCATAACTGTAATTAAATCAGTATTTGTATAATTACTGTTTTGATGCCTGAGTCTCCTCCTAGCCTGTATAGTTCCTGAGACCAGGGACCATGCCTATCTGGTTCACTGTTCTTTCCCCAGTGCGTTTCATAACAAATATTTGCCAAATGAATGTATAATGAATGCAGGTGGACAGAAGCTGTGCTATATGTTATGTGTATTTGTACTTATGCTTGAATGTGGGGTTGATGTTCTAGGATTGAATGCTTCCCGCTCCACAATGAAGCAATACTGTGAAAGCCTTATATAGATCTTGTTGACTGTTCAGCTTTTGCACCCTCTTCCCCCCTTTTTCTGGAAGTAGATTGTACTAATCAGGGTTCTACTGGAGAAAAAGAACCAGTAGGAGAGAAAAGATTTATTGCAGGAATCTGTTTACATGATTGATGGGGTTGTCTAGACAAGTAGGACAGGAGGTCAGGAAGGACAGGCAGGTTGGAATTCTTGGGCAGTGGGCAAAGCTGCTGTACAAAGGTGGGATTTCTTCAAGGGAAGCTCCAGCCTCACTCTTCAGGCATTTCAACTGATTGAATCATGTCTGTCCCGATTAGGGTCTTCTCAACTGATTATGGACTTTAATCACATCTATAAAATACCTTCATAGCAACACCTAGATTAGTGTTTGAATTACTGGAGAATGTAGCCTGTAGCTAAGTCAACACATAAAGTTGACCATCAAATAAACAGTTAACAAGCAAAATTAACCATTAAAACCCCCCAAAACTTGGCATATCTTGGATTGAGAATGATTAAATATTTTATTCAGTGGATTTCTTGTTAGCTATAGAAAGAATGTCTAGTTTAAAGAGATTTTTACCTATTCTACTTTGTAAAAAGGCTAAGTAACCTAATTTCTCTATCCAAAACAAATGTGTGACTGACTATAAATCAGTAATAAAATATTAGGAAAATTGGTTCTTTTTACTGTACATGCGCTGCTTCTAACAAGTGGATAACTGTGTTGTCCAGTTTTATTTATGAGAACAGCAAACATTTGCTGAGCACAGGGCTGGGCAATGGAGATACAAGATATACCCCTATGTTTCAAGGCCTTGCAGTAGATTAAGTAGACAAATAAGTAAACAGATAATTGCAGGCCTGGAGTTCAGTGAGGTTGCAGTATGAAATATGAGGGAAGCATTCTTTGATGCCAGAATGTGAAGTGTCCTGTGCGCCAGGCTTGGGGACCCAGCTTTACTCTTCAGAGAGAGAAGAGGTCCTCCTCTCTGTTGGGGAATGCCATGTTCATATCATTTAGAAAGAGGAATCTGGTGAGGAGGGTGACACAAGAGAAGGAGAGCGTGTTGATGGCAGGAGTCTGAACTAGAGGCTGGATTCTAGCACTAGCAGAGTGTATCAGTTGAGTGAGGGAGAGGGAAAATTTGAAGATGACTTGAGGTTTGTTGTTTGAAAGATGGAACTATGACAAGATTAGTAATGGAAGAGGGATGGATGTTTAGTGCAGGACCAGGGAAAGGACAAAAGCTAACCGTTGTCACTTACTGAGCATCTATACTGGGTCTGGTGTTTTACACACATTATCTCATGTTGGTCGAGATGCAGGTGTGACATCTAGCCTGAATGAGATTTAAGGAGTGTCTTGAGCCAAAGAAGTTTGAGGAATAGGCTTAGTGTTAAAGACCTTTTTTAGGTCTTCCATCGTTTGTGAAGGTTAATATAGGCATTCCATTTTGATTCTGAGAGGAAGTCTACTTATAATTAAAGATGAATGTCAGCTAGAAGATATTTGTAAAGAGAAAAAAGCAAGCATTCATGCTGATTTCTGTGTGTTATCTCACAACTCACAAACCAAATGGAAAAAAAACAGTTTTTTGGCCTTGAACATTCTTCTTGGTACATGAAATTGTATCCATTAAATCTACTCTGTAAAAAGGAAAGTACTAGGGCTCTCACCAATCAAATCTGGGAAAATTGGAGGATCAAAATAAATAATATAGAGCCCAGGCCTGAGGATTCAGCGTGGTGGCGATTGAATCCCCATCACCTGGCAAAACATGAAGGCTTTCATCCCAGCTTTTATCTGCTGGCACCCCTCCCCGTTTTGAGTAAGATTTTGATTTTATTCAAACAAAACAAAACACACTGATTTCCTTTATTAGTACACTGACTACTTAAACGGTATTAATAAAATATGTGGAACTATATGCAGGTTAAATGAAGGATTAATCTCCCCATTTTTACTCCAAAATAAATAAATCCAAGTCAAAAACCAACGAATAACTTAATTGAAAAGAGTACGTCTTGAAAAAAATAATGATAGTAATCTATTTATAAGCCGTGAAGTGAAATAAGATTCAATCAATCTACATTGCTAAATAAATAATTGGGAATGGGGAGGGAAAGCTCTTTCTTGCAAGAGAGTGCCAACTAATAAATGTGGAAGGAGGTGGGAAATAGAAAAATCACCATTTGGCAAATAGCACATAGATGGTTGATGAAGGCAGGAGCTGTCAGTGGGTGGGTGGAGGTTTAATGAAAACAGGATATTGCCATAGTCTCATAGTATTTTTCCTCAAAATATTCACTAATTACAAAGAAGGAAATGGTGACTTTATGGTGAAGATCAGCTGTTACAACTTTGTACAGATGATTGAGGTTAACACCTCAGTGATCCAATATCCTGTGCCTCCTGCCATGACACTCTGAGAGAAGCACAAAACCATTTTTGGGGTCTTCTTCTTTAAAAAAAAAAGTTTTCATTGATTTTTAGAGACTAAGAGAGATGGGGAGAGAGAGAAACTTCGATCAGCTGCCTTCCACATGCACGCGGACTTGGGATGGAGCCCGCTACCTGGGCAAGTGCCTGACTGGGAATTGAACTGGCAACCTTTCGGTACATGGGATGTTCAACCACCTGAGCCACACTGGCCAGGGCTTGGGGTCTTCTTGTCGGGAATACATGGACTGAGTCTGGTCATGAGGAAACGTCATATGGACCTAAATTGAGGGTAACCCAGGTTATCCTGGAGAATCAAAAGTTTTGATTCTTTAAAACTGTCAAGGATAGGAGAGACAGGGAAAGACAGAGGAAAGAAGGAGAATTATGGTTGTTATATAAGGGAGTGGCCTTGCTTTGGGAAATACACTCGGGAATATACAGGAGTGAAGGGCTCTCATGTCCACAATTTACTCTCAAAGGTTCAGAAAAATACTGAAGACTAAACAATGAGGCAAAGGGGAAATAGGAAATTCTTTGTGCTGTTCCTGCAATGTCTTTGTGAGCTTGTAATTATTTTAAAATTGACTATTTTTAAAAGTTCTGAAACTTAAGGAAGGACCTAGGGATTGTTTGGACTGAAGGAGGCTGAGAGACATGGCAAATGCAATGAATGATCTGGATTGGACCTTTTTGCTCTAAAAGAAATCATTGGGATATTTGACAAAATTTAGGAAGGTTTTTGGGTGAAGGAGATATATATATATATATATCTTTGTACTGTTCTGGCAGTTTATCTATAAGTTTGAAATTGTTTCAAAATAAAGTGTTCTTTTTTAAGAGCAAGTGCTTTTCTGAAATCCAGACTCACTTTAATTTCCTTTTGGTTTGGATAGAATAGGATAGACTTTGTTCCTGCTGGGAGAGGCCAGCCAATCTTTGCCTTTAAAGAAGAGGACTGCATCATATTAAAGCTTTAGGACATAGCTAAGTGATGCTTCTATAGATGTCAACCTCTTGATTCTTTGCCCTCAAATGTAAATTCAGGGCAACTACATCTGCCTAGTCTGCCTTATAGGGTCCTTCTTAGGGCAAAATGAGAAATATGGAAACATTAATTTTTAAAAAGAGAGAATGCTAATGAAATGCAAGCTGTTACTGACCAAGTGGTGCCTAGGGATGTGTGATTTTATTTCCAGTAAGTTAATGGAAGTATTCTGGTTTGGTAATGGAATGCCTTTTCCCTTCTCTTTTTTCCTCTTGTTTCCTGAGTATGTCCACACCTACCTGGTATCTCCTTTTGCTGACTTTTCTTTTCTCTCTTTGTTATTTCCCCCTTCTTTTATCAGACCTTATTTTTTTTTCCTCTTGTATAGTCCTTGCTTGTGTCTTTCTATCTCCTCTGCCTCTGCTCTCCCCCTTCTGCAGGCTGGTTCCCAGCCCACTCCCTTGACTTTCTTCCCTTTTTGTTGTAGCTTCAAGGATTCTAAGATATCATACTTCTTTTCCAATTCACCTTTATTCAAGAGAGAGGTCAATCTGAATTAGAGTCTTAGCAAGTAGACAAGACTGTTGGTAAAAATGAAGTTTTATTAATAGCTACTGGTTATTGAATGCTTACTATGGGTTGAGAATTGTATTGGGTGCCTTATCTATATTCACATTTAATCCTCACAGCAGCATGTTAGAGTAGGTGTTTTTATCCCCGGTTTACAGAATGGGAAAGTGAAGTACAGATGTTGAACAATATACCCAAAATCAAAATTGATAGGTGGGGAAGCCAAGTGTCAAAATCCAAGGTGAATTTCAAAACTTGAGGTGTTTCAAATCTACTATATAGCACAAGAGCATTAGTTCCATAACAATTGTGCCTTAGGGGCCAAGGGTGACGTTTAGATGAATATTAGTAAGAAGGCAGACACAGTAAGTCTTTTATTGCTTATTACACTGGCGGTGGAGAGGGGGCACCTGAATCATATGTCAGCCTTTGAATGGCTGGTTCTTGGCAAGTAATTATTTATGATCAGCCCACATTGCGGCCGAAAGCCATCCCATCGGACTCCTTTCTGGAAAGATTCTCCTTTTGGAGTGTAACAGGAACTAATTACGTGCTATTAATCTGAGACCCAGTTCCTATTCAGAGGTTCCAGTGGTAAACCTCTCGTGTCAGGAGCAATTAGTGACACTGACATGTCATCGTCAGTATGCTCAACTGTGGACAGTAAGTCCTAGGAGGATGGGTAGTTTTAAATAGCCACCTTCACCATCACCCCAAATGCCACCTGAGCAATCAATGCCATTTCAAGGCAAACAGATTCAGGACATTTTCCTACTAGTATTCTGGAGGTTTCAGAAATAATGAGAATAAAGTTAATTTTGTAATTTTTCAGATTTTGAGTGCTTAGGAAAAGGGCTAGTGATACTGGGCAAATCCTGCAAAACGGTCTATAAGCTGATCATGGGGACTCTGCTCCCATGCAGCCTCCACAGAGTGACTGGCATGTGCCAATGGCACCTGGGCATATGCTTAACCAAAAGCAGGGATTTGAAAACATGTTTGGCTGAGGCTTGAGAAACCCAGTTCTAGTGTGTTAATGGGCTACCTTGGATTAGTGGGGAGTGGATCTTCCACCATTTTTTTAAAGTTGAAAAATGAGGGAACTTCTCATTGGAATTTGAAACCTTTGTTAATAAACCATACCCTATAGCTACATGTTCTTTCTCTATTTTACAGAGAAAAGTGCAGGAGGAAAATGTAGTTTTCTTTTGGAAGCATCATTGGCTGAGATGTGTGCACAGCCTACTCTATCGCTGGTGGTTGTGTGTGTGTTGCTGACATTAGGATTGCCTCCTGAAGTGGGATTTTCCTGTCGAGTTTGGTTTTTTAGCATGTTGCGGAGACACTGCATGGGAAAATACAGTCACAGGATGTTTCTAGAGTATGGCTGAGCAGCGAAAGCATGTCAAAAAAACTGCCCTCATGGGATAACTGGACTGTGTCCATTAAGCCAGGCTCTGCCTAGGATGCCGGCTCTGAGGTAGGCATAACTTGGAGGTAATTGACTCTTCAGTCCACCGAGGCCACTCAAGGATTCTCTCTGTGGCAAAGAGCCTCTTTGTTTCCCCTTCCATTCTGAGGCATAGCTATTTCAACTAGACTATTTATGTCGACAGTGAATTCCAACCACCACAAACGGTCTCTGGAAGTCTCGAATGTGTACAACTTAGAGATGGCCACTTAGCATATGCCTTAAAAAGAGAGAGTGAAATGAAAGAAAAGAAAGAAGAAATATATACTTGATTAAAAACAATTTGGGGGCATTGGTGAAATTTGGGTGGGCAAGGGTTGTCAGTTATTTTAGTGTAGGGTGGAAACATCCCTAGGAAACACCTGAGAAGCATGCAATACCAGTTGGAAGAATACATCTTAAACACACAACCTTTAATAAATGAGTGTGTCAGTAGTGAGTGAAACTGAAGGGAAGCTCCCTGCAAGTGTAGATGAAGCTATGAGTGTGATTTTGGGGGAAGTATAAATTAAATTACAGATTATTATGGCCCTAAATCTGTGTGTTGGGTGTGTGTGTGTGTGTGTGTGTGTGTGTGTTATAAAATTTTCACTCATCTTTCCCAAGTAATGCACTTCTAAATATCCTTGCAATGATATTAGCTAATCCTCAGTTTTAAGATAAAAGTCAGCACTGTCCATCAGTCAATGCCGTCTATTTTTAGAGAGATGTGTATTGAATTAGCAGAGGTGTGGCTTTGCTTAGTGAGTAATAGTCACAGGATGATTAAGTTAGTCACGTTTTTGGTGTAGGAAGGCGGAGGGGTTGGTCTCACAATCTGTGATACACAAAGTAGTAAGCTATAGGTACTTTTACTTGCCAGGAAAGGTGTAAGTGCATGGTTTTGCTGTTCTGAGCCCAGATCAGAGCTGTCAGGTGACCCACCACTTAAATCGTCTCCCCAGAGTAACCACTGTGGAGCTCTGTGCACCCTCTCAGACACCATGTTCTCGGTTGCACTGTGGCTTTTCTCTCTTTTTCTATGGTACATGATAGGAGTGGAGGGAAGAGAGGGAAGGCATCTGCTAAACCCTTATGGAGACCATAATGGTTTGTAGCATGTTCTGTCCAACTCCAGGAAGTTCTTCTGATTCTGTGTTATGCCAGGGAGCAACCCTAGGCTGCAGTTTCCCAGGTAACGGGCTTGCTTCCAGGAACTGATGCTGGTGATGTCATTTTAATCTCTCATCTATTTATGTACCTAAAATCCATAGATGTTCAAGGACTTGTTATACTCTAATTCATAGAGATTCAGATTTTTGCAGAGATTTAATAATCTTGGCCTAAAGCAAAAGTTTGCTGAAAAAAATTAAAACAATCTTGGAATATATGAAAACTAATTACAATTTTTATTAACATTTCAAAACTAAGTGTTATGGGAAGTAGTATTTGTTCATGGCACACACACACAAATAAGGTAAAATCTCCCCCCATCCCCCAAATAAAAATAACCCATAATTTCACTATCCAAAAATAAATATCATTTGGTGTTCCAGTACCCAGATTGTCTTCCCTAGGATTTATATTTTTAAGTTGAAAAATGAGAAAACTTCTAATTGGAATTTGAAACCTTTGTTAATAAACTATATCTGTTTTTCACATAAATGGACACATGCTACTTTACTAAACCTGAATCTCTCCTTACCCTTTGATCCAACCAGAGAAAATATTTGAACCACTTTTCCATTTTGGTGACTATGTATTTAGTATATCATCCTTTAGAATGGCTGCAGAGATTTGCTGGACAATATTGTGATGAACATGTTTGTGCACATGTTTGGGCACTTGCTTGATTATATACTAAGATAAACTCTTAAATGTAGAATTTATTAGATCAAAGCAGAACATATGTTGATGGCATGGGAGACTTGTTCTGTGATTACTTTCCCAGAAGTTCATTCTGATTCTTTATCAATCTGTTATGTGAAAAATGGTTTCTCATTGTCTTAAATTGTATCTTTGTTTTCCAGGCCAAGCACCTCTCTGTATTGTGTTGCCCATTTGAATTTTGTGGTAAATTGGCTAGTTTTGTATTCTTTTCCCATTTCTCTGTAGACTTATTCATCTCTGGCCTTATTGTTTTGTGAGAGCACTTCATGTCTGAAGGACATGGGTTTCTTCTCTGCATTATAGGTGTGTTTCCCACTAGGTTGGAATTTCTATTAAGATTTAGTCAAAGGTAACATTAATTCAGTAGGTGTGGGGGAGCATGTTTTTCAATATTGGGTCTTGCTATTTGAGAATAATGTTTTCAACCCCTCTGATCTAAGAAAATTATGGAAAGCAAAGGGGCATGGAGTGACTTTTTCCAGACCCTCTGTTTATTGCCTTGCCTTAGGGTAGAGCTGTTTCTAAATCATCTGAGAAAATCAAGTAGCTAAAGTGTTTGCACCACCTAAGTGATTGGGTTCCGTTAAGTGTCCTTTATAATGAATTTAGTACACTTACCTATCGATATTCTTTTTCAAAGCTAGTATCTTTGGCTCTCTGAAATAGTCTGTGCACGTGGGTCCTTATGGCTTTGGGAGTCTGACAATTTTATGGTTATGCAAATGTTATTGAGCTCAACTTGATGGATGTTCTCCGAGCCCTTGGTTGTGCAGAGACTGCGCCTTTAACTGTCACGGGGTTGGCTAGTGTGACCTTCACATCAGGCTGCGTAAAAAACGCTTCCCAGGCATCCTAGGACAATTTGAAACGGTTGCCTGGGCAACCTCACTTGCTTCTCATCAAATGCCCCAAGGATAACCCAAGTCCCTGTGGGAATACCACAGCTGAAGGGAGAATCTCTGTTAGAGGAGCACTGGAAATATATTTGTCTGTTTAGGACACTATTAATATTAAGGGAAGTGGAGGTTACGCCTGATTTGAACTCATAGAAGGGAGAGAATGAAGGAAAAGGGAATCAAAAGAGTGGGGATAGGCGAGGTGGGAGGGAAAAAGGTTGCTCTGAAGTTGATGATAGAAATCAGAATAATAAATATGAGCATATGTTTCATGCATTAGAAAACACTGTAGCACAACCCTACCCAGGTGGCTCAGTTGGTTGAGCATTATCCTGTGTATTGAAAGGTCACAGATTTGATTCCTGGCCAGGACACATGCCCAGGTTGTGGGTTCAGTCCCCAGTTAGGTGCATATAGGAGACAACCGATTGATGTTTCTCTCACATCAGTGTTTCTCTCTCTCTCTCTCGCTCTCTCTCCTTCTCCTTTCTTTGCTCTCCAAAGTCAATAAAAACATATTAAAAAACACACATACACAAACCCATACAACAACACATAGTATAGAATAAGCAGAAATGGATCACGAATGAAAACTGAAAAGTCATGTTTAGGAAAAAATCCATAGCCAATAAATGAATATCTGCAAAAAGAATGGTGGAGATTTCTGAGAAGAATACAATAAAAAAAATTTTTTTTTCACTGAAACAGACTTGTCCATGAGATGTGTTTCATCAACTCTGCTTTAAGGAACTAATACTGCTTTTTCCTTGAACTCTCCATTGTAATCTGAGTAAATTATGAATGATTTTCCCAGAATCAGAATGATGCTACTCAGAATTGTAGGACATGCTTTCACTTGTTATTTCCATGAATCAGAACTGTTACAGGTTTGAAACTATTGTAGTTAAAGTCACTTGTTGTTGTTGTTTGAAAACAAAATGCTCCATAGCAGGATGGTTATTGTGACAGGTGGTGGTGTTTTAGCTGCTCAAATAAGCAGATTGCAGACTGGGGCAAAAAGGCATCATGGGGATTTCAGTGAGCTGACCATTCTCTGCCCTCAGAGCCCTCAGTGCCCTCAGTAAGGTATTTACCTTGTTCTTTTAAATGAAAAAAAAAATGTATATGACTTACTCCTGAAATAAGACCCCTCTTTGCAGATCTCAAACCAGGTACCGGAGAGAGGCAGATTTTACTGCAGTTGGAACTGGCACCTCCATTAATGATAAAGTGGGCTGTCCAAGGTAGTCGCATAATAAAGGCTGGGCAATGATAGTGCTGTCCATATATCAGGCCCATTGAAAATATTAGCTTTGCTCAGATATTTTCTAGAGATTGGATTTTGTAGTTCCAGAAAACCATGGTTTCAATCAATCTTGGCAAGTAAGGAATGGCACATCCTAAAGGTGTAGCTGAGGAGCGTTTAATGAGGGAATGATTTAAAGAGGAAAGAGCAGAGTTCAGGGAACCCCCAGTTAATAGCAAAGCACCTCAGAACTAGCAACATTGGGAACCATGATCTCTGGGTCAGAAGGAACAGAGGCGGAGGCAGTGTTCCTGGGACCCAGTGAATGCGCTGGCCATGGTGCTGTAAGTGTAGATACAGCTGGAGCCTGGACAGGGGCAGGCAGGGAGATGGAGGTGATTATAGATACCTTGTCACTCCTCTCTCCTCTGCTCTCCAGTCTCCTGCTGGTGTCCTCTGTTAGCCAAATCCATCTGGAAGCCAGAGTAAAGGATCCTGGGTGATACAGTCTGTGGAGGTCAGCTTCCTGGAACCCAGAGAAGGTCAGAGAAGGTTGTATAATGGGTCTGGGGTGGGGAGGGGCACGTAGAAAATAACCAGCACAATGTGCACATGTTCCCCTGTTCTTTAAGACTCTCCTTGCCCTCCTGAAGCATTTGGAAGAGAAGGTATTTATAAAGGAATGCCTATTACAGGAGCTGAGCAGGGACACCAAGCAGTCCTATGGTTTTCCCAGTTGATTACTCCCATGTGTGTGCTCCACTGAGTCTAGTGCATATTCTGTAATTACTGTTATTTCTTTACACGTGTGTCTCCCCCTTTAGACCTCAGGTCCTTCCAGGGATGAACTTCCTTCTCCAGCATCTAGCCTGGTGCCTGGCATGTAGTAAAACTTCTGTCTTGAGTTAATGATGGAATGACTGTTTCCTAGCTCTTTCAGGATAAATGTTTTACCTCCATAGTGCATTTTCATAATGAAACAGTTAATCCTCTTTCTCCAGTGCTGGGTACTATGCCCTGTTATTTTAAAGTGGAAGGAAAGGAGGAGTCACGAATCTCAGCTCCCTACTTGCTACAGCTCAGGCACTGGGAGTGGCCGCTTCTGCCCTCAGTAGTAGCCACAAAGTAACAGTTTCATTATTTCCTCGGTGACCAGCATGTTTACTGGTCCTTATACTAAGTATGAAACCAATGCCCACGGAACGTGTATGGGGAATAATCTAAAACTGGATAGCA
Source organism: Myotis davidii (assembly GCF_000327345.1). NCBI lineage: Eukaryota > Metazoa > Chordata > Mammalia > Chiroptera > Vespertilionidae > Myotis > Myotis davidii. Next base: position 12,734,705 of record NW_006288615.1, on the reverse strand, counting down.
TGGTAGTGCCAATAAAATGCAACAGGTATACAGAGAAGAACAGGTGAGAGATGTTCTATTATAGAATAAATTAAATCTGAGTACTACCTTAAGAACATTTGTAGGGTCAGAGTAAGGAGGAGGGACTTGCCCTACTATATATCAAGGCCTGTTATGAAGTTAGAGAAATTTAGTGTGGTACTGGCATTGGGACAGATAAATTGACCAATGGAATATAAATAAAAGCCCAGAAACATTCCATGTTAGTTTGCCCACGGTTGTCATACTAGAATACCACAGACTGGGTGGCTTCAACAAATGTGTTTTCTCATAACTCTGGAGGTTGGAAGTCTAAGATCAAGGCGATGTCAGGGTTAGTTTCTGGGGAGGACTCTCCCGTTGGCTTGCAAATGTGAGTACAGTGCGCACCTACTCTCTGAGTCCTCATGTGGCCTTTTCTCTATACATGTTATCTCCAGTGTTTCCTCTGATGAAGACACTAGTCCCGTGGGATTAGAACCATACCTTTATGGCCTCATTTAACTTTAGTTACCTCCTTAAAGGCCCTATATCTAAGTAAAGCTACTTGGGGGTTAGGGCTTCAATATATGAAATTAGGGAGAACACAATTCAGTTCATAACATTCCTATACACACAGAACTGTGATATGTCAGATCAGTAGGAAAAGGAAGGGCTATTCAGTGAACGGAGCTGAGAATAAATGGTTATCAGTAGGGGAAAAGATGGAAACATCCTTACTTCATACCACATTTTTAAAAATCAGAAGGGTGAAAGTCTTAAATGTCAGAAAGAAAACTTTAATACTTTCAGGATAAAAGGCTTAGGTTTTTCTAAGGTGTTTTTGTTTGTTTTTTTAGTCTTCAGAGGAGAAGATTTCTTAAGGTACAAAAAGATAATATAAAAAAAAGATGAACTAACTGGACTATATTAAAATTAAGAATTTTGTTTATCTAAAGAAGCTATATTGAAATTATATGACACCTGAGATTTTCTTCAATAAATTTGTGGGAATAGAGGGGAAAGAGGGATGTAGATGAAACAAGATTGGTCATGAATTGATCATTTTTCAAGCTTGCTGTTGGGTACTTGAGGTTCATTATATGAGGCACACAAAATATGATGGGATTAATGGTTTATACAAAAAAGTATGACAAATCAAGAAGAAAAGCATGAACAACCCACTAGAAAGATGGGTGTTTTATAGATACAGACAAGGAACCAAATATGGCCTAGAAATGTATCAGAAACATTCAACATCATTTGTGATGGGGAGGGAAATACAGCTCCGGGCCACAATGAGATGATATTTTATATCCATTCAGTTGGAAAAACTAACACGTCTAATAATATCAAGTGCAAAGGCAGATGGAGATCCAGAGGGTCTCATACCTCCTGTTAAATTGGCATAGCTACCTTGGGAAATAGTTCCCACAGTACCTCATAGTTAACCAGTCACATTTCCCTCTTTTTACTCCTAAGTATACATGTAAAAGAAATTCTTGCACATATGTGCCAGAATTTTTGTTGCTTTCTTCTCTAAGGAGATCAAGGCCATTAGATATGCGTTCTTTCAGCTTTCTTCTTTTTGATCTCCAATTCTCTGCATTTTTTATTGTCTCCACTTTCATTTCTCCAGTTTTAAAAAACTTGAAAATGTCTTTTCTAACACTCACTCATCTACTTCTGCCCCTAATCACATGTCTTCCCATTCCTGTGAGACCCTGATTTGTCATTATATCCCTCCCTTTTGTAATTTAATTTGGTAATTCTCACTGTATGAAAATGCTCAGATCTCTCTGATCCTTTAGAATATGATTTCTCAACTATTGACTATTGATGTTTGGGGCATTGTCATCATGGGGCACTAGATAATTCTTTGTTGTAGGGACTGTGCTGTATATTGCAAGATGTTTAGCAGCAACTGTAGCCTTTACTCACTAGACGACAGTGGCACTCTGGAGTCATGACGACCATTTATCGTTCCCAGAATTGCCTTTCACGGGGCAGAATTGCCCCCAGTTGAGAACAAACTACCTCAGAAATACTTCTTTCAACCAAGCCATTCCATCCATCACCTTCCTACTTCTCTTTTCATTCCCATCGTAACTAGGTTTCCCTGAGGACCACTCACTCCTTATCTCCACTTCCTCACTGTTCCATCAGTCCTGAGTCAGGCCTCTGACACTACCCATGACCAGACAACGACCAGGGGACCAAGATGACTTACTGGCAGCCAAATCCAACAAGTGGCCTCTTCTCAGTTCCTTAATTTTCTGCAGCTTTTTGACACCATGGCCTCATTTTATGTTATCCATTTTCTGTATTCTTTTGGGTTTCTTCCTATCTTTCTGTCTGTCTCCTTTAGGTCTTCTTTCTCCTGTCCTTCTCAAATGTAGGGGCTCCCCTCTGTGTGGGCCTCTGCTGTGTGCCTTTTTATGGTTTCATCCTTTCTCATGTCTCTTCTGGTCACCTTTCTGTACACGACTTCTAAATATAGATTCCGAGTCTCAGCTGAACTCCAGGATTAAACGTCCTTTCGCCTTTGGGATATCTCCACTTGATCTTCTGTACTGCACTCGATCTATTTTAACATATTTAGAAACAAACTCCTCATTTTCCCTCCTTCACTGATGCCCATTCATGTATTTTCCTAACCTTTTTATACCATTTCAGTAAAAAGCTTTGGGGCATGTTATATCCAAAATAGGATATTTATTAATACATTTTACACTCATACAATAGTATTATAGTACATAGTTGTGCAAAGTTAACATGATTGCATTGGACGGAGTGGCTTTAAGATGATTTTAACCCCTTCCCCGGCAGAAACGTGTATACTCGTTTTCACAAAATGTTCTTTTTCAGTCGTCGACGAGTATACTAAGAAAATATGGTAAAAAAAAATATGGTTTATAGGAAGACGAGTTACAAACTGTTTTCATAACCAGCATCAAAAATACTATATAGAACCAAAATAAAAAAATTAGTCTGAAAAAGAAACGTTTTTAACAAAAAAATTGTTGGGGAAGGGGTTAAAGTATATCTGTGAAAGTGTGGTTGAGAAGCTATGCTTTTAAGGGGTTAGATGTGGAAAATATACACTCAGAGAAAGAAAAGGGAACATGTGGTCTCAATCTTTCACACCTAAAATTGCCTTTTACTTGCTGGCTTAACCAATATTATGTGACTCTTCTGATCACGTTCACAAAGTAGCTACCGTTTATGTCTTTACTGGCTACAGCAACCCTTTGAGCGGTTAGTTGTCTAGCTCAGCAGCCACTTTCCAGTAAAATGTAGTCACAATTCCCACATCTCTCTTGGCTTCGCTGTCTCCTCCTCCTATTTGCCCCCTTTCCTTGTGAATCAGCAGACGTGGGTGACGTCATCTCTTTATTTGGCAGTCTCGCTGGTGTTAAATGTCGCCCTGCCAGAAATCAAGCCTGGTGAGTCTGCTTCTGCAGCTTTTGCTCTTATTCATACCAGTGGAAGTTTTGAATGAACTAAGAATTTTGAATCATGGCAATTTGGTTAGAAAAAACAAAATTTAACCCAGATATAGATTAGGAATCCCTTTCAACCTGAAACCATGAATCAGTGGTTGATTCGGTCAGTGATTTCTTACCATCTTATGGTGCTTCTCAAAAATACTACCAGTTGGCCCTAATGTGAATAGCATTGATGCCTTAAGTTTTTATCAAAGAAATGATAGATGAACCTGCTTAATAATCATCTAAGCCCTGTTTTAAACATTAGAAAGTTATAATTTTAAGATTTTTTACAAGATAGCTATGAAGCAATATACACAATATATGTATGCATAAAACCTTCAAAAATGTACTTGTATTTTTTATATAAAATTTATTTATAAAACCATTGCAATTATATTCATATATAATATAGTTTACTAATATATTTTATATAAGTATATCATTTGTAAAGATATATAAAATTGATAACATAAAAACGTATAAACTCTATAAGCCTGTGTAGTTGTTTTATTACAAAGACTTCTCTGCTTTCTCAGAATGGAATCGCCGTACTTGAGGGTGAGCACTATTCACAGTTCTAGGCCCTGAATCCCCATCTCATTGGCCTGCTCCTTAGCGTGGGAATAGGCTGTGGAGGTGAATGAGAGGGTGGGAACAATTCCTTCAAGGAACACTGAACAACCTTTACTGGGTTGAGCTACTACTATTCTAGACCCTAAGAGTGCAATGGCACATGTGCTACATTTGTTTTATTTGATCTTACCACTTATTTGACACTTCCATCTGAAGGTCTCAAAGGCCATCTTTTGATCCTCTATTTCAACGAAGTCTTGTGCTTTCTTTTGTGTTTTGTCTTTGCATGAGACATCGCCCTCCATTTAGTGGCTCCAGCTACAAGCCCAGATCACCTTTGATGCCTCTCTCCCTCCCTCACACCCCCCCATACTGAACAGTGCCATCCATTCATCTCCAAAATATATCCCAAATGCATCCCCTTCTTCCATTTCCATTGCCATAGCTTTTCTATTTCTTCTGCTCCTCCATCAGTTCTTTCAAACTACAAATCTGATCCGGTCACTGCTCTACTTGAAGTCTCTCACCCTCCCATTGTACTTGGAAAATGAAAACAAAACCCAAATCCTTTATTTGGCTCTGAATTATCTGGCTCCTGCCTACAACTACCACCTCATTCCATTCCTTCCTTTCCCTTGCACACTCCACTCAAAAGCTGCCAGTCTTTTTTCAGGTCCTTGGAATGCCCAGCTCTTTCTAGTCTCAGGCCCTTTGCACATGCTTTTCCCTCTTTCTGGAGTGTCCCTTCCCCCTTGGGCCTCAGTCTTGGCTTAACCTTGTTCCTCTGAGGAGCTTTCTCTTCCTCTCAAGTTAAGTTAGGTCTCTGTCTTGTTTGTTTGTTTTTATACCATGTTCCTTTCCTTCTAGCATTTAATATTTGTAGTCATATGCTTAACTGTTGATTTAATTTTTTGTCTCTCATTAGACCATAAGGCCATGAAAGCAAGGACAAGTCTGCTTGGTTTAACACCATACCCCCAATTCCTAGCACCGTATCTGACACATAATAGGAGCTCAGTATATTGCACGGATGAGTAAATGAAGGTCTTTTTATAAAATGAGAATATTAATAATATCACATTTCTGCCTTTTTCCCCTTGAGTGTTAAAGGTAGTGAATAGCTTTCTTGAAGACATTCAGTAGTTGGTGCTACTACTGTATACTTTGGGAGGCCCATGTGATTCTGCATATCCTGGTGTTTGTGTTCAGAGAGAGATTACCACTTATGCTTATTGCATGGTTCCTGACACTTGCTTAACAATTTAATTTTAAATCACTACTGAGACTTGCCTCAGATGGAAAAAAAGAACTTATCTAGGTTCTTTAAAATGTATGAGCTTTGCAATACTGTGTAGAAGAGCAAAAATAATTTGCTGCTTTGGGAGCGAAGAAAAATGTATTTCCTCCACATGTGTTATTTTCCCCCCACAAAGTGCTAAGATACAGATGCCATATTATCGTTGTAATAAAAAGGTTTTGATTGAGTGGTGAGTAGGGTGGTGGCAGCCACATTAAAGTGTATTTTGCAGAGAGTGTGCTCCCTTTCAGGGGTAACAGGGGTGCATCTGTGAAGTGACAGGATGGATTTGACCGCAGCAACTCCTTGCGTGTCTTCCACTGCTAGTGGGTGTCGACCTGAGGGAGCTCTATGGGGAGTGCGTGCCTCCATGCTCAGCCAGGATGTGGTGGTCGATTTTTTCTAGATGCCATTTCTAGATCCAATGGCTCAGTGCGCTTGCAACATAGTTTCTTACTGTTTTCTTCTTAATTAAAAAAAAAATCATTGACTCAAACATATGGCAGCCTTTTCATAATTGCACTTCTGCTCATTTGAAAATGCTGTTACAAAGTGATGGACTCTGTCGTTTGCTAGGAGTCTTACTAAAATCAGGCTGGGAACCCAGTGCGGGTTTAAGTATGATGGTTTCACTGTGTCATGGCCTGGGACATATAAACAATTCAGACACATGCCTTTCATGAAGAGGAGGCTGGTGCTTAGTCCAAGTCCGTATGTGGCAGCACCTATGCCAGATACTATGTTTGACCTCATGTGGGATGCATGTAGGTGGAACAGATACTACCACTAGTGGAAACAAGGCCAAGTGGGATAGTTAGATCCAGCAATTTATGCATAGGACTGTTTGGTCTTCAAGGTGCATCCATATACATACTATGTTTTGGGGCCTCACAACAGCCCTATGAGGTAAGTAGATGGAGATTGAAAGGGTTAAAGAAAATAAAACGAGGCAGAGAAAAACTTATTGTGCTAGGCAAATATCTTGCAGAAACCCTGCAGCCTTGAGCACTGCATTGCCCAAATAACCACTAGCCATCTGACGCTGGGAGGAACCAAGGACGGACGGGACTCTTACGTCAGCAGAGCGGCTTACAGCCAACAAAAATTAATAAAAACCTATCTCTCCCTGCTCTCTTTGCTGATGCCTGTCTCGGTTTAAGCCCATCTGCACCCAGGTGCCTGGAATAACATCTCTTTTGATACATTATGGTCTCATGTCATAGGTGCGCAACCCCAGCTCACTCTGAACCTTTCAGAGATGTGTGTGACCAATTTACTGATGACAAAACTGAGCTTCAGGTGAGTTATGATGTGTTCAAAGAGATATAGGTGGTAAGTGGCAGACCTGGCACACGAAGCCTGGTCTTTGACTCTAAGCCCCCAGCCTAAGCGTATACCCTATAGGAATTCAGAGGAAGGAGAGACGTTCATATGCCACTGGGATGCTGATCTGTGGCGCTCTGCACCGAGCCTGCACATTTCTCAGTCACAGTTTTAGAAGAGACCCTGAAAGCTGACCTTGTAGCCTCCGTCCAGACCCTGGCCCTCTCCTCTCCCATTCCATCAGTAATATCCTCTTTCCACGTTTCTGTGGTTCTGATGCTCACCTGTCTCTCCACTCCCAGTTTGTCCCATGATCCAGCTTCCCTTCTGTGTCACATGTCACCTATTGTCTTTCTCTGCCTCCTTTCTTCTTTTCCCTGTGGGAGTGTTTCCAAATCTCCTGTATGAATGCCATTCAATCCTCAACCTGAAACTGTGTGTCAGTAAGATCATCAGAGGCTCAGTTCCTGTTTTCAGTCCTTTCTCTCCGGGATCCCCAGGCAGTCCGCCTCTGTGGCCCAGCCACATTTCCAGAAATTTCCTCTGCAGCTTCAGGGTGCCCTCTCTTTTGGCTGAATTCCTACTGCTGCTCAGGACCTTCCATGCTCTTCCTCCTCTCTGCCCCTTAAATGTGGAAACCCCGAGTTGTTCATGGCGCTCGGAGGCACAAGAACTGAATCATCCGGGGGCTGTTTCTCATGTCCAGCAGCTGCTCCTACCCCCAGAAAGACGACCACCTCCAGGATCTCCAGGGCCCACACTCCTGAGGCTCCAATCTCTATATATCACATCACACCGCCCCACACGGAGCAGAAATTCTTTCCGTCTGTGATGGAGTCATTCTCCAGTTTCCCAAAATAGAAGCCTTGATGTCGTCTTCATATGGGGCCATCAGGAAACCTTGATGCTTTTATCTCAGAATGATTTATTATGACCTCCTAATTAGCCTCCCTTTCAGTCTTGCCTCACTCCAGAAAGTCTTTAATTTCGCCTCTAGAGTTACCTTCCTCTCAATTTAATCTGACTGTATCACTCTCCTGGTTAAAGGTCCCGACTCCCATTTGTCTTCCCTGCAGGGCAAGAGCCAGTTCTGCTCACAGTCACTGGCACCAGTGCCCTGCATGCAGGAGACACTCAGAAACATTTGTGGGATGAATAAATCTGGTTCCGTTCTCGCTTGTCAACGTTATCTCCCTGTGACCTGCCCCCATGCTATCTTGTACTCAACTTCTCACCATTTCCCAAACACCTCCAGCTCTTTCCTGTTTCCTACTTTTTGTATTTCCTCTATGTCCCTTATTAAGTTTCAACTTAAATCTTTCTTTTCTTGGGTATCTCATAACTTATTCTTCAGTTTGGAAGAAGAAATACTTGTGTATTCTTCTTAATTTTCTTTGTTGAATTCAGTCAGCTCTCACTGCATTTCTTCCTTTTTTGTTCTTGTCCATTTCTTATGTTACTTTTTTCTATTCCTGATTCTAGATGTTTTTTAATTTCCCAGTTGCTTGTGTGAGGATGTTTAATTAGCTTGGAGTGTTTTCCTTTGCTTCATGGTGTTTTGGTGGAAGGATTTTCAGCAGTTGTTCAGTTTTGTTCTGATTTTTCAATTTCTAGGCATTTTGTGGGCATTCTTCTTAGTTCAGGGGCTGTCATTTCTGTCGGAACAGTGAGGTGTGGTTTCCTTAGTGGATGATGGTGGTGGGGATATTTGGTAAGGATCTGGTTTAATTAGCTTGGAGTTCTTATCCTTAGTTTGTGCTTTATCCTTAGTTTGTCCCTCTTCCTTCAATGCCATGCACCATTCCTTCTCTTTAAATTTTTCTCTTCCAGAAGCAGCTCTGAGGCCTCTGGTCTCTCTCACCATCAAGCCCTTCCCTTTACATGTAACTTGTGCTGAAAACTACCAGCTCGGTCTCTGATGTGCATGCGATAGGTGGGCACTTAGTGCAGGACATTCCCTCCTTGGGTGGTTTTGTCTATGCTTCATGGAAGTCCTCTCCGAGCCCCTGTTCTCCTGCTCATTGGAGTTCCCCCTCTTCACACTCACTAATGGTTTGCAGCAGCAGGAGCGCTTTTGGAAGTCGGTGTTTATTTCTCCACTCAGAGGGAGCTTGAAATTTAGGGTAGTCTCTGTCCCTAAGGATGCTAAATGGCTCAGGGCTTGTGATATTTGCCTTCCTGTTGATTTTTGTGGCCTTTTAGGGGAGGAGGAATAGAGAGACTTGGATCCCATGCAGCCACCATTGTCCTCCTGAAAGCTCCTGCAAGGAGAGTTATATTCTCCCCACTTTTATTTATTTATTTTTTAAAATATATTTTTATTGATTTCAGAGAGGAAGGAAGAGGGAGAGAAAGATAGAAACATCAATGATGAGAGAGAATCATGATTGGCTGCCTCCTGCAAGCCCCACACTGGGGATCAAGCCTATCATCTGGGCATGTGCCCTGACTGGGAATCGAACCCTAACCCCCTGGTTCACAGATCAATGACCAACCACTGAGCTACACCGGCCGGGCTGTTCTCCCCACTGTTAGGTGAGAAAACCAAGACTCAGAAAGGACTTGGTAGGGATTGCAGATGCTATGTACCAGAATATAAGGAGACCATGTTCTTTTGCTTATCTCAGAGAAAGTTTAATCCCTTCTCATGGAGCTTGTTTATGGTTTAGCACAGGGGTGATGTAAATTTTCATGATCATATTTAAAAGTCTGTGTCGGGAAGTGACGGTCCTCTGAAAATGCTGAATGATTCTTTGAAAGTTTCAGGGCCAGTTGTGGTGTGACAGTATATAAATATTTCCAAACTGAAAGATTGCATGGCTTTATCTTTTTACAATTATATGAATATTTTTTTGTGATACTCTGTTGGTGCATATTGTTGAAGATCAGCAAAGAATACAATCTGATTTATAACCCTGATGTCAGTCGTTTTAAGGTTAGTCAAGGACAGTCACTGGTAGGGAACAGGATTCTGCTTCATTGAAGAAGGACCAGGACATGTCACTCTGTCGACAGCAGTGTCAGGTTCCTCCTACTGTGAGGAGGGTGATGGAGACCTTTGCACCAAGTCTTCAGTCTCTGTCTTTCTCCTGAGCTTTGTGTTTGGAAATTTGAGTCTCCAACGTTTGAAAAACAAAAAAGTACAAGAAAGAAAAAAAAAATCACCTGAAATGATATCCAGAATTAACTATTGTCATTTCTGGTATTGTTTGCCATGATGGTTTTTTCCTATTCTCTCTCTCTATTTGTTTAAATTTATTGTTGAAAGTATTACAGATTTTCAGTTTTTCCCCCACTGACCACCTCCACCCCACACCTGCCCTCACCCCCAGGCCTTCACTATTGAGGTCCTCTGCTCCCACCACGCCTACTGCACTGTTGTCTGTGTCCATGTGAAGTGGGGAGGGCGGGTGGGAAGAGACTAATCAACTCCAAACAGAATATCATATTGTGTGCTAGTTTGTAGCCTAGGTTTTGGACATGCCAAGAAAATGTGAACATTTTTCTACTAAATCGTTTGTGACATGATATTTAACAGCTATACATTTCTTTCTTTAAATAAATGTGCCATACTTAGGTAATCAGTCTTTTATTGTTGATTTAGGTCATTTTAACTAGTATAGAATTATAGTGAATATTCTTGCAAATACTTTTTACAATTATATGAATATTTTTTTGTGATACTCTGTTGGTGCATATTGTTGAAGATCAGCAAAGAATACAATCTGATTTATAACCCTGATGTCAGTCGTTTTAAGGTTAGTCAAGGACAGTCACTGGTAGGGAACAGGATTCTGCTTCATTGAAGAAGGACCAGGACATGTCACTCTGTCGACAGCAGTGTCAGGTTCCTCCTACTGTGAGGAGGGTGATGGAGACCTTTGCACCAAGTCTTCAGTCTCTGTCTTTCTCCTGAGCTTTGTGTTTGGAAATTTGAGTCTCCAACGTTTGAAAAACAAAAAAGTACAAGAAAGAAAAAAAAATCACCTGAAATGATATCCAGAATTAACTATTGTCATTTCTGGTATTGTTTGCCATGATGGTTTTTTCCTATTCTCTCTATATATATGTTTAAATTTATTGTTGAAAGTATTACAGATGTTCCCGGTTTCCCCCAGTTGATTTAGGTCATTTTTACTAGTATAGCATTATAGTGAATATTCTTGCAAATATATCTTTTATACACTTCTGATATAAAAAGAGTTACTAACTCTTCTTTTAAGATTGATTGCCACATTTTTTCTGTTTGTAGAAATATAATAAACTATACAAAACCTTTCTCTGTCTATTTAGTTTTCTTTGACTTTTCATCTTTGTTTTTTTTGTGTTTGAATTTAAGGACCTCTCTTTAGGCTCATTCGTTGACCTCACCATTTTTCTTCTTCAGGGCTCAGTTTGTATCAAATTGTTTTATTTTCCACAATTTCAGGTGCCTTTTATATGCTGTTGACACCCAGCCACTGAGCTTTTAGCCAAATTTTAAGTAAATCTTCAGTTGCTATTATAAAACCTCTAACTAGATGTTTGATTCATAATCTCATAGCAGCATACTCAGACCCTGAACATTTCTCCTCCTCCCTCTCTCTCCAGCAGGAGAGAGCCAAGGAGCCCAGTTACTTAACTGCCTACTGGACATCTTTACTACAGTCGCCAGTAACTGTACACAATACAGCAGCGGTTCTCAACCTGTGGGTCGCGACCCCTTTGGCGGTCGAACGACCCTTTCACAGGAGTCACCTAAGACCATCCTGCATATCAGATATTTACATTACGATTCATAACAGTGGCAACATTACAGTTAAGAAGTAGCAACGAAAATAATTTTATGGTTGGGTCACAACATGAGGAACTGTATTTAAAGGGCCAGAAGGTTGAGAACCACCGCCCTACAGCGTCTTCCCAAAGTACTTCTAACCTTGGTAAACCGTGCGCCATCTACCAGCAACTCAGACCAGAAAATTGAGAGACATCCTTGGTACCTCCTTCTCCCTCATTTGTCATATCTCCTGGGGATGCTGTCTTCCAAATAGATCTTGAATAATGCAGTGTTCTGTACTCCTACTGCACCCTTTCCCCACAAAACCTTCGTTTCCTGCCTCAATAACTCCTAACCCATGCGTGCTTCTGTTCTTGACCCTCACATGGAGTCCTCCCAATAGTCTTTTAGAAATGCTGATATAACCCTTCACGCCTGTTGTTCACAGCCTCCCACTGTAGTCAGAGGGAATAAAAATCCCTGCTCTGAGTTAGAAGGCTCTGCTTCCCCTCGGAGCCGCACCTCAACTCCCTGGACTAGGCCACCCTTTCTCTTCCTCAGAGCTTCTGCACCTGCTATTCCTTCTGCCTGAAATACTCCTCAGCTCTGGTCTGCACCTGAATAATGCCTGCTCTTCTTTACAGTTTCATTTCATTTCATTTTATTTTAAATTACAGCTTATATTCAATGTTATTCTATATTAGTTTCAGATATACACAGAGTGGTTAGACAATCATATCGCCCTGATATTTCATAACCACCTGGCCCCATACATAGTTACTATGATATTATTAATTATATTCCCTATGCTGTAATTTACATTTCTGTTCTGTAATATTTACTTCTTACCTCCTTCACCTTTTCCACCTAACCCCACCTCCCCTCTGGCAACCACCAGACTATTCTCTGTTCTATGTTTCAATTTTGTTTGTTTTGTTCTTGAAATTCCACATACAAGTGGTTTTGTCTTTCTCTGTCTGACTTACTTCACTTAGTACAATTCCCTCTAGGTCTGTCCTGTCACTTTTGCAAAGCAGAAGCCCTCTCAGATCCTGACAGAAATGAGGATTCCTTCTTACATCTCCAACTCCTGCTCTTCACCTTCACAGCATTGAACACAATCTATAGACGTACAGCCTTAGACTTGGACTCTCTCTTTTTTAAAAAATATATTTTATTTATTTTTTTACAGAGAGGAAGGGAGAGGGATAGTTAGAAACATCATGAGAGAGAAACATCTATCAGCTGCCTCCTGAACACCCCCTCCTGGGGATGTGCCCGCAACCAAGGTACATGCCCTTGACCGGAATTGAACCTGGGACCCTTCAGTCTGCAGGCCGACACTCTCTCCACTGAGCCCAATCGGATAGGGCTAGACGTGGACTCTCTTATAATATAACCTTAGACTAGGATTATCTATCTGATATCTACCCCCATCCTACCCTCAGTGCCCTGAGAAAACTGTGGCTTGTAGCAGTTTTGTTCTCCTTGAACCTCAAACTTAACCATAATTCCTGGTACATAGTAAACATTCATCAAATAGTTAAATTTAAAAAAATGAAAACACAGCCCAGCCGGTGTGGTTCAGTGGTTGAGCACTGACCTATGAACCAGGAGGTTGCCATTCGATTCCCAGTCAGTGCACTTGCCTGAGTTGCAGGCTTGATCCCTAGTGTGGGATGTGCAGAAGGTGGCCAATCAGTGACACTCTCTCATCATTGATGTTTCTGTTTCTCCCTCTCCCTTCCTCTCCGAAATCAATAAAAATATAATAGTAAAAAATAAAAGAAAACACAAACAGACTGAGCTCTGGCTGCACCGGGATGTGAGATGAGCCGAAATGGTTTTTCTCCTATCCAGGGATATGGACGCGTATTTGATTCTCTGTGTTTGTCCAATGGGAGCTAAGGACTTCAGCCAAGGGACCCACCTTCAAACAAACAGGGGAGTGGAGGGCACAGGGAATGGAAGACGATACATAATGGAGGAGTAAGAATCAATGGAGGGTAGAAAGAGCCACAGCTCCACTTCTGTCTTAGTGGGAGACCCCATTGGACCCTAATAGGGGTTGAAGTGTTGAATTAGACCCAGTTCTTACAGTTTTGGTAAGCCATCTACACTGTCAATATTTGTTGGTATCTTTTAAGGCTCACATTAGTTTCGGTTTTGAAGACGGTTGTTCTTTCTGATCACGCACTCTTCCTGCCTAAAGCAGTGGGGCGACAGAAGAACTGTGTTTTAAATTCTGAATTCCCATACCAGCGACAGTGCCCTCAGAGGCACTGGTGCCAAATGGAGACAGTTTCTGTATTCTTGCTCTACTGCGTTTTCCTGGTCAGACCACAAATAATGGTGGTGGCAACCGTCCTGTGAGTGTGCTTGTTATTGTGTAATTTCCCCTTTTGAAATGCAGGACCCTGAGCAGAAAAATACGGGATTTCTCATGTGTTCATGCTCGTGTGTTTGTCCTTTGGATTCTTACGACTATCTGAGGCTGAAGAGCAGTGTTCTGTTGAAACTGCACTTTTCCATATGAGCCACTGCACCACAAATTCTCCTGGGTTCTTGGAGGTCATAGGGCTGAGTGGTTGGTTGCTACTTACTGGATTGGAAAGCCACCATCCATTTTTAAAATTGTTGCCAAAATGATGTAGAGTCTTGAAAGTTATCAGTTCATTTCTTCTTTTTAAATATAGTGTTAATGTTATTAATTTCTAGTAGGGATTGGCAAACTTTCTCTCTAAAGGGCCAGATAATAAATATTTAGGGGCTCATGAGCCATACGGTCTGTCACCAACTACTTACCTCTGCTGTGGTGGTGTGAAAGCAGCCACAGGAGGTACATAAATAAGTAGGCACAGCTGTAGTCCCATAAAACTTCTATTATAAAGTAAGCAGAGGGCAAGATTTGAAGCATGGCCATAGTGTGCTGATGGAATTAGCATAATTGCTGAAATAAACACATTTAAAGCAGGGGAGATGATTTGGATGAAACAAACCAAAAAAGGGAGACATTTGCCCTCATGTGGTCAATGCCTAATCTCAGATTTTAGAGGGGAACTCAGTGGTCTTTGTTCAACACATGGATCTGAGTTAGATGCCATCTATATCACAGATAGCTGCATCATAAAGCCATTTGAATTGAACCACATTTAGCTATGCAGAGAGACATAAATCCTTCCCCCTTTCTTATAATTAATGCTAATACTTGCGGACTGTCTTTGGTCAGCATGGATTAGATGTCTGCTGTTCCCTCATTCTTGACTTGATGAGGTTATGGCACAACTCTATCTTAGAATAATTTCGGGTCTTCCACTAAAATAATATGAGTGTTAGCTAGACAGTACATTAGGGGTCACCTCATGTGATCATGGCCCCTGATGTGATCAGTATGAAGCCACTAGTTTCTCCACAATCCTTGAATGTCTCTGAGAGAATGGACTGTGTTCAGAATCCAGGTGGCAAGTATTGCAGAACTTGCAAGTACAAGTACAAGAACACTGCAAGTACAAGTTGTCACTGTTGATGAATGGTGAGACCATAGGTTTCAGGAATTGCTTCTGAAGTAGAAATGGATGGCAAATTGAGTTAGTTGATCATTTTCTTTTGTGAGGAAACTTCTTCCAGGAAACATGAAAATTTCAGACATTCAGGATTACATTTGATGTGGGTATAGGCTTGTTAACAATTCAGTGATTTATTGGAATTTTAGATCCTGTGCAACCTTTTTCATTTCATAGTTGGGAAAATCGAGGTTTTCCCAGTAATATCATCATACTCATTTTCCTATTTTGCTGCGTTATCTATATCTCATGCACTCCAAAGTGTGTTCAATTTGGAACTAGTGAATCAAAAGTGGATATGATGGTATGTTCTTTTCATTGTTGTTTTTTTGTTAACCATCATCTGAGGATATTTTCCCATTGACTTTTTTAGGACGAGTAGAAGAGAGAGGGAAAGACAGAGAGAAACAAATCTATTGGTTGCCTCTTGCGTGAGCCCTGACCAGGGCCAGGAGGAGTCTGCAATCAAGGTACGTGCCCTTGACCGGAATTGAACCTGGGACCCTTTGGTCTGCGGGCCATTGCTCTATCCACTGAGTCAAACCGGCTAGGGCATAAAGGCACAGCTGCACTACGAGTTTTCATATTTAGTAAATAAAATACAAGATGCCAAGTTAAATTTGGATTTCAGATTTTTTTAATTAAATCTTTATTGTTCAGATTATTACATTTGTTCCTTCCCCCCCCCATAACTCCCTTCCTCCCAATTCCCGCCCCACCCTCTGCCCTCATTCCCCACCCACTGTCCTCATCCATAGGTGCACGATTTTTGTCCAGTCTCTTCACGCATCCCCCTCAGCCCTCCCCCCCGCCAAGAATAGCCAGTCCACTCCCTTTCGATGGCCCTGATTCTATTATAATCACCAGTTCATTCTGTTCATCAGATTATTCACTTGATTTTCAGAATCACTTGTTGATAGATGTATATTTGTTGTTCATAATTTGTATCTTTACCTTTTTCTTCCTCTTCCTCTTCTTAAAGGATACCTTTCAGCATTTCATATAATACTGGTTTGATGGTGATGAATTCCTTTAGCTTTTCCTTATCTGTGAAGCTCTTTATCTGCCCTTCAATTCTGAATGATAGCTTTGCTGGTTAAGTAATCTTGGTTGTAGGTTCTTGGCATTCATCACTTTGAATATCTCTTGCCACTCCCTTCTGGCCTGCAGAGTTTCTGTTGAGAAATCATC
>NW_006288615.1:12709835-12718184 GCF_000327345.1 Myotis davidii | reverse complement strand
TGCGTCCTGTTTCTTTGTCTCTGTATTTTTTTTATCTTTTCTTGGTGCACCCCCTAGTGGTCTTTGTGCACAGTCTTGTTGTAGTTAAGCCTTGATTGTTGTCGGCAATACCAGGGGTGATTTGACCTCCAGGCTAACTAGGTATGAGAGTCAGCTGTGTCTGCAGTGGGAGAGCTTCTCGGATTTCAGATTTTAACAAATCATTACATACTTATACTGAAAGATTCCTCGTGTATTTGACATTCAGATTTAACTAGATGTCCTGTATTTTATTTGACAACACAATGTGAGCACACTAGTTGAAAATTGAGAAAGACAAGCTATGGTGCCAACAAGAATATGCTTGTTTACAAATCCTAGCACCCACCTGGGAAGCTTATTAAAAATTGTAATTTCCAGGCCCCTGCCAGAGAGTCTGGACCAGTAGACCTAGGATAGACTTCAGGTTATCAGTATTTCTAAACAGTGCCCTCAGGTGACTGTGAAACGCTCTGGGGCCTGCTCTGGTATTCTGCACTCTCGGGTGCTCTCCGGAACAGATATTCAGGGAGTTAGCTGACACCATTGCCCTCCACTGGCTGACACTCTATAAAGGTTTCGCTCCATTGAGTGGGTGGGGGGATACTGCAGAGGTTGTCTTGAGGCTTACTTACCAATTACCCAGTCCCTTACTTTCATCTCCTTCCTATCACAGTGTGATATCAGGCCTGCGTTTAGAGGAAAGGGGGAACAGGCTTGATGAGGTGAACTGACTTGGGGGAGGGGGTGACCGAGAAATGGTTCAGTCTAAAGTCCTGTAGAGCTTCTTTTCAAGCGCCGGATTCTCATCAAACTCCTCTGTTCTCCCACTTCTTAGTATTTCCTTCTGAATGACGGGACATTAGAGTTAAAAACGACCTTGGCAGGTCATCTGGTCCAAAATCCTTGGAATTCAGGCCTGGGTGTCTCTGTGGTTTGACCTTGATGCCTGTCTCTGCCACGAGAAGGGGCAACCAGAGTCTGGGATAAGCAGTTGAAAAGCCCAGCTCCCTGACTCGGTGGGCCACACGGGCAGTGATGTGGCTCCATGGGAATAGGGGAGCTTTCCTCTTTGATGGCAAAAAGGCTATACAGCTCTGTGATGTATTAGAGGGAAAAAGCAAAGAGTTGGTGTTTAGAGAAAGCAGCACGGCCTCTCAGAGAAATGACCTATTTTATTGATAGGAGATGTCAGACTATACGGGCAAATGTAAACTTAGACTATAACTTAACTAAATTGTGAAGGTTTTACTACCAGAGTGATAGCTGGAATGGGGGTTTTAGCTTGAAGCCTTGTGATTTTTCTTGAAGTCACCAGCCCTTTCGCTGCAGTGTTGTGTAATGGGCTCTACCATAACAAAGGAATAAGAAATGAACAGTTTCAATCTTATTTTTGTTTAGTAATTTCATAAATGGCGGCTCAGATCCTCTTCTCAGGCCATCCTGAGACCCAGCAGTGGGCAGGGTTGGCTGGTACTCTTTAGGGAAGGCATGCGGAACAAAACGGACTGGCATTTGAAGTTCCCCAGGGAGGAGTGTACCAGGAGCGCACCCGTCATTCCGTGCAGAGCTAATGGGCCGGGATGGAGCTGAATGGAAGGAGTGTGTTCCCCTAAACTGGGTTTTACAAGAAGCTGGAATGTTGCAAGTAGGCACTTGGATACACCTATTATTTGAAGATAAGTATGATTAATGCCAAAGAATATCCAAGTGATTTTTTTCCCTGTTCCCCCTTTTGATGTTTATTTTAAAAAATGTTAATTTTCAATTACAGTTGACATTCAGTATTATTTTACATTAGTTTCAGGTGTACAGCATAGTGGTTAGGCAATTATATAATTTACAAAGTGATCCCCCTGATAATGGAGGTACTCACCTGGTACCATACATAGTTATACCGTATTATTGACTATGTTCCCTGTGACTGTTTTGTAACTACCAATTTATAGTTTTTAATCCCTTTACTTTTTTCACAGCCTCCCGATCCCCCTCTCCTCTGGCAACCATCAGTTTGTTCTCTGTAGCAAATGATTGTCTTACAATATATTTTTGAACTAGAAATGTGCTCATTTAAAACATCCCTCTGGCATGCTTATTTACTTTGACACCTGGGCCAGCAACAGCACACCAGGCCACCTCATTTGTCTTTTCAGGGTACACCCTGATTGTGGAGGTTTAGACTTGGACATTAGAGTAGAATTATACTGGAATCTCTCTCTCTGTGTCTCTCTGTCTCATTCTCTCCATCCTTCTTTTCCTCCCTCCCTCTTCTTCTGTCTCTCAGTATGAGTTGTACTTTGTGATAGTTGTAACTGATTAGAGTTAGTCTAACAGACAAGTTTAAAAAATAAAATAAAGATTCATATGTCCACTGGGCTTCCTTGAGTTGAATATATATGAGCCATAACATTAGAGTCAAATGTTTAGAAATTTAGCTTTCTAATTTCTAAGTATAATCAGTTTGCATTAAGAATTTAAATGGTTCTTATCTGTAATGCTGTGATTATATATGAACTCATGAACATTATTTTGGATGGTCAGACTTCCAAAAGTGGATTTTTATAGTAGTTGATTCTTAATTTTGAACATGTGATATTCTACATTCTTTAAACTCTTAAGCCAGTTTCCTTTCGGAGTGTGCTCTCAGGCATCTTTTCTCAGTCATCAAGTTGGTGTATACACAAGGCACTCAAATTTTCTCTAAAGGCTTATGTTTTTGCATTATTAGGAAATTTTGCAAAATAATCATATAGTATACTTTGTAACCAAATATAAATAATATTTGTATTATCCATACTTTTGACTTATCTATTGCTATTTTTTCAGGTAGGAATGATTGAAAAATGAATAGGTACCCCTCTTATTTTTGTTGAAAGAACTATATGAATGATGTCTTCAAACATTCATAGTATGGAATGTGGTCTAATAGTAATTACAAATCTTTATTATTATTACTATTAACCTGCTATATTTATATACTAGAGGACCGGTGCACGAATTTGTGCACAGGTGGGGTCTGGCCGGCCCACCCCAATCGGGGTGAGAGGGCCAATTGGGGGCAGGGCTGGCTGGGAGGAGGGGGCGCAGGTGATTGGCTGGCAGGCCCTGCCCCCTGGTCAAACTCCCAGTCAAACTCCAGGTTGAGGGGAAAATTTGCATATTAGTCTTATTATATAGGATTACTTCACAGCTCAGAAGTTACTTTTGTATTCATTGCTTCACTTGATATTTACTAACAAACCATGGTTGTTTTGGGTGACAGATTTAGGGATGATTATTTCCTATTTACAAATGAATAAAATAAGATTAGGAGAGGTTGAGATTGCCCAGAGATCTAATAGCTATTAAGTAGTGGAGAGAGGATTAAAGGTCTAGGCTTTTATATAGACCTTTAGCATGGAAAATTATGAACATATACAAAGTATACAGGGTAGTGTGGTGACCCCCACCCCATACACCCACCAATGAACCTGAACAATTACCAATATTCTGCCATCTTACATCATCCATACCTTTACCAGCTCTTAACTCCCACATAATGATGATGATGGTTTTTATTGTGTGTGTTTTTTTAATTCTACATACACTGAAAAGCACGTCTTACTATAAAGTTTTGACAAGTGGATATACATACCTATGTAACACCCCATTATGATAATTCCGTCTCCCAGAAAATCTCGTCATTCATCCTCCCTAGGTAACTTTTCTGATTTTTTTCACCTGAGATTAGTACTAGAATAGACTAAATTAGTACTCTTCATAGGAATGGAACCTCTCAGGGTAGCTCCCTTTGTTCAGTGTCATGGCCATGAAGCTATAGTCAGTGCTGTTTGTTGAAACCAGAGCTGTATCACAATTTCATAGCTTCAGAAAGATGATTCCCTGAATGATACCAGGAAAACCCAGGCTCAGGCCTCATCGCATCATTGCTTGAGCTCACGTGGAGAGGTAAGCAGTTTTTCTTTATGAAAGCAGGCTCCATCTCCTCAGTGACAGAGCTAATTCTCTTTGGACAGTTGGTGGTTGGAAGAGGTGCAGCACCATGAAATAATTTTCCTGTAGCTGGCTGAGCATTTACTTGTTAGGGATGCATCCTCACCCCTCAGGTCCTCTACTGATTTCTGCTATATGTTTTTGGAGTCCTCTTGATCAAACTCCATTTGAGGTTGTGCTATTTTTTAAAGTCAAGTATCGATAATTTTAAGATTCAGAAAGCCATTTGCCCATCTCGTCATTGTTAATTGTATTACTTAATGGCTCAGTTTTGCTAATTAAGTAGAAGAGAAATGATCAAAATGGTGATTAAATTACTGTACCCAGCGCTTCCATTTAATTTCATTTCATTTAATTTCAAAGAAATCAGTGAGGACTCAACAGTAGAATTAGATCCAAATGTGTTGTTTTCTTCTGTAGGAAATTTTCTTTGAATCCTTTAACTCAATAATCTCTATTTTAGGTTAGAGAAGGACAATACAGACCCAGAAAAAGGGCAGAATTATCCTTACGTTTAATTTTAGGGAAGAAATGTGAAAGAATGTCATTAGGAAAGGCTCATCAGTAGAGCAGTGAACCCAAGGTTGGACTAATTTGTAGGTGCCTCTGGCTCCTTTGACAAGCAGCAATTTCTTTCCTAAAGAAGTTTAGACGCTGATGTTGCTGAATTACTTATTTAACTTATTGGAAAGCAGGAAGCCCCAACGGCAAAATTAGCTTTGACTTTATTCTCTTTGATGTTAATGGTAAGTTTGAGTAAATATTGGGTTTTCATTTTCTCATATGGAACTTTTGAAGGATGTGACTGGCTTTTGGTAATCTACCCATTGATGATCATTGGCAGATTCCATTCATTCTTTAGGAGATACAGAATGGCAGTCTTCTATTTCTAACATTCTTTATTTATTAGCTGGAATGCTTCTCACAAGGGAAATGGCTGAATCAAGGCCTCAGTCACCCTGAGGTATAGCATGTCATAAAAAAGTGGGATAAAGGCTGAATCTGTCTTTTTTTTTTTTTTTTTACCAGTTTAAGAATGAGATGGTTAGCTAGCCTTCTCCAAAGATTGCCAATTTTTTTTCAAAGGTAGTCATGAACGTAAGGATTTAAACATATTTGATGTGTTTTAATTCATCTGCATTCATTATGCTATTTCGGCAATTTTCAACTTTTTCCATCTCATGACACACATAAACTAATGACTAAAATTTTGCAGCTCATCAAAAAACATATTACATTTTTTGCCAATTTGACAAAAAATAGGTATAATTTTGATTCATTCACATCAGACGGTTATTGTGTTGGCCGTTGTCATTTTTTTAATTTGACAATCTAAGGGAAAAGAGATCAGTGCCCCTTACTAAATAGACAGGTATTTCATGCTTTAAAAATTCTTGCAGCATACCAGTTGAAAATTACTATTCTAGTTAATGATCAAATTGTATGATTTTTGGCTGGGGAAGCCTCTTCTCATTGGCTTCTGAACAGTATGTAAAGTGTGCATGTATATATCGTGTGTGCATGCATGTGTCAATCAGTCATCTATTTATCTATCTTTCTATTTATTTATAACATGGTCCTACTAGTCTTTGTTCCCTGCTCATCATATTTTTTGTTTTTGGACCTGGAATCAGCCATTTCTTCAAGGAGCTGTGATTCCTTTAAATGCAAATAGTATTTCAAGACCCACTATGAACACTGAAGGTGGTGACTCCAGTGTGACTAGTCGTTATTTCTAGGCCTTTTCAGAGGCTAACGTTAGGAAATTTTACCTGTAAGTAAAATACTTCATGAGTTCATACTGAATCTTCCATTCAAATAGAAGATTACTAAAAAATTATAATTAGTTGAAGAAATATGGGGTGAATAACCAAAGACTGTAAGATATTGTAGGAGGAGCTAAGGGAATAATTATACAATCATAGAAAATAGAACTGTAAAGGGATCTTGAGATATATGGTGTGTTTTTTTGCCTACTGCTTTCTCCTTCACAAAAGCTACTTCTGAATGTGTCTGAGAAGAGATTCAAGAAGGTGCAGCTTAACTATTAGTCACTGGTCTCAGCAGCAAGGCAGTGGCTGGGGGCCTTGATGAGAAATGACTTATGTAAAGTGAGGAGATCAAATAGATAACAGCAGTTCAAACGGAGAATGTTGTATTTCGCAAATTTCAACTTTGGTTGACACATCTTCAGCTCTTATCTCACTTGGGAGTTGTTCTTGGAAAAGGGCTTTTATAGCTAGAGGAGAGAAATGTGGCGTGTGAAAAGGACAAAACTGACTACCTACAAAGGTAGCTCTGGTATTCTGTTTTGGTCAAGCGAGCTCTTTGTCATCATATTGTCACATTTCTACTACTGATGTTAACTTCAATGTTGTTGTTGTTATTATTTAATGAGAGGCAGCATGTAAGACACTTTGGAGTTTAGTATTATAGAGGGTGGAAGCAAAAGGCCCTGGTTTCCATGTCTCCTGGTTAGTCTGGAAGGCATATGTGTTCACACATGCAGTTTATACCTAAGGCAAAACATACATGCATGCATATTATCATAATTAGAGATGCAGACTCGAATTATTTTACTTACTCCACAGGGAGACCCTGTTTTAAATGATAATTTCTTTTGCTTTTGCTTTGCAGGAACTGTTCCCATACAGAGTTAAAATGCTAGTCTCAGAAGTATGTCCCTTTTCAAATCAAATATTTGTAATAAATGAAGTAAACATCTTAAATGTTCTCAAATGTTTGAGTATTAAATTTTCTTTAGTGAATATTGCAAAAGAGAACGTTTTTTTGATGGAGAAAATGCAAATTTCCCAGCATTTAAGATTAGTATTAATATGTTAGCAAAATTCTATTTCATTATTATTTAGAATCTGTCTTCAAGGGGAGCATTTTATGATACATAAATGAAGTATCATTGTGTTTGTTTAGCTCAATGTTCATTTTCAAAGACGAAATGTTAATATTTTGAAGTAGTGAAATGCAGTATTAGAAGGACAGGCTTTGTTTTGAAATATCAAAAGGAAACAGAAAATAGTTTAATAGACCCTCTCTCCAGTACTGAGGCTCCACTACATTAAAGGCAGAAGAGACTGGTCTTCATTAAGATTAAAAACTTCTGCTCTGTGAAAGACAATGCCAAGAGAATGAGAGGACAAGCCACAGACTGGGAAAATATTTGAAAAAGACACACCTGATTAAGAACTGTTATTCAAAATACACAAAGAATTCTTAAAATTCAACAATAGAAAACAACCCAATTAAAAAAATGGGCCAAAGACCTTAACAGACACCTCACTAAAGAAGAGGTACAGATGGCAAGTATGCCCATGAAAAGATGCTCACCTCATGTGGCATCAGGGAAATGCGGAGTAAGACAGCAGGGAGATACCCCTGTACTCTTAGAATGCCGCAGGCCCACAGCACTCACAGGTGCTGGAGGATGTGGAACTACAGGAGCTCTCTCGTGTGTGGGAAGGTAAAATGGGGCAGCCACTTTGGAAGTTTCTTTCTGCACTATCCAGCAGTCATGCTCCTTAGTATTCACACAAAGGAATCAAAATCTTATGTCCACACAAAAACCTGCTATAAAGCAGCTTCACTTTTAATTGCCCAAACTTGAAAACAATCAAAATCTCCGACACTGTAGGCTTGTGGCGGGTTCTTTTGCTCCTTTTGCTGGCCAGAGCCACATTAAGCCCGCATTTAGAATAGAGAAGAGGACTATGGCATGTTCAGCTGATGCTTGGGGAGCTGTCCTAGGGGACCCCCTTTCATGATGACACATGAATGTGCTGTGCTAACCCTGTTCTAACGGTTCCCCTTGGTGAATGCCAGTTGCTTTGTTCAATAATATCTTTTAGTTATTCTTGAATTCTGGAAATTATTTAATCAGGAACAACTAAAATCCATAGACGTGCAGAAAAGAATATTAACTCCCTTGAAATTACTTGATCTGAAGCATCATTTTATCATATCCTATCTAATAATAGACAAACATGGTAATTAACCATACCTCTGCTACGCTTCCCATTGGCTAATTAGGGTGATATGCAAATTAACTGCCAACCAAGATGGCGGCCGGCAACCAGGCAGCTGAAGCGAACATGAGGCTTGGTTGCCCTGGCGATGGAGGAAGCCAAGGCTCCCCGCCTGCCGCAGCCCAGCTCTGAGCTCCGGTCTAACCAACAATGTTTCAATTATAGAAGCTAAACAAACCCAGATACCTGCTTTCAGCTGGCCGGCCTCAGAGCTGGGAGCGCAAGTGCAACAGAGTTTCAATTATAGAAGGTAAATAAATCCCAGAATAAAACAAAAAAAAGAAAAAAAGGAGAGGCT
>NW_006288615.1:12704285-12709522 GCF_000327345.1 Myotis davidii | reverse complement strand
CGCCCTGCTCTGTTCATGACAGGGGGTGGTGCCCGAACTCCCCAATCGGCCCTGCTCAGAGCCTGACCAGGGCTGCACGTAGGGATTGGGCCTGCCCTCTGCCACCCGGGAGCAGGCCGCAGCCAGCCGGGCCTTATCTCCCGAGGGGTCCCAGACTGCGAGAGGGCACAGGCCGGGCTGAGGGACCTCCTCCCCCCAGTGCACAAATTTTTGTGCACCGGGCCTCTAGTATATATATATATATAAGTGTCCAAATTGATCATCACACCAACACTGGGTTTATATGGTACCACTTCCTTTAAAGATGATAGAGCAGTTCACAAATGCTGGTTAAAGAACAGGGACCACGTTCCTCCAAGCGCCAGATCCAGCCCGGTAGCACCTCCATGTCCTGTGAATTCCCTAAGGAGCTTGGAAACAGCTTTGACTCAGACAGAGGAGTTGGGGCCCATTTCACAAGTGAATCTTTTCTATCACATCCGTGGAAAACAGGACTGATTATAACTAACTTCTAAACTGTGTGACTAAGCAGGAGGAAACCAGAAATACATAGCATGCAATATGAACAAAAATGCTGCCTCCCAGCTTCGCTTGCCTCCACTCGTTGCCTGACCTACCATCTTGGATGATGAGAGGTTGAGCTAAGTCATCAGGGAGAGAGGACCAGCGTATTCTCCTCACCCTGTGCCTTTTTGGGCCGTCTCCTGCCTCCCTTGCCTTTTAGAACCTCCTGGAATTTCCACCCTGTGCTTCAGCTGGAAGAGCCCCCTTGGAGCCACTAGGGTCACAGCCAGCAGCTGAATAAAGGCCGGGAGCTGTGCCTGCAGTAGGATAAGACACTGTGTCGGCAGCTTCCCTTCAATATTATTCCCTTTGAGCATTTTTATGTGAGGAAAAGAACCCTGTGCTAGTTTAAGCCATTAGAAATATGAGGACCCCTTTCAACACAACATTTCCTTGTTTCGTGGTGATAATTGGGCTTTAATGCATTCAGTCTGTAGACAGTACTTGCTCTGTAGGTGCACTTGTGAGCCCCTTGCAGTAACTGCACAATCTCCCAGGGGTCCTTGGGCCATAGGTTGAGATCACTGCTAAGGACTTCCAGGGGAGTGTGAAAACTCAGAGAAGAATATTATCAGTGGGCACAGTGGCAGTTTTAAAATATTTTATTTTTTAGATTTTCGTACTGATTATTTGTTTCCATTAAAAACGTGTTTGTGTATGTGTATAAATTGACTAGATACAGCCCCCAAAGTTTGCATAGGACACCAGTTTAATTCATGCTGTTTTCAAGCTCCAGGGTTGAATAATTGTCCCCTAGCTGTGTTAGAGGTCACTGAGTCTTTGACTTAGACCAGCTCTTGGAAGCATGGTATTTTGGTGGCGAATATGAGCTGTATCAGCATGCTTCCCCTAGCACTGGCCTAAGTCTGACGAGACTGAAGCATGTATGCTATAGGCTGAATGTTTGCATCCCTCCTAAATTCATATGTTGCAATCCTGACCCCCAAGGTGATGGTATTAGGAGGCGGGGCCTTTGGGAAGTGATTAGGAGCCCTCATGAATGGAATTTGTGTTCCTTCAAGAGAGGCCCCAGAGAGCTCACTTGTCTTTCCATCTTGGGAGGGCATAGCTAGAAGACAGTCATCTGTGAACCAGGAAGTGAGTTCTCACCAGATACCCAATCTGCTTGCACCTTGATCTTGGACTTGAGAGGCTCCAGAACTGTGAGAGACAAATGTTTGTTGTTTAAGCCACCCAATCTGTGGTATTTTGTTATAGTAGCCCAAATGGGTTAAGACAATGTATTAGATTCTTTAAAAATTTTTATTATTTTTTAATCCTCACCCGAGGGTATTTTTCCCCCATTGATTTTTAAAGAGAGTGGAAGGGAGGGAGGAGGGAAAAATGGAGAGAGAGAAACATCGATCTGAGAGAAACACATTGATTGGTTGCCTCCTGCATACGGTCCTACTGGGGCTCTGGGGCTGGGGATTGAACCTGCAACCAGCTATGGCTGTACTGGATTCTTAAACCTTTCTCTTAAGTTTTCATTATCTCTTATCCCCTTCCCCCCTCTCTCCCCTTCTCTCCCTTTCTTTCTTCCTTCCTTCCCTGTTTTGTTCTACAGATATCTGAGCACCATGTAGTTTAGGGAAGTTTATAGACTAATAGTGAAACATGTGACTAAAAAGAAATCACAGAAATCTCTTAATTGCAAACTGTGATAAATGCTGAAGCAAAAATGCTGGTGCTGTGAGATTGTGTGACAGAGAGACACAGGCCCCTTGCAGGATCAGAGAACCTTCCCTGGGGAACTGACAGTTGGACTGAATTGGGATTAACTAGACGATAAAGAAAGGAGTGTTTTCCAGGCAGGGGAAACAGAATGGGCTTAAAGGAAAAGCAACTATGCTATGAGATGAAGCAAGAGCAAATCACACTGAGATCTGTAGGGCCTTTCTGTTTGGGATTCTCGTCTCAGTCTTATAAGTGGGCCTTCATACGTGAAATGCTTTCTTGTGTCCAGATGAACACTGAGCCTAATGAACTATTGTATATGTGTTCTCTGATTTTCATGGGTTAATACTAACTACACAGCTCTTTACTGACTATACTTGTCAAGTTGGGCTTCCATAACAGAATCCCACAGACTGGGTGGCTTAAAGAACAAAAGCTTACTTTCTCACAGTTTGGAAGACTACAAGTTCAAGATCAAGGCACCATCCAGGTTGATTTGTGATGACGCCTCTTTTCATGGTTTGCAGACAGCCACCTTCTCACTGTGTCTTCATATGGCCTTTTCCATGTTTGCAGGGAGGGAAGGACGGGGGGTGGGGGGGGAGGAGAGAGAGAGAGAGAGGTGAGGGAGAGGGAGAGAGAAGGACACAAGTTCTATCAGATTAGGGTTCATCCTTGTGACCTCTTTTAAACTTAATTACTTCCCTGAAGGTAATAGCTCCAAATACAGTGACATGGTTGAGGGAGTCTTGGGAGGGGGTGGGGGGTGGGAGTCTTCAGCATATGAAATCAGCACATAACACTGACCTATATAACCTGGAGCATGACTTTGGATGATTGTCCCCAAGGCAATACCTCATGTGGGCAGGTATCCTGGGAATGGACCGGAAGTGAAGCCCTGCAGCGTTTGGGTTTGCTCATCTCTAAAGTGGTCATGGCTCTTGTGAGGGGGCAGGTGGCACCTCACTGGGGTGCTGCAGGTCAGCAGGACAGTGAACCTGAAGCCTTAACACATGGAGGGAGGCTAGAGACTTCAAGGTACAATTTCCTGTCTTCAGGTGGTAACTGGTAGCTTCAAGAATCACTTGAGACCTG
Source organism: Myotis davidii (assembly GCF_000327345.1). Classification (NCBI taxonomy): domain Eukaryota; kingdom Metazoa; phylum Chordata; class Mammalia; order Chiroptera; family Vespertilionidae; genus Myotis; species Myotis davidii. The sequence continues at coordinate 12,706,186 of NW_006288615.1, read as the reverse complement.
CTTATATAAGAAGACCCCAGAGCAGAAAATTATGAAGCTAAAGCTATTCAGAGTTCTTGCCCTTTTTGTGAGAACAATGATAACTGGTGTTAACTACATTTCATTGTGGAGCTCATGCTTCTTTCTGGCACTTTTAAATTAGTGATGCTTAGAAAAGTCACATTTGAAAAAAGGATACTGAGGAGATGAACATGCAAGGTCATTCTCAAGGTTATTTCCTGGGCATGTTGATACATATGGCATTAGCAGGGTCTTGAGCTCTATTGGAAGGGGAAGCCAGGGATATGTGGCTATTTTTGTTTTTGTCAATGCATCACAAGCTGTCAAAGAAAAGTTTATTATTTTCCCCTCAATGACATGCATCTGTCGATTATCTCTTTTCTTTCCCAAATTTAACTCTTCCATATTCTTAAGCTCTATTATAGGATGGAAAGGTTAATGAAAGAGAACTTAGAATAACATAAGGTATCTCCTGTACTCCTTTGCCAAATACGTTATATGTAAGTATAGCTGTGTACTGTCTTGTATTTTATAGATTTGCAGACTTCATAGGTGGCAGAGAAAAGTGAAAACCTGGAGAAAAGAACATTGGACAAGAAACATGAGGCCAAGAGAAGTACTGTGGAATGATAGACCAATGAACAGGAAGTTAGCAAGTACCTGCTGTGGATAAGACACAGTGCTAGGCATTTAAGTACACAGGAAGACTTGGAACAAGCAAATGTTAAAATTTACATTTTAACTTAGACCAGCTGTAAATTTAAGCAAAATATAAAAGTAATTGAAGAAAAGTACCTATGAGTTGTCGAGGGTGGTATGGGATTGATTCATTGCCAAATGAATAGTGCTACCAATGAAGTGATTGTCCCCAAAGCAATACATCATGTGGGCATGTATCCTGGGAGAGGACCGGATTTTCTCCACTAGCATCCAATCTCCTTAACAATGAAGACCTTGTATGCCCTGTTTGCAATGATTAACATAGCATAGTGTTAGGCATTCATTGGAATGAATGAATGAATGAATGAATGAATGAATGGTTCGAGGCTAGGAAACTAATTGTTTTAAAGTAATGGGATTTTTGCTTGTTTATTAAGAAAGTGCTGGACTCTCCTTCATCCTGTTTTTTAACTTTTGTATAATTACAGTTATACAATGGTCCCTCTGTTGAGATTCAGCCATGTCGCTGTTGCTCTTACATGCATCAGCCATTAATTCCTTTTCATTTCTGTGTATTGTTCTTTATGGACATTTGTGTTATTTCAAGTTTTGGGGCTATTATGAATAAAGCTGCTATGAATATTCTAAGATTTGTCTTTTGATGGACATAAGCATTCACTGCTCTTGGGCATATATCCAGGAGTGGAGTTGGTGGATCACAGAGTATTATTACCTTTAGCAGATATTACTTGGTTTAGCAGACATTTTTTCAAAGTGGTTATACTAATTGATTTTCCCACTGGCAATGTATGAGAATTTAAATATGGATCCTAAATTGTTTTATAGGTTTCAGTAAAGTTTATTCAAAATGTATAGTGCCCTAACCAGTTTGGCTCAGTGGATAGAGCGTGGGCCTATTGACTGAAAGGTCCCAGGTTGGATTCCGGTCAAGGGCATGTGCCTTGGTTGCGGGCACATCCCCAGTGGGAGGTGTGCAGGAGGCAGCTGATCGATGTTTCTCTCATCAATGTTTCTAACTCTCTAACCTTCTCCCTTCCTCTCTGTAAAAAATCAATAAAAATATTTTTTTAAAAAATGAGGGATGATGTCTGCCCCTTACGGTGTGGGAGGTTGAGTGAGCAGCACAGGTCCAGCCTGGTCAGGTGGAGGGAGGGAGACCAGGCTGCCATGATGGGAGAACGTCACGGCGGCCTCCAGGTTTGGCAGGGGGAGGCCCCCGG
>NW_006288615.1:12693850-12703989 GCF_000327345.1 Myotis davidii | reverse complement strand
GTATAGTGCCCTAACCAGTTTGGCTCAGTGGATAGAGCGTGGGCCTATTGACTGAAAGGTCCCAGGTTGGATTCCGGTCAAGGGCATGTGCCTTGGTTGCGGGCACATCCCCAGTGGGAGGTGTGCAGGAGGCAGCTGATCGATGTTTCTCTCATCAATGTTTCTAACTCTCTAACCTTCTCCCTTCCTCTCTGTAAAAAAATCAATAAAATATATTTTTTAAAAATGTATAAAGACCCATTAAAACCAAGGGAAGGAGGGAAGAGTGTTTTTCAAGTTAGCATTGCTCATATTTCTATACTCTGAACCCTCAGGGCCAGACACAACATTGGCATTCAGGTGGCATTTGAGTGGATCCTGAGATAGGCCTATAGTTTAGGAAGGAAGTCAACTATGAGAGCAGAACATAGTGGCAGCTGATTATGGAATTCTGACCTTCACAGATATCAAGGCTCCCAGCTTTATCCCTTGCCAGTGTCATGATGTCATTAATTTAATAATCCGGAGAGTCTGCTCTGTGCTGAGAACTCGTGTCCTACTATAGCTGCTAAATAAAATTGAGGGTGTTAGGCAAGACCTGTAATAACACAGTGGCTGGTCCAGGGATGGATTAGTGGCCAGAGCTTCCCTCCGCTCCCTGAGCAGGGCAGGTTTGTGGACTGCACCATAAGGGAAACTGTGATAGGGCCCTGCACCAGGGCTGGGGGTAGGCTTAGGTCAGGTCTACACTAAGTAGGACAGAGAGCAGGCAGTGAATACTTTCAAAGAAATTCTTCATTTTGGCTCTCTTATCAAGGAAAATCTATTTTCTTTGTGTGGGGAAGAGGATAAACAGGGAGAATCACAAGCATGACTGAATAATTTGAATCTGGAAATATAAGCAGTATGACTGTTGGGTAAAGCTACTTTAACAATAATAAAAGCGATCTTTGGGGACCTCCTGAGTACCAGCTATTCTTGGCCAGTTCTTATTATAACCCTGTGAAATGGGTCCTCTTAGTAGTCCCATTTCTCAGATATGGAAACTGAGAGACCAAGAGAAGACCTAACTCTCCTGAGGTTGGTCACACAGCTAGAGCATGACAGTAGGAATTTCCAGACACCAGGCTCTTAGCCACTCATGGCACAACAGCTGCCTATTAGTTTTGATGCTTTCAAAAAAAAGTATTTTTCAATGACAGTTTACATTTAGTATTTTTTTGTATTAGTTTCGGGTGTATAGTTTTGATGCTCTGAAATTTTAATTTTATGGTCTTTATACGGGCCTCAAAAAGTTGACTATGTGACTTGAACACTTCAACAACTTTTGTATGTAATTTCTCCCAGTGACGGCAGATTTGTAGTTTGAAGAAAGCATGATGTGTAGAGGTGTTAGACTAACCCGTAAATCTCAGTTTTTAAAAAGAAAAATTTTAACTTAATATTAATTGATCTGTATCAGAACACCTGTGTGTTGGCAGCCAAACATTACAGTAATGTCCGTAAATTTACATATACTATTTGTGTATGCTCGAGAACTAAAGAATACTTCTGAAAAGTTGTGAGTTACAAAACCTTTTCACATATTTACCATCTGGGCACCTGTCTTGTGGTATGTGCTGTACAAGATAATCTCCAAAGCATCTTGAACTAGGTTTTATAGCCAAACCCCATTTTTCAGATGAGGGAATTGAGGATTAGATAGGCTGAGTAAACTGTCCAGCATTTCATAGCTAGGAAACCTCGGTGCTGGGATTTGAACTAAGCCTGTTTAATTCTAAGGGCTAAGCTCTTTATATGATACCGCAGGCTTCCATTTGTGCAAAGGAAACACTCAATTTCAAAGAAATTGCCCTTGTGTGATAACATCTTCTGCCCGTCTCCCCCATCCACTTTTTAATCAGTGTATGACATCAAATTAAGTTCCCAGGAGAACAATTTTGAATTGCAATGGATGGCATTGTTCACTGTGTCAACATTTTAAAATTTATTCCGATTTTACTGCCAATACCGCCTAAATACCGGAAGCTTTAGTCAGAAGAATGCTAATAAGCCTGATTTAGTTGTCAAAATTTCTGGGGAAGGAAGGGGGGGAATCTAATGAGCAAACAAGTAAGTCACTGTGAGCACCAAATAGAAATCTAGCTGAATTGATACAGCAGAGGCCTAAGAAATGGGGCCGTTTGGAATAATTTCAACCAAGTAGCATAGGAGGTAAAAGAGACTGACCAAGAGAAATTAGGTCAGTTATTCAGTTAATCCATATTTGAAAAAATACATATTATACCAATCTTATACTTGCTTTGGGTCTATTTTATCATTTCAAAAACACTGTGTAATTTATGACAGTGCCACTAACAATGTTTACCCAATTTAAGAAGTTGTTAACATTATTTTGACCTCCGTTTGCATTTGGGAGGTATATTTGCACTTTACAAGAACATAAGTAGTTACTTTAAAGATGGGTAAGTTAAAACATTTAGCGTCTCCTGCTCCCCGCCCTAAGGATTCATACCAGTAATCCAAGAGACACCAGCAATGTGATATTGGAGACTGGATGTTCCAGTTGTCATCGATATAAAAGGTAGAGCACTCACCGGAAAATTTCCCGTTAGCAGGGCACTGAGTTAAGACATCCTTATAAGAGAGTTCTTTCATCTGGGTTTAGGATTTTGGTCATCTGTTCTTTCAAGATTTAGGGCTTAAGAAAATTACTTGTGTTTAGGAGTGCATATTAAAACTCATTTATCTAACAGTTTGTCAACTGAGTAGGCAGAGAAATGCTATCTGTGAACATAGGCCTACAAACATGCTGATCAGCACAGCCCTGGAGCTTCACCCCTGAGTGAAGTCAGCCTCTCCATTGTGATCTAGTAAACACTTCCATTCATGTCATCCAAGTGACCCATTAGGAGGAGCAAACTTCTGCAAAGCAGTATCAAGATGCAAGGGTTTAGGAGGGTTTTTTTTGTTCATCTTTCCCTCTCTTGGCTTTTGTGGGCTCTGATATAAACCAGATTCTCTGATTTTTACTTTTTTTGTGTTTTTTTTTTATTAATCCCCACTGGAGGATGTTTCTTCCATTGATTTTAGAGAGACGAAGGGAGTGGGGAGGAGGAGGAGAGAGAGAAGCATTGATGTGAGAGAGCCACCTCAATCAGTTGCCTCCTGCATATGCCAAAACAGGGGGAGGGGGGATACTTCAACCCAGGTACATGCCCTTGACCAGACTCGAACCTGAGACACTTTGGTTTGAGGGCCGACGATCTAACCACTGAGCAGCACTGGCCAGGGCTAATTTTTGCATTTTGGTCCTTGGATATTTAGAGTTTAAGGCATAGTAGACATGGTGATGGAAATTATTATACACACAGGTCTTGGGAATTCTTTATCAAATCCCAGAGGTGAGCAGTGTTTTGAGACTGTAATAGGGGAAGCACAGGACCAATTATCTTATGATTTCTCTAACTTGGAAGTGTATTATCAGTTCCGTGAGTGGGAGGGAAGCTTTTAATACGCCGCTGTCAGCAGTTGTTGGCAAATCAATGGATGGTAAATGTAAGCGGTGGTTGCCTTGCCCTGGGAGTAGCATGAAAATTCTCATTTCTCAACTTGCTTTACAAGAAAACAAGTCTTGTTGCGTGTCGTTTTTACTGAAGTCTTTCTTCAGCAAAGCTTGTCTGAGAGCATGCTCCTGTCCATTTGGTTTCAGTGATCAGTCACAATGAGCTTTAGCTCACTTCAGCATACGTCCTGCCTACGTCAGTGAAGTGTGAGACCTGCCAAGTGCAGATATGCCCGTGGTGCAGCCGGGCTTGCAAAAGTGGAGCTGGTGTGGATATTGCCCTTGAAGAGTCAGGTCTTGGGAAGAAAAGACACACATGTCAAAATCTCTGATCAAAATGGACTAAGGGAAGTCCAAGAGGTGCGAGTGAAGATGATGGAAGTTAACCTGGAGAATTACTTCTCACTGAGCCATAGATAGGAAAGGGCTCCATGTCATCCACATGGGGTCTTAAAGAAAGATGGGATTCCAGCTTTGGAGATGTAACAGCAAAAGTTTTGTAGCTACAGTAAACCCACAGAGTAGGCAGAGTGGGTTTGTTAGGGAGAATTGCACGAAGTTCTATTTGGTTGAAGATTTCAAACAGTCTTGCATGAAAGATAAAGTTGGAAAGTTAATTGGGGTTAGATTATGGAGGCCCTTTAATACTAGGATAAGGAATTCGGGCTTTATTCTCTTTCCTTCCTTTTAAATATGAACTCAAGTGTTTTAACTTAAGATCTGATTATTATGTATGTTTATTAATAAAGACTAAAGTGACCCTTTTGGCAGTATTATTAAAACAAAGAATAATACTGTTACACCACTGCAGTGTTTGTGGTATGGGTCAAAATGGCTGTGTTTTGGTTCCAAATCTTCCACAGAGCCATTGCCAAAAATATCACATAACCCTAACACTCAGATGAAAGTCAGCTGCATCACTACATCATGTACTTCTCAGGTTCAGTGATGTTAGGATCTACGTTTCACAGCTTCTTTTTTTGACTGGGTGGGTGGTGCTAAATGCCCAATATCCCATTTCCCTGGCAAACAAGCTGGTTTGTTTGAAAGCTGAGTCATTAAGCATCTTTTATCTGTCTTCCCAGATTTAGCATTTCCCTCCATATTGGGCACTTGGTAGGCAGTGAGGTGGCTCATTGATTTTCCTCCCAGGCATTTCCAATTTCTTTCTATTCAAAGGAACTTTTTTAATGTACCCTGTGGTGTGCCTTGGAAATGTTCTGAGCTGGTATTTTTAGCTATTGGAGGCTAATAGGAGAATTTTATCAGCTAGGCTTGAACCACTTTTAAATGGATAAAAACATGAGTGAAAAGGGCCACCTTTGTTAGTATTCTCTGGCTAATTAACTCAGTTAACTAAAACTTGAAGTTTATGTGTCAGGGTCAGATGGTTTTGCTTTGTGATTTTCTCTTGGAGCCTCTAGTCCTGGCCATTGATTTCAATAAATAATTATAATAGCAAGCACTTACATAATTTTACGTGTTTTAAACTCATTTAATCCTCAGAATAATCCTAAAAGGCAGTACTGTAACTATCTCCATCTCTACAGATCATGAAGCAGGTATTGAGAAGCTATGTAGCTTGTCCAGAGTCCCATTACTGGTACTTGGCTGAGCTAGGATTCAAACCTACATATTTAGGCTCCAGGGTCTTTACTCTTGACGTCATGAAAAATTCAGGGACAGCAATAGGATGCCCCCAGACTTAAGTAAACACTATATGTGTCTAAATACTTAAGGCTATTTATTTTGTGCAGTGTGAAGTTTTTAATCTAAGAAATTTCAGGCCAGTGTTATGATATACAGACACCAGAAATCTATTTAGCATCTTTTGTTTTCCACACACACTTGGGTACGGCTTCCCAGAGGTGACATGTGAGACCTGATGCAGGATTTAAAGGACTCCCCAGGCAGAAAAGAGCATTCCAGCTCGAAGGAACCGCACAAGCAAAGGCTCAGAGAGATGAAATAGCATTCAGTGTGCTCGTTTGGAGGAAAACACCACGTTCACTGTATCTGAAATGGTGGAAGACAAGAGTGATTGAGATGCAATTCAAGAGTGCAGATCGTACCCTTCTGTGCAGTTTTAAGAATGTCCTCTCGGTGTTCCTTCGCTGAATCTTAAGGACATACGCAATTTTTTATATAAAAGTTCAGAGGGTTCCTGGGGCTCTGAAGCTCACCAATAGGCCCATAGTCCCCTTTCCTTTAGGCAGTAGAGAATAATTGAGAATAGAGAATAACACAATCAAATATATGTTTTAAGAAAGACGATTCTGATGATAAGGAAAGATGGCCTGGACAAGAGAATGATCAGAAGCAGAGAAGCTGGGGCCTGTTGACAGTAATCTAAGCCAGAGATAGCTGAGATGCAAAAAGTAAGCCATATCCAAGAAATATATTTGGGAGAAACAAGTGAGAGGACTTGGGGTGAGTGGAATGGGATGCTTACAAATGGAATGCTTAACAGTAATAGTTGTTTCTAGCTTGGTTTAAGGATAGATAGGGTGTCATGAACTCAAACAGGAGACAAGGAGAGGCAAGAGGCAAGGGTAAAGGTAATGGGCTTGATTTGTAGACTGAGTTTCAGGTGTCCATGCGATATTCCAATAGAAATGTCCAGTAAACAAAAATATAGTCTGAAAAAGAAGTCAGGATTGGAGAGAGAGATTTAGCAATCTCTAGCAAATGGTAGGTTAAACATTGAGAGTGAGACAGGGCCACCCTGGGGAAACCTAGAAGGAGAAAAGCTTAAAAGGGCAAAGGAAGAGTATTCAATAAAGCTGGCTGGGAGGAAAGACTCGGGGGAACAGCAGCAATATGGCGCATTTGAGGGCTTCCTGTGTGCTGGGACCATTCTGCACACTTTACATGTATTAACTTGCTTAATCGTCAGACACCTCATGAAAGAGTTGCATTTTACTCATGCAGAGCCCAGGGCACAGAGAGGTAAAGTAATCGCACAAGGCCACTGAGCCCGTGAGTCGCTTTCAGTGGTAACTTAGTGGTAGCGTTATTAAGCTGATGTCACTGAATAAAGATAGTTTTTGTCATAACTCTTTTACAGATTTAAATATAGATTGGTCAGCTTTGATGATAATAGTACTTACTTTCCCCCCTGCTCTATCAAGTATATAAGGTGTGATCATCAGAATTCATGAAGAAAGTATGATTTGAGACTTCCACAAATTTCCAAATTCCCTGGCTTTCTCTCACATGAATATTCTGTCAAGATGCCTGCATTTCTTAAAGATATTTTTATTTAATAAGTTCAGCTTTCCTTGAAGTCTTCCCCCAATTATTGAGCCTTTTGGGCATTAGTCAGAGTACTTCCTGAAATGGTTTTTTGAGTCACATTTCTATATTTCCACTGAGAATATATGCTGGACTCTCTTAGCAGTGATGTAAGACATCTACATTCTCTTTTTAATTTACCCAGAACTTCTCTTGTCTCCTTGAATTCATCACTTCCTTCAGACTTCATTTGGTTTCCCCTTTTATCACTCCACTAGCAGTGGAGATTTCCATTGTCACCCATTTTCTCAGAGTAATTTTCCCCCCTCACTTCATCAGAGTTATGCACATTAAGGGGTGAAGAGCAATGAAACCACACCCAGTTGCCACAGCTGGACTATCTGCTAGGGCAAGGTCAGGAAAGTAAAGTCTAAGGGCCAATTGTGGCCACCACTCTTTTGTAAATAAAGTTTTATTGGAGCACAGCCATACTCATTCATTTACTTATTGACTATGGCTCATTTCCTGCACAGTAGCAGAACTGAGCAGTTGCATCACTTGGTAGACTGCATGGCCCACAAAACCTAAAATATTTACCCAACTGGACCTTCACAAGAAAAGGTTGCTGACTCTTGCTCTATAGCATACTACTTAGAGAAGATTAAGGTATGCCCTAGGCGTGTTTCTAGTGCTCTATCTAGAGCTAATGGTGTTTTTCTTTTAATAAAATTTTGTTCAACTGAATAATGAATGGATGGGTTTCTGTAATATTTGTTCTTTGGATATAAAACAAAGTTGTCAAGGGAATAATAAAATTGTAGACCCCTTTAAGAAATCTGTAATCAGAATTCTTACCTGTATAATCAGTCATCTGAATTTTTGTCAGTATCAACAAAACTGTTTATTTGGAAAAAATTTTTCTTTGGATTCTTAATAGGTGTCACGTCCTTTTTTTGTGCTCAGCTTTTGGAATTTAGAGAAATAAAATATTTTCCCTACCTGCAGAGAAAAACAGGCCAAGTTAAACCAAGTCAAATATAAACAAACAAACAAAATCAGGAAAAATTGGCCTGGATCATAGCAATATAACCGATTGAGAAAACTATGTTTTGTATTGAGTAAATTATTTTAGTTTATTAGCATGTTGACCATACTTTATATGACTTCAGTTATGTGTCTGAATAATGGATGTGCTTTATTCCCTATTATTTTGGTAAGATAAGAAATATTCGAGACCAGATAGGATCACAGTCTGCCCTGTCAAATGGAAGATCCTCACTTGCCCCTCCTGGGTGCCCACTCTCCCAGGCAGCTGCTCTACCCTCCGTCTTGAGCTGCTTCTGTCTTCTGAGGTCCTCTCTGGCCTCCAGGTTCTTTTCCTTCCAATTTGTTCTAGATCTGCCTTCCTGAAACATAACCGCATGACTTTACAGCCCAACCAATGAAATCTGGTCTCTCACCAGCATGTAAGGCCTTCCACACTGTTCCAAACCTCATCTCTGTCTTTCTTTCCCCCACCCTCCTTTTTTGTACCCTAGACTCTGGATACTGGCACTACAGTCTACACCAGCCGTGGGCAAACTACGGCCCGCGGGCCGGATCCGGCCCATTTGAAATGAATAAAACTAAAAAAAAAAAGACCGTACCCTTTTATGTAATGATGTTTACTTTGAATTTATATTAGTTCACACAAACACTCCATCCATGCTTTTGTTCCAGCCCTCCAGTCCAGTTTAAGAACCCATTGTGGCCCTCGAGTCAAAAAGTTTGCCCACCCCTGATCTACACCAAGAATGTTGGACTCATGGCCAGCGGGCCACGTGCTTCGTTTATTTAACTTTCCTATCTCTTGATTTTCATATATTTTTCCTCACTGTTTGAAATCTCCTCGATCCATTTCTGCTTTTTTAGTTCTTGCTTGAATCTACTCATTTCTCAAATGCCTACTCTTTTGAGCAACTTCCTCTGATCTGCTTCCTACCCGCTTCACAGATTTTAAGCTAGAATTATTTTCATGTCATGAACATCCATAGCACATTTTCTGCTTTTGTAGCTTAAACTGGTTATTCATGTATTTTTAGTAGTATCTGTGGCTAAATTCTAAATGTAACAATCAACAAAAACAAAAGGAAGAGCTTTGTTTTTGTTGATTGTTACATCTCTGTGTCTTTCTAGTGTCTGGCTTTAATGTTTGTATATAATTAAGACTTATTGTGGAGTGGACAAATCAATCAATACTTAATGGCAGATATATGAAAACTCTATGTTACCTTACCTAGTGAATTTTAACTTGTTTGATGTATGGTAGCACTAATGAGATTAGGTAAGTTTCCAAGTTAAAGTCTGCTCTTCAGTTATTGACAAGAAAAGCACAGTAGTTGCCAGGTGAAAGTGCCTGGAGTTTGTGTTTTTCATCTTCAGTACGTTACCCCCGCATAACCTGTTTCCATAACTGTTGGGTTATAGCACTAAAACTATTCTCCAACAACTTAGACACTGTAGAGACTCTCAGAATACTTGGCAATATCACAGGTAGAAAGAGAAAAAGCAATTGTTTGTCTAAACATTGCTGCCAGTAAAAAAAAAAAAAAAAGCAAAATAATGATCTTTTCACCAAGGTATTTAGTGGATATAGTAGGCAAAGTAAACAAGATGATGAAGAAGGGTCTTATAGCATGTCTTGTGTTACAGTTTTTGGGGAAAGCAATTTAGGATGTTTAACCCTAAATTAAGACCAGTCCTTCATGGAAATGAAATAAGCATTGAGTCCAAGTCATGGGCCACATAATGAATAGAAAAGAGCCAAAAGTGTCTGGTCTCTTGTTTGTATTGTGAAATGGACTTTGCTATGTGCACTGCCAACTTTGTAAAACTGCTCTCTGGTTATCCTGGCTGTCTTTACTGACTTCACCATTTTAAGAATCTTTCTTTAGTATTTTACAGAATGATGAAGTTTGTTTTATCTTGTCTCCTTTTTATATTCTATGCATTAACTTAGTAGCTACGCAGGACACATACATCTTGTGTTCTGAGGGGCTTGAATAAGAAATGAGTGGAATGTGTGGGGAGTATGCTGGACAAGAATCTGGTGTATAATGGGCAAAATTCAGGCTGTAGGAGGGTGAGTCACAGGACTTACAGGAAAAATTCTATTGCAAAGATAATGGATCATTTGCTTCCTGAATGAGCCATTCAGAAGGAGCCCTTGCCAGATCTCTAAACTTCCCAGTGAGATTTTACAGATATTCCTATCGGAGTACTTGTTGGCATAGAAGACTTTGTTCGAATCAACCTTTCCAACTTTCTCTCTATTAAGAGCTTTGAAGGAGGATGCCGGGGGCCTTTTTGATCTGTAAAAGAT
>NW_006288615.1:12685012-12692754 GCF_000327345.1 Myotis davidii | reverse complement strand
TTTATTTATTTATTTATTTATTTATTTATTTATTGTAGAGGTGGAGGGGGTTTAGATCAAACATTTTCTTTCTTTTTTGGCAGAAAAATGGTGCTTAAAGGAACATTCACAGCAGAGGATGTTGGGTAGACATAAATCTTGCACTTTTATTGAGTCATAATCTTTCAGGATATGTGTGTATAGTTACTTTTTCCTTCTCCATAAGTAAAAAGAGAAAAAATCAGTTAAAGAGTAAGCTAGAAAAATAATCAGACTAAGGTTGTTATTTTTAAAACTGCCTTGTGAAGAAATGCACCTGCTAGAGAGGCTCGAAGGAAAAACTGTGGTCACATTTCAGGACCAGAGAGTAACCGAGTTAGCTTCCACTCTGGATTGCTCCTCAGGTTTTTCTTCTCTTTTTTAAGAATCTTTATTGTTGAAAGTATTACATATGTATCCTCCCCCTCACCCCCAATTGTCCTCTTCTAGCCCCACCCCAGCCATGGCCCCAGACCTTCATCACCCTATTGTCTGTGTCCATGGGTTATGCATATAAGCATACAAGGTCTTTGGTTAATCTCTTCCCACCCTTTTTCTTTTTTTCCTTGAAGTGAGCCTATTTGATCTTCTCATAAAATATTGTTTTCTTTCCTTCTGAGAAACTATGTGAAGTTGAAAGCTGTTCTTTGATAGTATAATTAGCTTTTTGCTACAGGACTGTTCTAGGAGTTTGGGGAGTGAGAATGAAAACTATTCTCCAACAACTTAGACACTGTAGAGACTCTCAGAATACTTGGCAATATCACAGGTAGAAAGAGAAAAAGCAATTGTTTGTCTAAACATTGCTGCCAGTAAAAAAAAAAAAAAAAGCAAAATAATGATCTTTTCACCAAGGTATTTAGTGGATATAGTAGGCAAAGTAAACAAGATGATGAAGAAGGGTCTTATAGCATGTCTTGTGTTACAGTTTTTGGGGAAAGCAATTTAGGATGTTTAACCCTAAATTAAGACCAGTCCTTCATGGAAATGAAATAAGCATTGAGTCCAAGTCATGGGCCACATAATGAATAGAAAAGAGCCAAAAGTGTCTGGTCTCTTGTTTGTATTGTGAAATGGACTTTGCTATGTGCACTGCCAACTTTGTAAAACTGCTCTCTGGTTATCCTGGCTGTCTTTACTGACTTCACCATTTTAAGAATCTTTCTTTAGTATTTTACAGAATGATGAAGTTTGTTTTATCTTGTCTCCTTTTTATATTCTATGCATTAACTTAGTAGCTACGCAGGACACATACATCTTGTGTTCTGAGGGGCTTGAATAAGAAATGAGTGGAATGTGTGGGGAGTATGCTGGACAAGAATCTGGTGTATAATGGGCAAAATTCAGGCTGTAGGAGGGTGAGTCACAGGACTTACAGGAAAAATTCTATTGCAAAGATAATGGATCATTTGCTTCCTGAATGAGCCATTCAGAAGGAGCCCTTGCCAGATCTCTAAACTTCCCAGTGAGATTTTACAGATATTCCTATCGGAGTACTTGTTGGCATAGAAGACTTTGTTCGAATCAACCTTTCCAACTTTCACTCTATTAATAGCTTTGAAGGAGGATGCCGGGGGCCTTTTTGATCTGTAAAAGATACTGTTAAATTAGAACATGATTCTTTTTGTGTGTGTTGATAAAAACCAGGTATAATTTTTGTTTGAATATCAATTTTGGCTATCGTTTAAAAAGGAAACAACCTCTTCCCTTCTCTGAGTTTATTTCTTAGTGAGAGCTTTAAGAATTTATCTTCAGTGTGTGTTGTCATAACGTGTAATCAAACTTGAACTTTATAAACTTAGTACCTTTGGACTTCTGCCCACACGCAGTTTATGTGCACGGTAAAACAAGACCCTGTACAGTTTCTTAATTGAAATATAGGTTAGTTGCCATTTGGTTAATGTCCTGTTTTTAAATAAAACAATATATTAGTCACCTGGAAATTTGGAATTCAAATGTGATAATATAAATGTTTCTGCCCTATTCAAGTGTTTCAAGCTGAATTAAAACAAATACTCCTAATATTTCTGCCTTCAGTAACTATCAGGGATGATTGATTATATCTGAACTGTATATTGATGGACTGGTAATTTTTTATACAGAGTAGTCAGCCTCCCTGAAGGCTATCGAAGGCACTCCACTTTATCGTGGTTGTCTTTTTGAAAGTTGCACAGAAGGTCCATATGAATGTTAATTATAGTCTCAGAACAAGCTAAAGCCCTTATTCCTTGGCATTGCATACACAGTGTGAAAATGCACACTTTTGGCAAAATGGACAATAATAGATTCATTTCTTGCAAAGTAGGCATAAGTCAAAGCCTTGTAAATTTCACATTTTAACTCTCACACTTACTCTGTGCAGGGAAGTAAGGTCTGGTTCCCAGAGTCCACACAGCCCGGTAGGGGAGACAAGAAGTATAGACAACACGTACAACCAAGATCACCTTACACCAGTAGAATTGACCAAAGTGCCAGATGCCATGAGAAGATGTTCCTTTCTAGCTGGGAAGATCAAGGGGGGGAGATGAGAGTTGTAGATTTGAGCTGGATTTTGAGGGATGTGTAGGCAAAGACTAAGGGAAAGGATGACTGAAGTGGGGAACTGCTTCTTGGGCCAATGTCTGGTTTACAGAGGCTGGAGACAGGACATGCAGAGTGTGTTATGGGGAAGAAAGGGGGAATTCCTTAGGTACGGCTGGCTGTATTCATCCTGCCTTCTCCCTCAGCTCTGCTCCTGGACTGGGGGAAATAGAGGTGGAAAGGTAGCCTTCATCTTATCCTGTAGTTTTTCTATTCTCTTTACCTTCTCACTTGTCAATGTACGATGGTAAGAAGTCATGGAGAATAAGACTAGGAAAGAGGAATGGGGTGGAGGTAGGAAAACTGAAATGCAGTTTAGCACAGGGGGCTCTTTACCTCATTTTTCTTTTATTTTCCTGTTTTAGTATTCTCTCCTTTTCCAAAACTTGGCAGAATACATCATAGGAAAGAGCAAGGAAAAAGATGGAGAGGGGAGTTTCAGTAGTTGACCACTCATATTTGTTCTGCCTATAATTACACGGGATTAAAGAGCATAGATTGAGTAGTGTTTGCAGAAAATAAACAGATCTAATGCTGAGCATACAAAAATAATCTTGATGGACCCTAACCTGAGTTCTTCTATGTCATCATCATAGTCATCAGTTAAATTTTATTTAGGACCCACAAGACACATGGACTTGTCTTACAACATAGTAGAGATTAAAAATTTATTTATTTATTTATTTATTTATTTATTTATTTATTTATTTATTGTGTGGAGGGGGAAGAGGCTGAATGACTGTGTTGTACTAGCAAAATATTATCAAATCTGTTTCTGTTTTAGTGGCTTGTGAAGAAATGCACCTGCTAGAGAGGCTCGAAGGAAAAACTGTGGTCACATTTCAGGACCAGAGAGTAACCGAGTTAGCTTCCACTCTGGATTGCTCCTCAGGTTTTTCTTCTCTTTTTTAAGAATCTTTATTGTTGAAAGTATTACATATGTATCCTCCCCCTCACCCCCAATTGTCCTCTTCTAGCCCCACCCCAGCCATGGCCCCAGACCTTCATCACCCTATTGTCTGTGTCCATGGGTTATGCATATAAGCATACAAGGTCTTTGGTTAATCTCTTCCCACCCTTTTTCTTTTTTTCCTTGAAGTGAGCCTATTTGATCTTCTCATAAAATATTGTTTTCTTTCCTTCTGAGAAACTATGTGAAGTTGAAAGCTGTTCTTTGATAGTATAATTAGCTTTTTGCTACAGGACTGTTCTAGGAGTTTGGTGACAGTTCTGCTCTGTTAGGGCTCATTGACTATTAGTGGGTCTTTATCAAGGCACTGGTAGTGAACATGGATGTGCATGTGTGATGAAGCTACTTCATACTTCTTGTTTTTAAAAACAGGTTTATATTGAATTGGAGGGTTAAGTATATTTCTGGAAGAGATACTTGGCCTGCTTAGAATGTATTGGTATATAAATTGAGCATTTTCTTACTCCAAACTCTGAGTAAGAGGTAAATGATGTATGTTGCTTATTGCTGAGGAATGCAATGGGTATGTCTTTGAAATCACGTAAGATTGAGCAAAGGAGGCAAAAAGCTGAGATACCCTCCCTCCTCAGAAGATAAATTGGAAGGAAGTTTCTGATTGGCCAGTCCCCCTGAGAGACTCATGAAGTTCTGTGGAGATGCACTACATGACTGTATTCTCTCTTTTTTAGCTCTTGCCCCTCACTGCAATACAAGAGAAGGAAATGAAGGAGCCACTCCTGCAATTTACCAGATAAGCCCAGCAAGGTCAATAGAGTTCCCAGGAGAAAGCTGCAGGCGTCTGAGGATAAGCCACTTGGAGCAGCTTTGACCTGAAAGCCAACCTAGAAGACGGATTCCATTTACAAGGTGAGTTAGGAGGGCGCCAGCTTAAAAACAAAAGCGGGGTTTAGACGAGGCATTGTTTAATAACAGCAAGAGATTAGCAAAACATTACCTAATCACAGGTAGATCAGAACTAAAAAACATAGTAATCCTGGTTAGGCTTAGCCATCTTATTAAAAAATTCTGCTGTAATTTTTTCAAGGCTAGGAAGTAGAAAAACACACCAAAGGATTTGTTAACCATTTTCTACCTGCATTGCAGCAGCATGTGGAAATAAGACACTCTCCTCCCCTTCTTGAAGAATGAACCTACACACCTAGAATGCTTTAGTTATATACATAGATGCACACAAGCCCATGGCATGCATACACTGATGCTTAAAATGCGTCTATTTTTATAATCTTCCACAGTGAACAGGTAGACAGTTGCTTGTTTTCTTTTTGCCAGTGAGACTGAAATAATGAATTTGATACCAGCAACACTGACTATGGGTACTCTAGGCTCCTTTGATATTAGCAGTTATTATTTTCAGAGCCACGTCACTTATGCTGTTTAACATCTTAGGCCAGGAGTGGGCAAACTTTTTGACTGGAGGGCCACAATGGGTTCTTAAACTGGACTGGAGGGCCGGAACAAAAGCATGGATGGAGTGTTTGTGTGAACTAATATAAATTCAAAGTAAACATCATTACATAAAAGGGTACGGTCTTTTTTTTTTTAAGTTTTATTCATTTCAAATGGGCCGCATCCGGGCCGCGGGCCATAGTTTGCCCACGGCTGTCTTAGGCTCAGTGACTTTAGTCTCTACAGTTTGGATGCATCCCTCCCAGTTATACAAAGCTTTCTGGGAGCGTGTGCCCCCACAGCTCTTGAGGAGCTTTTGGAAGCTGTGTACCCTCTACTCAGACTCTTATTTTTTCTGGGCTGCAGGCCTGATGGTGGTGGTGGAGATAGTTCAGACGTCTGTAATTTGGGAAATGCTCCCCAGGTATTCCCCCACTCCTACCTCCCCTTGCATGGACTGGTCCCTCGTCGTAGGGCAGAAACCAAGGCTCGGTGATTTAGTGTGATTATTATTACGTGAGAAGGTTTCTGTTTATTACTGCGTTATTTAAAATTACATTTAATAAATTAAAATTAAATTTACCCTATGTAATTTAAAATTATTGTTTATTACTGCGTTATTTAAAATTACATTTAGAGCAGAGCTTGCAAATTAGTGGCCCATAGGGTAAATTCTAGACTATAATTTTTTTAACCTGTAAACATTTTCTTTTTGAAAATTGAATTAGTCGCCAACATTGCTGAACAGTCTGGAAACTTCACAGAGAATCAGATATCTGGCTTCTTTTGGAAAATTAAACATCTTGTCTTGTTACAATTGAAATTTGCTAGCCTTTATCGTTCCTTAAGTATCTAACCCAACCAACCTTATAGATTTATATTACCTTCCTGGCACCTGTAGGCCTTTGTGGTCAAGATTCCTGCTTTAGGGTGGAGGGGGCAAAGGGAGAGAAAAGGAGGGACATCTATAATACTGTCAACAACAACAACAAAATGATTCCTGCTTTAAGCATCGATTTCTTCTCTCTTAATGTGAAGTCACTCCCATGTACTTCACACATAATGCTGTTTATCTTTATTCTCTTTTGGTATTTTATTATTTTATGTGAAATGGATACACTTTAAGAATGCTGGCTTTCTGAAGGTAAGCTGACACCTGCCAGATTTGCCTGTGAAGAAGAAAGACTCTTCCAAAAGCAGATGGTCCATTGTTCTTAGTTGGGAAATCTGATTTCATAGTAACAGAGTCATTCTTTCCAGACCTTGAGGTTGTCATCTCAGAGTCTGAAATGTCATGACTAAGGCTTCCATTGCCTGACATGATTATGTTAGTCCTAGGAAGGTGAGGAAGATTCATTGAGTTGGCTTCTTTGTGAATGACACTTGTCGGGATTTAGAGTTCATTTCCTAGCCCTTTACTCATTTTGGACACCAGAGTGAGTCAGCAAGCAATCCACTGCGCCATTTACATATGCAGACTTTTGACATTGAGAGGTCTCTCCATCAGAATCAGATGTATCTTCTCTTTCCCATTTTGATCACTGTATAATATTGGGAACTGAACTACTTACAGGGATGTTCCTGTCAATTTGGTACTGAATCAAACTTTTATATAGTAACAAAGAGCATTAGAGATGAGAGCATTTCAAATTACAGGGTCCTTATGAGGCAAAGCATTTCTGTCTGCATTAGCTAAACTCAAACATTAACTATTTGATCATTGTTCACAAATGGGGGGAACCGGACTCCATCTCAGAACAGCAGTTCTTATCCCAACAGCCCATCAACTTCAAACAGCTAGTGGCTGTTACGTAAGCAGATTTCAGGCCTCAGGATATCCATTTTTAATGTTGAAGCAAACAAGGAAACAGGCCGGCTGGGTTGGATGCTTATTTCAGTTTACTGTCCTTCTGGCTGCATTCCTTTGCCCTATCTCATGGAATCTCTTAGGTCAGCATTGCCTAGGATCCCTTGATACTTGACCACAAGCAAAGATGAAATGTACGTGAGTCCTTTGACTATCAGGTTTAAGTTCATGGAAATAAAGTTAACTGGAAATTTGTTTCCACACATTTGCTGGGTTGTGACTTGACTGAGAAATTAAACTCTTCTTTAAAAGGAAAAAGCAGGTGATTGGTAGGTATCTCATTTCCTTGACGAAATGTGTTTATTTTTATTATTCTTTCGGCGTAGGAGTTAGTTTGTTGTATGTATACTCAGAGATGCTTTCAGAAAGCCTCTTTATCTTTTTTCCTCGGAGTGCCTGCTATCAGCATCACATTCCACTTCGCTTCACTGCCTGAGAAAGGTTAGGCAGGACTGCAAAAATGGAACCAAAGCAGGGAGTGCTGAGCCTGTTGACACATTAAGACAGAAATGTGGTGAGAAAGGAAAATTCAGAAAAATCATCTCACTAGTCCGCAAGTATAACATGGTTCCGCAAAAACTGAAGAGGAGAAAGAATATTGGACCCTAGCATGGCAAAGAGGCGGATCATGAGACATCTCCCCCAGGTGGTGGAGATGGGGAGTATATCCAAGGAGAACTAGCAATGCAGGAGCCATTTTACTTGCCCCTGCCTTCCTCCCTGGCTGCCCCTCCTGCTCTGTCTCTCAGGTGTCTCTCTTCTGTTTAAGAGACACCCAATTCTCACAGCTGAGGGGCTGAGCGGGAGGTAGCAGGCCCCAAACCGGCTCTCCAGGAAAGAAGAGTGAGGAGGCACTGAAGTTTCCTTCTTGCCCAGTTGAAAAGAATGGGAATAAGGGAC
>NW_006288615.1:12671712-12684998 GCF_000327345.1 Myotis davidii | reverse complement strand
AGTGTCCAGAGGTAAAGACTGTGCACTGGATTGTCTTTCTCAGTCTGGTGAGTAGGATTTTAGAAAAATGAGTCACCTAAACCTCAGAAAATTTAGATTTGAAAAATAAATTTAGACTAGATTTGAAAAAGAAGTACATATACAGTAAAAGTAGAAATGAAGAAGTAATTAAGTGAAAAAAGGAGAATATTGTTAATATCAAGGGCTTCATATATAAGTAGTAGGGGAAAGGGAAATGTTTTTTCTTTTTTGCTTACAAACGCTTTTATTTTTATATTGAATTTATTGGAAGGATTTGGTTAATAAAATTATATAGGTTTCAGGTGTATAATACTTCATCACCACACCAAGTTATGCCTCCTTCCATCACCATTTATCCCCCCTTTACTCTCTTCTACCTCCCCCTTACTCCCCTTTCTCTCTGGTAATCACCATACTGTTGTCTGTGTCTATGAGTTATTGTTTTTTAATCCCTTCGCCTTTTTCACTCAGCCCTCCAACCCCCCTCCCCTCTGACAGCTGTTAGTCTGTTCTCTGTATATATGAGTCAGTTTCTATTTTGTTAGTTACTTTATTTAGTTCATAATATTCCACATATAAGTGAAATCATATGGTACCTGTCTTTCTCTGACTAGCTTTATTCACTTAGCCTAATACTCTCCAGGTCCATCCTACTTTTTTATGGTTGAATAATATTCCATTGTGTAAATGTACCACAGTTTTTTTTATCCACTCATCTAATGATGGGCACTTAGGTTGCTTCCAAATCTTGGCTATCATAAATAACACTGCAAGAGTTTTTGTTTTTCATTTTTCAATGTTTTTGTTTTTCTTCCTATTTAAAAATTTAGAAAAATTTCAAATTTAGAAAAATTTCAAATTTATACACAAGTAAAGAGAACAGTATGGTGAGCTCCCATATGCACACACCCAGATTCATTTATCGCTTTCCTCTTTTATTCTAAAGTCCCTAGACATAGACATGTTATATGCAACATACATGCTTCAGTATGCATCTGTTAATATGAACATTTTTCTACAAAACTATAATGGCCATTGTCACACCAAACAATTGAATGCTAATTCTTTGATATCACTTACTACCTATTACATATTTCTCAAAATTGTCTTTTTATAGTTGGTTTAGTTACATCAAATCCAAAGTACATACATTTCATTTGGCTATTGAGCCTCTTAAGTCTCTTTTATCTGGTATGTTCCCCCCTTTCCCAAGTCATTTACTTAAAGAAGTCAAGCCAGTGTGCAATAGAACGATTCATGTGCTGCATTTGTCCGATTGTAACTTAACCTTTTTCTCTGTCACCCAGATTATTAGAAACTGGAAGTTAGATTTAGAGGCTTGATTAGATTCAGATTCTACTTTCTGACAAGAATTCTGCTTCAATGGTGGAGTGTACTTCATTTAATATCACCCCAGGAGGCCTGTATGGTCTGGTTGCCCCACTTTTAGTATTTCTAAGATTCAACAACAGAATAGCTCCAGGGAATAATATCCTGATCTATTGTGAAGTCTCCCCCATCAGTTTTTTTCAACTAATGATTTTGTTCTTTAATAATCATTGTCTGAATACATTATTTCATTAGGGATTATAAAACTGGTGATTTCTCCAACCCCCACCTCACCCCATCCTATCAGTCTTTCTACATTTATTAGCTGGAATTCTTTTGTAAGGCACATTGCCTTATCAACTAGCATTTGGTGACCTGAAATACAGTTCATGTAGGAAAGGCAGGGCAAGTGTTTACTACTTTGCTTTGAGTAGACCGTTTCAGAGATGGTTCTTCAGTTTCGTCAAAAGGTGATCAAAGATTTTTTTTTTTTTTTGCTGTTTTAGGGGGACAGTCCCTCTTTTTCTTGAGTGTTATTGTAAATTCATAAATTTTAAAAATATTTATTATGTTTTAATCAGTTGAAGTGATTTTGTTTTTCTGAATGCTATAAATAAAACCTTCTTTGTTCATTGGGAGCCCTTTCAAATTGGCTCCTGTATATACATGCAGAAAAGAGAAACTATCATAAGTGAATCACAGTGAATTTTCACAGACTGAACATTCCTATGTAATCAGCACCCAGATCAAGATACAGAACATTCCAAAGCACTCCTGTCCCCTTAGTTTCTTTAACCTGCTTCTTGGTACAACAGGCTGCCCCTAGCTCCTCTTGCTCATTTAATGTGAAGTCTAAGAGTCAACCATTCTAGGAGCTCCGGTGCCTTTTAGTAGAAAATGGAATTTAGATACTACAATCGGGGCATTAGTGGTGCACAGTCTATCGGTTGTTTTTCAAGGGACATGGTAGTAAGTGTATATACTGTATATACAGTATATACAGTATATACAGTAAAATTGTATATATATATACAATTTTAAAAATGAGGAGTTTATATTGATTTTTCCAAGTTAACTTTATAGAGTGTTAATATTACTGGATTTGATATTTGTGTCTCTTATACACTGAAAATCTTGGCTTAAAATAACATTACAGAACTTATTTGCTTATCTTCCAAGTACATCAAATGGTTTCAAATGAATAGCTTAGCATTAATCCTACTTATGGTTTTATTTTTATGTAGAGAAGAAATATAGAGTTTTATATACCATTTATTATTATCATTAATTTTGGTTTTTCAAAATTTATGCATATGGTCAGAAGATGAATTTTTCCCTCAGACCATTTTTTTTTATTAATGTGGATATGTTTATTGGCAGTGAGATTCAGTCCATTAAGTCTTTAGTTCACTAGATAATTTGAGTTATTGGCAACTCATTACAGCATAAGCAGGAGATGTTCCAGAAGTGACAGTGCGATTATTGTGCTCTTTAGATGGTGGATCAATATGTGCTGAATTGAATGCATGTATCAGTGTTTACTCCTCATCACAGTGCGGGCCCAGACACAGAAGAAAGGTAGACGCTTTGAATGAAGCAGAGTGTGTCCCAGCACTTTTGTTTTCTTGCTTTCTCCTATTTGACAAATGGATATTTTAGGATTGCTTATTTTGGACTGATTGCCCCCCTATCCCACCAATCCTCACCCGAGGATATGTTTTTATTGATTTTAGAGAATATGGGGGAGAGATAAACACCAATGTGAAAAAACAACAACACATTGATCGGTTGCCTCCTGTATATGCCCCAATGAGGGATTGAACCACAGTCCAGGTACGTGCCTAGGAATTGAACCAGCAACTTTTTGGTGTATGGGATGATGCTCCAACCAACTGAGCCATCCTGCCAGGGCTGGTCAAGTACTTTGATTTTGGGATATATTTTATAACATTTTATCTTAGGAGAAATGTAAGAGTTCACTGAGAATATGGAAATAGGTAGTCTCTCCCTTTCTTCCCTCCCTCTTTGCCATCTAACTATCCTTCCTTTCTTTTTCCTAGGATCAGGCAATTCTTTGAATGTGAAGCTGAGTGCTGGAAATGGGTAGGAAAAAGAAGGGCTGCTTCATTCCTCCTTTAGTCTTTTAAATTTTTTTACCTATTTTCCTAAAATGTCTCATTCCAAACTACAATAAGATTTGGATCTAATACTTGTGAACTTTTAAAAATATGTTTTTTCATATGCAAGGATGCTTAATACTTGAATTAGTCTAACTTTGAGGGTGATTTAAAATGTTACTGACTTTTTTTTATTGACTTTTTATGTTATTCACTTTTCACACTAAGTGAATAATGCTGGGAAATCCTGTGTGCAGTGACTCAATAGTAGAGATCTACTTTGAAAGGCATGGACACAGACAATAGTGTGGCAAAGGATTGGGCGGGGCTGGTGCCGGGAGGAGGGGGTCAATGGGGAAAAAACCAACAGCAACAAAAAAACAAAGCAGATATCTGTAATACTTTCAACAATAAAGATACCTTTTTTTTAAAAAAGAGAGAAAGGTTTGGCTTTTGAAGAACAAGGATATATCAGGAGTAATAATTCTAATCTTTGCCCCAATAAGAAGTGATTTCAGAGATGTTGGACTAGCAGATAGGCTTCCAAAATGCCAACTGTGTAAGGCTGGTGGTAGACTTTAAAGGTTTGAAATTTCAGAAACAATAATAATATAAATAGGTGTGTTTTTTTAATCATGTATCTTATATCACAGCTGCTATATTTAAAGTGTTCCTCATTCATTCATCCGTTCATTCATCCAGCAAAGTCTTTTGAGTACCTATTCAGTATGTACCAGGCACTAATCTGGGCCCTGAGGTTAGAACAAGGAGAGCATGAAACATAATGGGTAAAGTCTCTAGGGATAGACAATAAGCCAATAAATAAATCATGTAACTACTGAGTAAGGTAAGTGCTGTGAGGAAAATGAAAAGAATATTGTGCTAGAAAATGACGGCGTATATGTCTATGCCTATGCCGAGGTGACACAAGCTGAGGGGTGATTGCTGACTAAACTTTCGTGTTTAGAATACTAAATTTGAAAGTACTGTACAATTTAAACAATAGCTGCAAATTTGGCACTTGAATTTATTTCCAAATGTCTAATTTTTTTCAACTGGCACTATACATAGTTAAACACTGAGATTAAAATTTCTTTTGTCAAGTTCTGAAAACTAGAGGAAGTCTTGGATGAAGAGTATACAGAAACTCCCTATAGTATATTTGTAACTTTTCTGTAAACCTAAAATTATTTCAAAATAAAACATTTAAAGAAAAAAAATAAAACATGGGTGAAAAAATACCAAAAACTTAACAAATAGAGTTAATTTACATTTTTCCTTTTTATTCTTAAATTCATTCATTTTCTTAAAATTTTCTTGGATTATTTAGGATGTCATCCTTCAGGTGGGAATTAGAAAAGCTTTTTCACCTGGGGCTTTTAGTATAACGGGCACCGTAGAGAGAAGACCAGGGCCCATTTGGCCATCCTTTACACCTACTAATGCCCAGTGTCAGGCTTGTTTTAACCGAGAGCAGGGCCCCACCCTCCGGGTTGTTGGTTCATTAGTGTGGATGAGCTCAGTAATTTCCATTTGGGATAAGTTCCCAGGTCTCGTGTTGATCCAGGGACTACCTTTCAGAGCTTCTGTAGCAAACAATTAACACTTTTTCCCCCCAAGCTTGGGATTTGGGGAAAAGAAGCTTTTTTCATCCCAATTCAATATCAAGTGACATTTTAAACCATCCTTTGAATTTCTTAAACTTCCACTTAATTGTCCTTTGACAGGAGTGGATTCACTTATGACCCAAATGTCTTTTTACTGCTGGTTTTCAGTCCAATTTCTGTTGCTGTTGTCCCTTGTTCTCACCGCTCTTGGGGAGTTTTACTTTAAAAAAAAAGTCCCTTTTCTGTTGTTTTTAGTGATGTTTCGGAGTGAAATAGATCCTGTATTCTCTCTTCAAGCTTTATTCCATGTTGTGTGTCTTTTA
Organism: Myotis davidii; assembly: GCF_000327345.1. Taxonomy (NCBI): domain Eukaryota; kingdom Metazoa; phylum Chordata; class Mammalia; order Chiroptera; family Vespertilionidae; genus Myotis; species Myotis davidii. The sequence goes on along the minus strand of NW_006288615.1, from coordinate 12,679,601 downwards.
AAGTAAGGTTTTCTTTCTTTATTTCCACAAAATCCCCTGAGGTGAGTTGGGCACAGAAGTATCTTCCCTGCATTGAGGAAGTGAAGACCTGAGACACAAAATCATGCGAGCTGCTGAAAAAGAAGGCTGGAGCTCCAGCTTCCTGACACTCATTTCTTTGTTAATTCTAATGTACCATGAATATGACGATCTTCCTGGACCTCAAATATGGTTTGTTAAGCCAGCAGGACTCCTATTCCTCCACTTTGTATCATATCTGAAATATATTTGAGAGTAAAATAATCTTAATAATTGTGTTATTTGATGATGCTCCTATATTTATGTGTAGGCTATATTTTTAATAAGCCTAGGCCATCCAAACTATTTAAAGACATAAATTAGGTCCTAGTCGGTTTGGCTCAGTGGATAGAGTGTCAGCCTGTGGACTGAAGGGTCCCCAGTTTGATTCTGGTCAAGGGTACATGCCCGGGTTGTGGGCTCAATCCCCAGGAGGGCGTGTGCAGGAGGCAGCTGATCAATGATTCTCTCTCATCATTGATGTTTCTCTCTCCCTTCTTCTCTGAAATCAATAACAATATATTAAAAACAAACAAAAAAAACACCACAGGGTATATGTAGTGGTGTACTGTTAAGTGTTTAAAAATAGGGTCTCAAAAATAAAGTGCTAATTTACATGGCTAATTTCAAGTTCCCAAGGGGACATCTCTGAAGGCTGAGCTGAAGGGAGAGATACACATGGTGGTCTCCTGAGCTGGTGCACTCACCCTGAGAGTGTGTGCAGATGACCACATTTAATCAAATGCTGAAGAACCTGGGGCCTGGCAGTAGATCCTCAGTTACTGTCAGCTGTTCCTTCCTCCTGTGACAATGAATGAGCATAATTGAAACCAATACTTATTGTGGATGCCCAAAGCAAGTTGAGTTATGGGCACCCTGATATGTAAAGGTCTGCATAAACATTGCCATTCTGGAAGGATGACATTTTAAAAAAAATTCTGCTTAAGGTTCCTGACCATGAAATATCTGTGATTAGGTAGATAATGGCTAGTAAATTAGGTCGGTGGCAGGTGCAGTAATTCTGTGCAACCAGGCTAGCCCATTAGTGGTGTTTTGAAAGAATTATGCTGCTGCCTGCTGCCTCTATTCCTAATCCTAATGTACGACTTGGCACCAGGAGAACAGAACCTAATAATGGCCCAGGCCTCTAGAGTACCATTAGCAGCCTGGGGATGGGTGTGTGTGTGTCTTTATTTGAGGACAACTAAGAGGTTTTCTTTTGGGAATGTTGAACTTTGTACAGTCTTTATCTTTAGCTGGCTACTGAACAGATAGGGAATTCCAGTCTGCAAATCATTTGGGTTATTTTGGGTTGTCTTTGAGAAAATATAGTAAAACCAAAGAACTGACATGAGGGTGGTTATCTACAGGAAGCTTGTGAGCACAATCATCTGTTCTTGATGGATATGACAGAACACTCAAGCCTTAACTAAAATGATAAGCCCAGTAAACAATATGAGTGGTTTTTGTGGCCCATGACATTAGACTATAGTAATGAAAGTGATAGAGTCCCCACCTTCAAAAATTATACAGAATCAATACAAAAAAGCATAGTATAATGCTTATTCAATAATATGTGTATGCATAAGTATAGAAATAATACATATTAAAGTGACAATTCTGTCTAATAGAATAGGGAAGATTTTATAAAGAAGATGAAACCTAAGCACAAAGTAGCATAATATTAATGCCTGCATGTTATAAAAGTTATAATAGCTGATAATACAGGAACTTTCTTATTGTTGTAAAATATACATAAAATTTACCATTTTTAAAAACATTTATTCATTTATAGAGAAAGATAGGAAGAGAGAGGGAAACATTGATTTGTAGTTCCACTTATTTATGCATTCACTAGAGGCCTGGTGCACAACATTCATGCACTGGGTGGTGGCGGGGGGGAGTTATCCCTCAGCCCAGCCTGCACCCTCTCACAGTCCAGGACCCCTCAAGGGATGTCCAACTGCCAGCTTAGGGAGAGGCTCCTGCCACCACTGCTGCACTTGCCAGCCATAAGCCTGGCTTCTGGCTGAGCAGTGCTCCCCCTGTGGGAGCACAAGACCACCAGAGGGCAGCTCCTGCGTTGAGGGTCTGCCCCCTGGTGGTCAGTGTGCATCATAGCGACTAGTCGTTCAGCCGTTTGGTCGATTTGCATATTAGGGTTTTATTATATAGGATTTTTTTTCTTGTTCTCTCTGCATTCATTGATTGATTCTTATATGTGCTTGCACTGGGGGGATTGAACCTGCAACTTTAGCATATTGGGTTGACTCTCTAACCAGCTGAGCTTGTTTTAACCATTTTGAAGTGTATAGTTCAACAACATTAAATATATTCACTTTGTTCTGTAGCCTTCACCACTGTGGTCTGAGTGTCTGTTTCCTCCCAAAATTCATATGTTGAAATCCTAACCCCCAAGGTGATTCTATTAAGAGGTGGGGGCCTTTGGGAAGGGATTAGATCATGAAGGTGGAGCTCTCAGTTAGTGCCCTTATAAAAGACACTTCAGAGATATCCCTGTTGCCTTCCACCATATGAGGACACAGCAACCAGATGGCCATTTATGAACTAGGAAGCAGGTTCTTACCAGACACTGAATCTGCTGGTGCCATGGTCCTGGACTTGCCAGCCCCTGGAACTGTGAGAAATAAATATTTGTTTATAAAGCCCCCGTCTGTGGTAATTAGTTACAGCAGCTGAATGGACTAAGACAGCCGCCTTCCATCTCCAAAACTTTTTCATCTTCCAAACTGAAACTCTGCTCTCCATGCCCTCCTCCTCACAGACCCTGGCAACCACCGTTCTACTTCTGTCTATATAAATTTGACTACTCTAGGTACTTCAGATGAGTCGAAGCACACAGTATTTGTCCTTTTGTGTCTGGCTTATTTCACCTAGCATAATGTCTTCATGATTCATCCATGTTGTACCACATGTCAGAATTTTCATACTTTTTAAGGCTGAGTAATATCCCATTGCATGAATATCCCACATTTTGTTTATTCATTTATCTGAGTTGCTTTCACCTTTTGGATATTATAAACAATGTGTATACAGATATCTGTTCAAATCCATGCATTAAATTCCCTTGGGTAAATACCCAGAATTGGAATTACAGGATCACATGGTAATTCTATTTTTAATTTCTTGAGAAACTTCCATACCATTTTCAATAGCAGTGACACCATTTTACATTCCCACCAGCAATCTATAGGGTAATTCAGGAACATTTTTAGCCTAAGCCAGTCTGCCTCCTTTGGCCAATTCTTCAGCATAACTCAAATCAGCACAGAAGCTATTGTTTTGATAGGAAATTGCTGTTGAGGACGTGTGCTGTTATTTAAGTCACTGGTACCCCAGTAAGAGTTTACACACTCAACATGGATTTATGAATTGTTATTTAAGGTCACAAAGCAGAGACTTTTTTTTTTTTTGATATTTCTTATTGTTGTTAAAAACTCTTTGCTCTCTGCTGACAACCAGTACCTATTATCAGTCACGGGAACTGTATTTCCAAATATTATTTTTCCTGTTAAAATATGAATTATGATAGTACCAAAGCTTCCTTTCAAAATATGTTAGGAAGGGTCAGAAACAAAGTGATGAATAAAACAGTGGCTGGAAAATCTTAGAAAATTAGCACTGGTAAAATTACTGAGTGATGGTAATCAAATGGCCTTGTCAAGAATCCATGGCACATGCTCTCATCAAAATCAAATGTCATGTGATCTCTTTATAGTAAATATGTTGTACAGCTTTTATACCCATGGCTATTTTTTAACCTGTGCTGGTAACAATCATTTTAGAAATATAAACTCACAAGGATACCTTTTGATAATGTGATGAAAGCTATTGAATATTTCCCTAGGAAAATATAATGCATGTATATCCACCTCTTTTCATATTTCTGGGGTTTAAAGAATGTTCTAAAGCTGTTCATGAATCCCAGATTAAGAACCTCTGTAAGTTAGTGTTGTATGCCATAAGTTATGTACCATAACCTAAAAAACCTGATTTGTTGCTTAGTTTATACATTGATTTATTAGTAAATCAAGGGTAAAGTGCAGTGAAAAAATGTGTCAAATAGATTTACTAAGCCATGTAAGCCCTATTTTCCCTGCCTGTATACTGAATAACAGGAGAGTTACTGGGAGTGGATGAAAAGTACTTGGCATCCAGGACTGGCACATAGAAAGAGCCTGTTATTTTTATTGGTATTTTTTCTCTGGCATGATAGAGATAGCCGGGAAGGAGGTGGTACTTTCTTCTTAGGACTTTGACCTCAAATGACGTTTTTATTGTTCTGTCTTATTACTCTGTAATTTTTTGTAAGGCCACTTATGCTTTGTTAAGTATAAAATGAGATGTCCAGAGAAGGATTACTTGGGGAAACAGTATAAGTGGGAGTTTGATTGTTCAGGATAAGAAGTATTCCCTGATATCTTCTAACAATAATTTTTTGAAAATTCAGTTCTGAAAACAATTCAATGCATAATGCCCAAGCGCCAGCAAACCCTAAAACAGGAGGTAAGAGTTGGATCATATTCCTGTAATCTAAAGTGCAAAATCATACTAAGTACAAAGTTAAAACTAGATTGGGAAGAATATATAATTATTAAATCTAGGGGCCAATGTCCTAATTAGAAAATATATCAGCTCAAATTATAGTTTTCTAATAAAGACATTATCACATTCTAACTTAACAGAGATTAGTGTGGTATTTGAAAATGGCTGATTTAAGCTGACTTTCAGGGAAACTTTCATATGAAAAGTTACAACTAAATAAGTAGAACAATGAATTCTTATATTACTGGAGGAAACTAGAAGCAATGTGACCTAAGGGAAGAGAAAACCTTTGCTGTACAAGGCTTTTACTTATATCTGAAATGGCAATGCCCCAGGTATAGTGAGGAACCATTTTCCCTCTTGAGTCAAGTCACATTTTGGCATAGTTTTATGTAATTTGTATAGCAAGGAAGTGCTTTCCCTGTGTATCATTTGAATGGTAGGCATACATAGTTAACATTGTCTCTTTATAGTAATTTTAAAAACTTGGTTGTTACTTAATGGTTTATGAAACCCATATCTTTTTTATGTTTTCTTTTTAAAAATATGTACATTAGCACCCCCCCCCCCATGGTTTTGCTTTCCATGATTTCAGTTACCCAGGGTTAACAGCAGTCTGAAAATATTAAATAGAAACTCCAAAAATAAATAATTGCATGCCATTTTATGAGTAGATGATGACCCTTGAACTTAAAGTATGAAGGTTTACTTTTTCCTGCCTTTTTTCTGTTTGCAAGATAATTTCCTCAGTTTCATCTTTCTAATCTATGTATGACTAGATTTTTCTGCAGAATCATTCTGCGCTTCATTAATATCATTTTAATTACTGCATTTAAATGTGGTGTCATTATTTGTTTCCTCAGTTTCTTACCTATGCCAGTTTCAATTGCATCTGAGTCTGTCTTATCATATTCAAAGACTCCATTTTTTATAAATAAAAATTTTGCGAATGTGTAAAGCATTTGGACTCTAAAGCTCTCTGTCTTTTGCTAGAATCAATATTCCAAATAAGCCCTCATCAATAAAAGTATCATCTTTTGCACATAATAATTTTCTCTCCTTTTAGGGAATAATTTTCCATAGTGCTTTATTGACACACATTTTTTTAAAACATTTTTCTTTGAGATCTGCTCTTTGTCAAAAGATTACTTGTGACACTTATCCTTGGCTCCCTTCATGGTACTTGGTTAACATTCAAATCCTCCTTTTACAATTCATCCTGGAGGTAGAATGTAGGTTTGTGGAATGTAGGTTTGCCTATTTCATTATTTAGTAAAGCTCCTTACACGAGAGTGGGAGGAATCGTGGTCATTCACAATCAGAAAACTTGTCTCTTTGTATACTTTTTCCTTTTTAGTTTTATAAATGACTGCACCAGAAGGCAGCCTGGGGAAGGGAGACTGTACTTTGGGGATGCGTTGAGACATGTCCACGATGCTTTTCCGAAGCAAAGACTGAAGGAGGCAGCGAAGGGCAAGAGAGGGCCCTTTACTTGCTCTGCCTCCATGGTCTCAGAAAACAATGTGTGGGGAGTCTTTTCCTTATGCCTCTCCTCTTTGTGGGAAATTGGTGGAGTTACCAGATTTTCTTCCTATCACATCACTTCACTGTCTTGAAATGGGGAGTCCTATATGGTTTCATATATCCCCCCTTGATCCCTGAATGAAGTGAGTCCTTAGATTTTATGACATGTGGTGGCCACCATTCCCTAGTGTAAGTATAAATGGTCTTTTTAATTTGTTTAATCCTTTTGGTCATTTTGTTGTAGGAAAATGTTTATCAGATTTTACACTTCCATCTCATGCTTATCTTCTTGAAATTAGTCCTTGATTTCCTTTTTCTTACCCATGGGTTAATGACCTAAAAAATACAAAAGATTGCCCACCCTCTCTTAGAAAAAAGAACTTTAATATATAATGACAATAGACATTCTTTGTTCTAATGATGATCTTGATGGAAAACTAATTTATTCTGCCCCCCAGCAGTGCAGTGACGTTTGCATTGATAAAATCAATTGATAGGAATGCCCTGCCCCAGGTGACTTGAAAAAGACAAACCATTCATAACCCAAACACTACTTAAAACAGAATCTAATATTAAAGATTAATATTAGAATTAATCTATGGAGAATTATACCCTAATTTTATGAAGCTGATATTCCAAATTGAGGAAAATCTTGATTGAGCCAGGTCTTATGACAAACCTCAGCTGTACTTGCAGAAAAGGAGGCCTTTGAGAAAAGGACGAAAATACTTTGCTCTTCTTACAGTTTATTCTCACTTTGAGATCCTAGTGCTCCAACCAAAAAAAGTGGGATCTTTTTCTGTAGAATCCCAAGAGTAATTCTGTAAAGCTCCAGATTAAGTCATTACGGCTGCGATGAAGACGGAAGGAGAATATTTTGATTTTGGTGGGGGATGGGGTGGGTTAGTGGGTGGGGGAAGACTCATAAGATACCACTTTACTCTTGATTTAGACACAGACCGATGGTTCCATCATGACTTAGAAAAGCTTAAAGGAAAACAAATAGAACTTTAAAAGAGAAATTGTATCTTTCAAACTAATGGCAAATATAAAGGTTGATTAGAACCATATTAAATTAATATTATAAGGAAGGCAGATTATTTAAAAAGATATCCAGCTTTAAAGGAAACAGAGAAGAACCCAAAAGTAAAAAGTATAAAATGATATCCAGGGGTCAACTATTAGTTATGACATTAAATGGAAATGGGAAAAATTTCACTAAAATTAGATTTTTAAAAAAGTAATCCAACATGATCATTACTAGAAGAACAGAATGATATAGAAAGTTTAAATATAAAAGGATGAACACATTTCATTTATCACTTGAAAACAGAGCAGATAATACCAAATAAAGCAAAAAAGTATTGAAATCAACAAAGGTGATTTTTACAATAATCAAAAAGTGAATATGGAATTATTACAAACTCTTCCATGATAAATCTCATTGTTTCAAAATATACTGAATACAACCTAAATGTCCCAGTACAAGAAAGGTTAAATGTATTGTGATATATCTGAGTGGTGACCTAATATGTAGTGATTAAGAGTGGTGATATTGAAGTTTCTTTGTTCATAAGGAAGACTGTTACCAATATATTGTTGATAAAAGAAAGCATATTATAGGTAATATGCACATTATTCTCCTACTTTGGTTAAAGCAGAATCAAAATGTTAACCATAGTTATTACTATGTGATAAAACGAGTCAGTTTAAATATTTTCATCCATACTTTTAATCTTTCT
>NW_006288615.1:12655807-12671695 GCF_000327345.1 Myotis davidii | reverse complement strand
TATCCACTGAGCCAAACCGGTTAGGGCAGTAGATTATATTTTTGTTCACTACTATTCACTGCCTCTCCCTTTGGAGGGATTATACTTTTATGCATCATTGACCTCAATTTGGCCACATTACTTGCTTTGGCCAATAAAATGTGAGTGAAAGTAACATGTGCCACTGCAAGCAAAGGCATTCAGAACTATCTCATGGTTCTGCCATGGCTCCTTCCCCCTTCACGTGGGGGTTGCTCCTTCAGCCTGGATGAAGAGGATACAGAGCATGGCTGCAGCTGACCTATAAAGGACTTGTAAATGAGTAAGAAATAACCTTTCTTGTAAGGACTTGAGATTTTGCAGTTGTGCTACCACATCACAACTTAGCTCAGGCTAAATAGTCCCCAGACTCAAATGTGTTTCTGAACACATACAAGTTATGGTGCCTATGAAGAGCAAGTTCTAGAAGTCTTTTCTGCCACCCTTTGATTTAGTTAGGTCCCTGGGTCATAAATCTGATTTTTTTTAATCCTCATCTGAGGATATACTTACTGATTTTTAGAAAAAGAGGGACAGAGAGAGAGAGAGAGAGAGAAACATCAATGTGAGAGAGAACATCAACTTGTTGCTTTCCATATGTGCCCCGACCTGGGACTGAAACTGCAACCTAAGTATGTGCCTAAGTGGTAACCGAGCCCACAACCCTTCAATATATGGGACAATGTTCCAACCAACTGAGCCACACTGGCCAGGGCCCTAAATCAGAATTTTATGTTACTCAGTGTAAATGCAAATGGTACCTACCTAGAAAGCATTATAACGATCCCATTGATAAGAAGGAGTGATAAGACAGAAAAATTAGATATTCATCTTTCATAATGATGTTATTTCCAGCTACAATACTTTTCTCATTGCGTATAAAAATTATGTTGGTGTTGACTTTAAATCTATGGGCTCTTTTTGGTGTAGAATAGGCAGTTCCTGAAAATGTGCTTTGATAGAAATGAAATAAGTATTTTTTAAAATGTCACAGCCATTCTTACACTCTAAGAATAAAGAATAAGTAGATGCAACCTGATAACAGAGTTCATACTTCCTCTTGTAATGCATTTTGATCCCATTCAACCTTTTATTAGGTACTTGGAATCTTTTTAAAAAATTAAAAATTAATAGAAAAAACAACAATCTCAAAAACGATTCTTGGAATGGATTAAATCCTTTCACCTTTTCTTCATTCTTGATATTATTATAGATGTTCATACCTATGATTCAACCAAAATGTTGCTCTTTCATCATAGACAAGTTACCCTGAAAATGTCATTTTTAGTTAAAACAAAAACCAACATGTTAGCATTATTGTAATCAGAAAATGAAGTCGGATGTGGTTAAGAAAAAACAACAGTGCCACAGAGGAAATGTTGGCCTTGATGTAGCTTAGATTGAATTTACTTCCAAATGGATAACAATTTAATGAGTTTGGTTGTCTAAACCTCATCCCTTGGGGGCACTTGAGCACATCACAGAACCTCCATACTTCAGCTCAAGTGTCAGCGTTTACTTGTAAAACATCTTGGACCAGAAAGTGAAGTGCTTAAAATTAAGGATCTGAGCAGTGTTCTTGCTTTCTGGTTGCTGGCAGCAGAGCTTGGCTTGAGAAATTTTAGTCACACTTATTAGACTGCTTTCATTAAAAAAAGGATTAGATGATTATTTGTCAATTTATGACTGCCTTTTGCCAATACCAAATGAAACTTATCCTGAGCCAAGAATAAGCTCTTTACGTTTCTATTAGCTCCAAACCGATGGCAGAGCTCTGCAGCTCTTTGCATTTCTGTTAGCTCCAAAAAAGTTGGGTGAGTACTTTCAAGGAGTATAAGCATTAAGATGGGGGCTAGAACTTGGCCTTTCATCTTCTTAGAAGAGGATGAAGTTCATTTTAGTGGTCAATGTTTTGAGTCACAGATTGGGGTGTTAGCGTTTCATCTCACACTGTCATGATTACCTTTAAAATGACTTCTTTTAGCAACCTCTGTTGTCAATTGAACCGTTTTTAGCCCTAGTCTTACAATGCAGATTTTCCTTATATGAATCTAAATGAGAAATGAAGTGGTCCTTGGCTGTGGATAAGTGAAGCCACTCCTAGCACTACCCCGGTTCTGGGACCTGTCAACCTGTGGATGCTTTCAATCCTGTTGATTGTTGTGTTGAGAAAGTCATATAGAGGTGTGCTGTAGACTTGAGGCACAAGTAACCGTGGAGATATGTATTACTTCATCCTTTCTAATGGCTGGATCGCATGATACACAAAAAACAGGAGCCCTTTTGCCTTTTGTGACTGACTGTCTTATGTTGGATTTAATCATCACATACATGAAATAACTGAACTGGACACAAGCATGGAATGAGCTCTTATTATAATTCATTGGGCAGGGGAAATTAAATTTCAGAGGGGAAAAAACTGATGTACTTGGACATGAGGGCCCAGAGCATAGCTCTGCTTTAAAACAAAGAGATTACAGCCCGGCTTTCATGGCCCAGTGATTGAGCATTGACCTATGAATCAGGAAGTCATGGTTCAATTCCCTATCAGGGAATATGTCCAGATTGTGGGCTAGATTCCCATGTGCAGGAGGTGGCTAATTGATCATTCTCTCTCACCATTAATGTTTCTCTCTCTCCCTCCCTGTTCCTGTCTGAAATCAATAAAAATATATATTAAATAAATAAAACCAAGACTACAAGAGAAAAGTGTGACTTTAGCATATAGTTTTTTCCCACTTTCCTTTTGGACAAACTTTGGTTACATATTAACACTTTTAGTCTCCACCTTCAAAATCTAGAGGAAGAAATATTTCCTAATGTGTCAGAATTCTTCCTCTCACTAAAATACATTTTAGTATTTTTCCTAAATATAAATTTACATGAGTTATAATTTCTTTTGCTTTCAGATGTTTGGACACCCTCAATATTTACCTTCTCTTTCCTAGTCCAACCTGATTCGTGAAATGGACTGAAGCTGAAAATTCACCTACTTCTTTGTCTGAATTTGAGACACAATTGGGATGACCTTAAGTGCACGCGACTAGACTCCAACCGCAGCTATGAGTTCAGATGAGAAGGGCATATCTCCGGCTCATAAAACATCTACTCCTACCCATAGAAGTGCCTCCTCTTCAACGTCCTCCCAAAGAGAGAGTAGACAGGTAAGAGAAGAATATAAAGTGCATTTTGTCATTTTATGCAAACACAGTACCATTAGGATATGATGGGGTTGCTAATTCATTCTGAAATTTTGTTGTGAAGATTTTTATTCCACAGGAAAACTCACTGATTTCTGTAGATCTATCTGGAATAGAGGATCCTGCTCTTGCTTTTCTGTTATTTAGGATCCTTTCCTAGAGCACAGAGCACAGGAAGGGTAGCTAAAAGCCCTGGGGAATTTTCCCACTCTGCACCTGGAGGCAGGAGCCAGCTATTGGACCTTAAATGTTATGCTCTCCCTCTCTTCATCTGTGGAGATAGAAAAACAAGGGTCTCCTTCCAATAACTCTCACTGGTCGCAAAGCACTAACTTCTGTTTGGTGTTTCATGGAATCTGGTAACAAATTCAAGAATTATAAATAAAATTGTAGTATCGTGATATTAAGGGCAGTAAAAACTCAGGAAATGTTGAAAGTCAATAGAGAAAGTGAATTATTGTTGCTTAATTATCCCAGTGAGCCAACTCTGTAAGTTATTTTTGTTCTCAGACTTAATTCGTTGCTACCTACCTCAGTGGCTATTCCACCGTCAGAGTGTGGGGATTAGTCGTATGAATTGTCTATTGTTGCTTAATTATCCCAGTGAGCCAACTCTCTAAGTTATTTTTGTTTGCGGACTTAATTCGTTGCTACCTCAGTGGCTATTCCACAGTCAGAGTGTGGGGATTAGTCGTATGAATTGTCTTCATTGTCAAACAGGTGATTGTTTTATCCAGTCCTTGTCTCTGTGTTACTAGTTACCATTATAATATTATCTGTGATAGGATTTTTGTTCTGTAACTGGAAGTTCAGAGTAAGCCAGTGTTGTTAACTTTTTATAGAATCTTTAAAAAAAAAAAAAAAAGACTCTTAACCTTTGCAACAGCATGGATGAACCTGGAGAGCATTATGCTGCATGAAATAAGCCAGTCAGAGAAAGATAAATATCACACAATCTCACTCATTTGTGGAACATAATGAACAACATAAACTGATGAACAAAAATAGATCCAGAAACAGAGAAGCATCGAACAGACTGTCCAACCTTAGAGGGAAGTCAAGGGAGGGTTGGTTGGGGGGTGGTTAAGAGATCAACCAAAGGACTTGTATGCATGCATATAAGTATAACCAATGGACACAGACAGTAGGAGTGTGAGGGCACGTGCTCTGAGGGTGGGAGCAGCTGGGGAGAGGTCCATAGGGGAAAAAAGAGACATATGTAATACTTTAAGCAATGAAGAATTTAAATTAAATATATATATATATATATATGCTGGTTTCTGGAAGTATAAACATCACTTACTCAGTTGTCCATATATAGATCTGGGCCTGAGCCAGTTCCAGATGTGATTTCATTCTTTTATTTATTTTAAATATATTTTTATTGATTTCTGAGAGGAAGGGAGAGGGAGAGAGAGATAGAAACATCAATGATGGGAGAGAATCATTGATCGGCTGCCTCCTGCATGTCCCCTATTGGGGATCGCAGCCCATAACCCGAGCATGTACCCTTGATTGGAATGGAACCTGGGACCCTTCAGTCCGCAGGCCGACACTCTATCCACTGAGCCAAACTGGCTAGGGCTGAATTCACTTCTGGGCTTGTTCCATGGAGAACATTCAGTCTACAGACCCTCCCAGCTCTCCCTCTCCCTCTTCAGCAAGAGATTCCAGGAAAATCTATAAGAATCAGGGATTCCTTATGTTTATATCTTTTGCAGATTCTAAACAGATACTTCTACTATGGATCATAAGGAATTTTGACTTTGCTGTCCTTCGTTATAGAGTTCAAATAGGAGATCTACATTCTATTTATTAGAAGCAGTCATACTATTAAGTAAATCTGTGATTACACACAGTTATAATGTTTATTGCATTGCATTTGTAAAGTAAAGTAAGAGTACCATGAATGAAAACATATTTATATTAAATAACCACTGCATGCTGAGAAGATGTTTTCTATGTTTACCCATTTTAGTCTACCTGTCACCTGCTCCTCCATCCTTTCTTGTATGGCTTCTCCATTTCCCTCGTGCCTTGGGCATTTAAATGAAGGACATTTTTAGCAGCATGGCCTTTCTGGCAGCTGGAGGAAAGAAGGGATAGACCCAGCTCACCCTGGAGCATTGTGGTAAATGGAAAACTGATGACTGCCGTAGAAACATCTGTCACCATTGTTGATCTGCCTGTTGCACCTGAGCTCCAGGACTAGCTTGCAAAACAAAGAAAAACTGAGACTGGTCTGCCAGAGGGAGTTTGAAGGTGGAATGTGTGGCTCCCAGCTGGCCTGTGCATGGAAAGGTGTACGATGGGAATAAAGTAATCCTATCTAATAAAGAGGGAATATGCTAATTGACCCTCATGCTGTCACAAAAGATGGCAGCGCTCAGAGCCAATAAGGAGGGAATATGCTATTTGACTTCCACGACCTCAAAGATTGTGGTGCCCACAGCCAATAAGGAGGGAATATGCTAATTGACTGCCATGCCCTCAAAGATGGTGGTGCCCAGTCCCCTCAGCCCCACTAGGGCGCCTGCCTCCAGAGTCCCGTGCAGGGCCGGTCTGAGGCGCAGGCAAGCCTCAGATGGAGGATGCCCAGCCGCCCAGGGCCGCCTGAGACTCAGGTAACCAGGGCTGGCCGAGGTTTGTGCTGCTGGCAGTGGCAGCAGCAAAGGTGTGATGAGGGATTCACCTTCTCCTGATTGCCAGGTCGCCTCCTGCCCGTGAAGGCTCCTGGACTGTGAGAAGGGGGCAGGCCGGGCTGAGGGACCCCCCCTACAGTGCATGAATTTTCATGTACCGGGCCTCTAGTCTATTCATAAATGAATAATGAATTCTAGGAAACTAGGAGAGAGTGCTCAGATGTTTATTATTATATAAGGAAAGAGTTTGCTTTCATTCCTGTTTACATCAGCAAGTGGGAACTCTCCCAGATACTTTCTCCTCTGGTTCCTTCCTGCCTCCTGTTTTGTGTCTTTTCATCTTTCTCAAGGGAAAGAAGGAAAGAAAGAACAATTACAGTTCTGTTTTTTCCCTCCTATCTCAGTTACTTCCTAGAATGCAGTATTGACTTGTGGAAATTAGGATTTTCAGTGATCTTGTGATGTGATATGATAGTGTTTTTATAGGCATTTGTTTTTGTGTGATGGCTGTTTTCATAGTGAAGGGACATAGAGAAATTGTGATGAATTAGTCTTCATTGAATGCTACCATTCTCCTGATTTGACTGGCAATTTGGCAGATGGTGCCAAATTGCAAAGTACATCCCTATTTCTCTCCTAAATTGAACATACAGGTAAAGGATCTAGCACATAGCTGAGAATACAGTGATGCCTTAGTGTACTTTATTTGTCTCTCCTTCCCATGTTCTAGCCCTAGATTACTAATGAATCAGTTGGGCATTTCTACTTAAATGTACCACTGCCACCTTAAATCAATATGTGTGAACAGTTTGCTATTGGGATAATCATTCTGTTATTGACCTAAGGTCAAAGCCATTCCTTTCCACTTTACCTCTCTCTCATTCAAAAGGTTAAAAAGTTCTATTGATTATTTTCTCCAGATATCATAATTTCTTTCTTTTCTTACTGTTCACTCCTTAGCCTGGACTCTCATCACCTCAACCCAGGATCCTGCAGAGTACTTTTGTCTCACCTTCTCCACATGGCCTCATGTGGAAAAAACAGAAATGGTAATGTTCCTCCTTACTTTCTTTTCTTACTGTTCACTCCTTAGCCTGGACTCTCATCACCTCAACCCAGGATCCTGCAGAGTACTTTTGTCTCACCTTCTCCACATGGCCTCATAAGATCAAATTCCCTAAATATGGCAGATTCATGCTCAGAATCCTTCAAAGACTCTTAGCGACCTACACAATTAAGGCCATATTTTCTCACTTGGTATTCAGTAACCACCATGAACTAATCCAGCCTCAGTGTCCCATTTTCCTCCCAACCTGTACAGTCTTATCTGCTCACGGTTCCTAAAAGTGCCATATCTCTTTCTCTGGCCTTGTCTTTCCTGCATGGAATTCCTACCATCCCGCTCTCAACCTGATACCTACCTATGCTTCAAGGGCTGGCTCATGGGACCCTTCCACTGGCCCCTCAGACCCACATTGCCCTTTCCCCCCTCTAAACTTTTATGAAACTTTTTGACAATATGTGACATATATATTAATGTACTGCACTGTGAGCTCTTTTACAGACTACACACTCTAATTCTTCAGATGAGCCTTGCACCTCAAATGTTTTAGTATATCCTAGAGAATATTTTTAAAGACCTGTAACAATATTAGTCTTGTCTTTTTATTACAAAACTTCCATTCCAGATTTATTTGTCTTCTCCCAGCTTCCTTCCTCGTAGATAAAGAAAACAAAGAACGTTTGCCAAATACGTAGTAGGAACTGGCTGTCCTTCCTCTCTCTAAATTCTGTAGCCCAACAGGTGAAGAAGGGAGAGAAGTTGGGAAATTAAGTGTTCCTGTGATTTCACTCAGTGTTTCTTCATCAACGAGAAGGTCAAGACTCCACTCAGTATTTAACAAGTTGGAAGACTAATAAATGCTCCATTTATGTTTTGGCCATTAGATGTTAGACATTAGATGTTAGAACATCTAACAAAATTAGCTGTGTGTGTGTGTGTGTTATCAACTATGACTCATAAGCTGCAAGTAAAATACGTACTAAAATTTTCAAAAAGGAAATAAAGGAGTTGATTAGACATGTATGACTTATGCATAAATAAGCATTTCCCATGTATGCACCAAGGAAAACTTGTCCCTTGAGCTATTGCATGAAGAAAGAATTCATTTGTCAAGTAAGTTAGAGAAATGCTAATCACAATCTTTCTTTGCAATGTATATTAATAACTTAAGGACACCAATAAAGTCTGTGGTTAGAACTTTATTTAACTGAGTACTTCTAGAATTTTGTCATTGTGGAATTTATTCTATTTCCCCAAGTCATGGATGTGAAAAATTCAGATTCTCTCTTCTATCAAGTAATTGGAAAGTCTAGGAACACTAGGCCCAAGTTCCAAATGGCAACACTGGAAATGGTAATGTTCCTCCTTAGATGGGACATTACTCTCTGATCAGCTCTTGTCTCTACCTCTCATTATTTTCTTTTTCTAAATATCCATATTTTATTTTTAATTATAATTGACATGCAATATTCTATTAGTTTCAGGTGTACTACATAGTGATTCAACATTTGTATACTTTATCAACTGATTACCCCCATAAGTCTAGTAACCATCTGTCACTGTACATAGTTATTATAATATCATTGATTATATATGGTATTATTGTCTATAGCAGCAGCCCCACCTCTCCTTATTGTACTTCAGTACTTATTTGTGTTTCCTGCCTGGCCCCTGCCAACAGTGATCTTGGATATCAAGTCAACCACAGCAATATTTAAGCGACTAAGGGTGATTTCCACTTGGATGTTAAAAAGGCATTTCAAATTTAGCATGTTCCAAACTGAACTCCTAATTTTTCTCTCAAAACTACTCCTTCCCAAAAGTCTTCATTTCAGTAAACAGAACTCTGTTATTTCATTTGGTCAGGCCAAAAACCTTGCCAGGAGTCACCCTTGACTCCTCTCTTCTTCTCACATGCCACTTCCACACCCTCAGTGAATCCTGTTGGTTCTACTTTCAGGATGTACCTATAATTTGACCACTGCTGACCACCTCCTCCCCTTCACCCTGGTGTGCTCTTACCAAATACATTTTTAGGTGTTTCATTAGGACTATATAAACATCATCTGGAATGACCATAAGTCTACAAAACTGCTTTGTATAAGCTTTAAAAGTTAATGAATATAAAGAATATCTCACATGGGAAAGTTAGGACAAATTTTTAAAACCATCTTTGAGGCTCTGAGGCAGATGTCTGTGGCAATAAGACCACTGTTTGTCCTCTAAAGTATCTGTATTTATCTCATGATAATTTAAGCATGTTCGTGGGAAAGTGGGAACTTAGATACTGAATATATTACAACACATTCTTACTCACTTTTTCATTCAGCAAATATTTGTGAGTGCATATGGGCAAATCATAAATATATGTGCTCTGAGTTTATAAGGGTGATCAAAACTAACCAACTCTACCTCAAGTATACATACGTAAATGTTAAGTAGATGTGTATAGGATTATTAGGGGAGGTATTTTGCTAGTGTTGTTATCAAAGTTATGTTATTGGTTATCATATTGAAAATGTTTGTTTTGGGTCATTTTAATAGCCTTGAACAAAATCACAAATTAACTTGACTTCCGTGATCATTTTAAGTCCCCTAGAATTGTTCTCTTGCCTTTTAAATTAACCCTACATGTTCTTGAGCCTTGGCTCTTGAAGTGGCTTGGTATTTGTCCCCATTATTGGTCATGCATTTATAATTGCTATAAAGAAGTGTGATGGTAGTTGCTGGGATTTCCTATGGTCTCCTTATATGTCTGTGAGTGTTGACAGTACAGGTGAGGAGCACAGCCCCAGTAAGATCTGGTTCTAGTTCTTAAAGGCAACCATGCACTTTAAAAAGCTGTTTATCCACATGCCTTTTACCACTTCATAGTCACACAAGTACTCTTGGCCTCTAAATGGACCACTTGATGGGTCTGCATGGTATTTCTTACAGTGCAAAGTTTCCAACAACAGACCAGTCCAATGTGGGGCCATTGCTGTTGGTTCTTAATGAGTTTCATGTTTCTGTACAGGAAAAGTCAAGACTGTGATGACTTTTTCCCCCCCTCTTCAGGGATTTCCAGGTGCACTGTGTGGAATTTTTTTCCAGCAACTATTTCTATAACTCTCTACTTCCATTCATTTTAGTAGTGCTTTATCTGGAGATCTATTATTAATGCAATTCTGCCATCTTTGCATTAAGTGAAGATAATTGTTACTGTAGAGAAAGTAGAATTTCTGCTTCTTCAGTCGTGGCCTTCTGGCTTTGGTAATTTAAATATTTGATACTATTAAAAATATATTAATTCCTTGAAGGAAATTATAAAGAAGACAGCAGGCAAGTCTGTGCATGTGGTTTGCTACAGGAATGCAGAAGGATGCAGAGTCTGCATTGCCATCCGCTGCTGGTGCTGTTCCCCTGGCGAGTATCTAGGGCATCTGTCTCCACTCGCTGCGTCAGCTTTCTCAGTACATCCTGATGTGCTGGTCACAAGGTGCTGACTGCGGTTAGTGGGTTGACCAGGTAACACGATGGCCATGTTGTTATGCATTCAAAAAAGGACACCCAGGTGTCATATATCTGCAAGGTGTCTGGACATATTTTTCTGTGGCAATAAGGATGCACAAGATTCCTACACATTTATTCTTAGAGCAGTTATAACTGAGATGTTAACTACCATTTATTGAGTGCCTGCTGTGTGCCAGCACCTGGGCAGCACTATGCATACACTGGGTGCCAACCTCGTGACTTGCCGTGTCTTCTGAGGTAGATATTGCCATCCCCAGATTACAGCTGGAAAACACTGATGCTGAGAGAGTTGCATGGTTTGCCAAGTCATGTGGTAAATGGCAGCATGAGGGTTGGTATGCTTGTTTGTATGATGCAAAACGTAACCTTCTTTTCACTGTATCCCTGAAGTAAGAACTAACTGGCTTACTCTTAATTCTTTCTTAAAATATTCTTTATTGTTTAAAGTATTACATATGTCTCCTTTTTCCCTCATTGATCTCTCCCCAGCCGCTCCCACCCCCCACCACATGCCCTCACCCCCCTACTGACTGTGTCCACGGGTTATGCTCATATGCATGCATACAAGTCCTTTGGTTGATTCCCCCCCGCCACCCCCCGTGATCACAACGTTAGGTATATAAATGTAATTAACTATTCTGCACACCTGCAATCAATATAATATTTTATGTCAACTATACTTTAATTTTAAAAAGTACTTTAGAAGTTTCTAAATTTTTTAGATATTTTAAAAAACATTTTATATAATTCATAAATATAGAAATAGATTAGATAAAATAATCAGATGAACCATTTTAATGGAGTTAACTTTCAGAGAGCAATGGTCCAATTCCCCATATTACTATCCTAAATTTGTATGAAAAGTGAGTCTAAACAGAAGTTTGTAACCACAGCCTAAAATATTTCCAGCAGTTCCTTTATGTCTTTGAATTAAAGTAAAATTAAATTAAATGACAAGCTCAACAAACCAAGAGACTTGCTCGGCAGATCATGTGGACTCCCAATTTGAGACTCATGTTCCTGTCTGCGGGAGTTGCACTAAGCCATTCAACTATTAAGTGTCTCATTGTCTATATGTTTACCCACATCTTTGACACAGAGTAAACCAGACTGTAGTCATGTTGGCAGCTTTCCACTTGCTGCCCAGGAGATATTCAGATTAGTGAATACTAACTGGGAACAAACTTTTACCGAATTGATGAGTTACAGTGAAATTATGTGTTCTAGACTCCTGGTTCTATGCTAAATATGCATAAAGTCTATCTGAGCAGGGGGCACAAAGGGCGGGTAAGTACTTCCACCTTCTCTGTGTGTTCCAGGTTCCTTACAAAACCGAACTGGAATGAACCTACATTCATCACTTGTCACAAATGTACCGCTCTGGTGAGGGACACTGATACTGGGGGGGCTTTGCATGTGTGGGGGCAGAAGGTACATGGAATCGCTGTACCTTCCATTAATTTTGCTGTGATATTAAAACTACTCTAAAAATAAGCCATAAAAAAAAGCAAAAGGTTGACCTGGAAATTAAGTTGTAATTTTAGTATTTGAGGAAAAACTTGATTTTAAAAGATGAATTAACACTTTTATGTAACCATTTATTTAACCTGCTTACATAATACATATAACACCTTGAAGGTATGTGGCATCTGTTTCCAAGTCATTAGGAAAGAATCTGAAAATAGCAGCTGGTGGAGAAAAAGTACAAAAATTATAGCACAAATTATTATCTTAAAGGTAACCTTATGAAAAGAATTAATTTGTGTTACTGAAGATGTTGCCAAATTAAATTTGACGTGTTTGCCACTGACCAGTCATAGCTTTAAAACTAGTAACCAAGAGCTCCAGGATTAATCCACTCGATGTTTCTGTTTTAAAATTTGAGTCCTTTATTTTCATTTTGTTCTTTTTAATTTAATGCAAAAAAAAGTTGAGTCCTTTAAATGTTTTCGAAAGTTTTATCCTGTTGGCGTTGTGTTTTTTATAATTCAGAGATGAAGCTAAAGAAGTTTAATGCCTAATCATGTGTTAATGATTACTGAAGGACTGCTCTAAAATTAATCAGAGAGCATTGAAAAATTACAGAAAATTTTGACTGGCTGCACTGTTCAGTGTCTTGTGCTAGGATGGGGCGGGCCGGGGGGGTTAAAAGGGGTGGGATACCAAGATGAAGATGAGCTAGTTCCTACCTCCAAGGAGCACCCTAAATTACTAGAGTCCAAGATTGGGTATGGTAAGTTTGACAACTGTCTTCTTAATATCTGTCGATATTAAAAATTTAGCATTTAAGTGCTTAGATATTTCATTAAAGTAGTGAATAGTTTTCTGTGTGGTTCTGTAACTTCAGGCATTTGCTTTTGGATTTAAAAACCATGAGTTTGAAGACAGTCATTAAAGTAGTAGATTAATTTTCTGTTATTGGATAGGCAATGATAGGTTCTAGCGATATACAAATAGAGTGTGGACCAAAAGTAAATTTACAGTTGTTTGTATGGAAAAATAATACAATAAATAATAAACAAGAATAAACACTGTTTTGTGTACTCACAGCTGTAAACCTACATTTGCCTACCTTGTATAAGACTGCTCAAGTTTGTATAAGAGCATTTGGCTTCTTTGTTATCATTCTGGAGGTTAAATGAAATAGCTTATTTTTTTAAGCTAGTTGCATTTATAGTGGGTAGTTTTATAAATTATGCTTTAATTTATCAGTAAAATATGTAGTCATTTGTGGTAATAAAAATATTCATTTACTTGCTATTTTTTAGTAACTGTTTTTATTATTTTCTGTATCTTGGCAAATCAATAAAATTTAGCGTATTTTTCACTCAGCTTGAATGTGTACTGTACTGTACTACGTTTGAAATGAATGAGCCTCTTTGCTCCCATAATAGAAACTATTTTGTAGAATCAGGTGAAGAAGAAACTAGTATGTTCTTTGTG
Source organism: Myotis davidii (assembly GCF_000327345.1). Lineage (NCBI taxonomy): Eukaryota > Metazoa > Chordata > Mammalia > Chiroptera > Vespertilionidae > Myotis > Myotis davidii. Next base: position 12,658,316 of record NW_006288615.1, on the reverse strand, counting down.
ACAGGTATTGGGGTAATTTATAGATTCTGTCTTGGTTTGTTTGGTCTCTAACCCTTCTTATCCACAAAATCCTAGCAACATTTTAAGTATCCCTGGGCAACTACTATAGAAGCAAAACTCTTTGGATCACATTTTAAATACCCTAAATTGATTCCTCTGTCTGTGGCTTGGTTTGGAAATTAGGGGATTTAGTTTGCTTCCAAAGGCTAAATTCCTGAATTAATCCTTTATTTTCTGCTTACATAGTTGCTAAGGTCGAGTTTCTTTCCAAGTTCTGCTTTTCTTACCATGTTTATTTGTTGGGGGTTGGGGGTGGGGAAGGGGAGGGTGAGGAGGCAATGTATGTGTATTTTATTGCCCAGCAACCTACAAGTATAAGGACAGGGTAGGGTCCTTAAAGAGAAACTCAGACCAAAAATATTTCACTGGAAAAAATAAAGTAAGTTAAAGCTGTAGCCACATGGAACAAGATTAATGCTTGTGTTTACAACAATTTTTGTTCAGCCTTATTTGGTCATTTGTATAATAAGGCCTCTCTCTAGAATATAAGCATCATAGGTGGAATTCTCTTGTCCCTTTTGTTCTCTGACATGCTGTAATCTGCACTTGACACAGTACAGAAGTCTAACAATGTTTTGTTGATTAAGTCAACCAACACACGAGTGAACGAACGTATGAATGACACTTATCACTAGCATTCTCTGGTTTTCTACTTTATTATATTTACTTTACTGAACTTTTTGGTTGATTCTATTAAATAGTGAGGGAAGAACTGTGTAGTTTCTAAAAGATTCTATTTCTTGATTTTTAAAATGCAATATTGAAAACTTTTTCCTCCCTATAGGAATTTATCTCAAATTATGAAGTTATTTATATCTCTGTAGTAGAGTGACACCTATATATCTTTACTGCTTATTGTTCTTTTTTAGAAAAATCAACTTAATACATTTGAAAAATAAGTTCATGTTTTTTTAGTTTCATAGAATATACATTTAGAGAAGTTTTGCTCAGATGTATTTGAAGAGTATATGACACAAGGTTTCTTTCCCTCTACGAGTTTGTGTAATGTCTCAGGGTAGTTTGGGGTTATTAATGAATAGATTTATATAATTTAGCTTAACTAGTGTTAAAGAAATTTTAAAATGCGTTAGTTTTTAAACAGTGCTTTTCCTCAAAAGAAGCATTATGAGAGACAGAATAACTTACATGCAAGTCAGAATTCTCCATTTTAATAATAAACACAACATTTTTAAAAGTAGTTCTTCTAGAACAGTGGTCCTCAAATTTTTGGTTTCAGGAACCCTTTACACTCTTGAAAATTACTGAAGGCTTCAAAGAGCTTTTGCTTATGTAGGTTATATCTATCTGTATTTATTGTGTTAGAAATTAAAATGGAGAGAATTTTAAAATATTCCTAAATTTATTTAAAAATAGCAATTGGCCATCACATGTTAGCCTAGGTTCCTATCCAAAATATCAATATGAACAAACGACTAATGCCATTCCCAGGTGGTTTGTTCCCATTTTTTCTGTTGAAGATCTGAACACACACCTCCAGTCTTTCATTCCATCCTATACCTTGGCTTTTGACTCTCCATCAAAAGGCGCTAGCACAGCTATGGGTACTCAGCCACATTTATCATTTTTCTCTGCTAATTCAAGTAGGTCTGGGAATGGAAAAAGCAGAGTCCCAGTTAATGCTTAAATTGTCCTTCGACACTGTAGCTGTCAGATTAGGAATTCTTGCTAACCCCTGCCCCATTATATTTGGCGCCAAAATACCTGTTCTTATTCTTCTGTTTTCTCACAAATTGGAAGAACGAGAACAATTCATAAATCTTTTCCTTCAGTTGTTTTCTTTCTAATAAATGGCTCAAAATGCATTCAGGTAGGATTTTTAAAATTTGTAATCAGACTCCTTATGTTCAAGGTAATAGAAATAACCAAAAGCTTTAAACTTACAAAGAAATTAGAATAATTGGCTCAGATCAAAGTGTAATTTTCTTTATGAAAGAGCAAATTTTAATCGAATAGTTTTCCAGTGATGTATCAAACATAGAGAGCTCAATAAGTAAATAAAATACCAACCTGTCTATTAAAAAAATGAAATAATTAGAGTAAAAACATTATATTTCATTTTCAGCCTATATCTGAAAATTAACTACACTGAGTTCTTTGATGTCTTTCAAAATTGTTCTCCCATAGAAAGTTCTTCATGTTTTTTTCATATGTACAAGTAATATCCACCTATTGGATTAAAAAATTAGAAAAAGATTAAGAAGCAATTACAAATTATCTATAATCCTTCCACCTTTGGATAGCTATAGTTCAATTCAAACATTCTGAAATATATTTTGATTATATTATAACATCATTATGTTCTATATACTTTTTATAGCCTGATTTTTCAGTTGACAGAACATTATGTGTATTTTTACATATCAGTGACATGGATCCATATTGTCATCTTTAATCACTCTGTGCTATTTCCTTATGTTTGTATTATTCT
>NW_006288615.1:12654048-12655760 GCF_000327345.1 Myotis davidii | reverse complement strand
ATATATATGATATTTTCTACTACAACAAATAATGCTTTAGTAAACATATCTGTTCTTACATATTTGCATAAGTATCTGATTATTTCCTAATGGTGAAAATTTATCTGTGGGATTGGTGGGTAAATGAGGCATCTACTTTTTTCCCCAAAAAAGTTTTTAATAAAATTGCAAAATTCCCCTTTAGATAGATCATACCCAATTTATACTCCCTTTCCTCCAACCCTAATCCATTCTTTAATCTAATGGTTTAAAAAATCATTATTATTTTGGTTTTCATTTCTTTGAATGCTTCTGAGGCTGAGGTGAACATCTTTTCAAATGTTCTGTGTGAGTTCCCTGTTCATGTGCTTTGCCTATTTTTCTGTTGGAATGTTATCCAACTGATCAATGAATATTCAGATCAATGAAGACTCTTTTTAGTCTTTGTAAAGGACACCTACTGTTTATTGTATTTAATGAGTTGTTTTCTTTTCTGTGCACTTAAGGATTATTTTAAGACTAGAGGCCCACCCTAACCGGTTTGGCTCAGTGGATAGAGCGTCAGCCTGCGGACTCAAGGGTCCCAGGTTTGATTCCGGTCAAGGGCATGTACCTTGGTTGCGGGCACATCCCCAGTGGGGAGTGTGCAGGAGGCAGCTGATCGATGTTTCTCTCTCATCAGTGTTTCTAACTCTCTATCCTTCTCCCTTCCTCTCTTAAAAAAAAAAAAAAAAAAAAAAAAAAGACTAGAGGCCCAGTGCACAAAATTCATGCACGGGGGAGGAGGGGTCCACTCAACCCAGCCTGCACCCTCTACATTCTGGGATCCCTCTCATAATCCGGGAGCACTGGCTCCTAACTGCTCACCTGCCTGCCTGGCTGATCACCCCTAACTGTCTCCCCCTGTGGGCTTGGTCGCCCCACTCAGCCTGCTGCTTGATCATTTGGTCACCCCTCACTAACCCCCCTGCTGGCCTGGTTGCCCCATGCAGCCTGCTGCTCGGTCGTTTGGTTGCCCCTCACTAACCCCTCTGCCGGCTTAGTCACCTCATGCAGCCTATTCAGTCGTTGGATTGCGATGGTCACTTAGGCTTTTATATATATATAGATACTATCTACACTAATAAAAGAGAAACATGGTAATTGGCGTACGGCCGCTACCCTTCCCATTGGCTAATCAGCGAGATATGCAAATTAACTGGCAGCCAAGATGGCGGCCGGCAGCCAGGCAGCTGATGCGAACAGGGAGGCTTGCTTGCTTCAGTGATGGAGGGCTCCAACATTCCCCGCCTGCCGCTGCAGGCCTCTGAGCCTGCAGTTTAAGAAACTATGTAACAAATATAGAAGCTAAAAAAAACTCCAGAAACCAGCTTTCAGCGAGCTGGGATCTCAGAGCTGGAGTCGGAACTGGAGTTATACATTGTTTTGATTATAGAACCGAAACAAACCAGATACCTACTTTCAGCAGCGGAGGACTAAGAGCTGGAGCCTCAGAGCTAAAGCTGGCTCAGAATAAGAAAAAAAAGGAAAAAGGAGCGGTTGGGAGCTTCCATTGCCCGCCATCCTGAAAATAGCCCTCAGCCCCTCACACAGACTGGCCAGGTACCCCAATGGGCACCCCCACCATGAAGGGTGTGTGACCAGCTGCAAACAGCCATCATCCCCTTACCTAGGCTGGCCAGACACCCCAGTGGGGACCCCCACCCTGATCCAGGAGACCCTTCAGGGAAAAC
>NW_006288615.1:12645989-12653637 GCF_000327345.1 Myotis davidii | reverse complement strand
ACTCTGGAAAACCACAAGATGGCAATGTTACTTCTTAAAAATGAAAGTACAGTGGGGCCTTGACTTACGAGTGTGCCCGACTAACAAGTTTTTGGAGATACAAGCCATCTCTCAGCCGATTTTTTGCTTTGAGTTGCAAGCTAAAATTCGGGTTATGAGCCAGCTTCAGATACCCCACCGCTAGTTGGCACAGCGAACGTCACAGCGAACGCCACAACATCAGCCTAGCATCACGAGTCTCATTCGTTCACTTTTGATTTGATATACGAGTAATTTGAGTTACGAGCTCCGTCACAAAACAAATTAAACTCGTAAGTCAAGGCCCCACTATATTATAATATAATTATCTCATAGGGATTATAAGAAACTCTAAAGACTAAATGGTATTAAAGCTCTGGGCTTTTTGACTTAAAATTTTCTCTTTGTATAGTGCCATTGGAGAGGTAAGCAGATATTCTTATGTAAGGCTAATTGTGTATGTAGTAGATGTACCGATGTTTTAAAAAAATTTCTGTGGCGCCTTGACTCCTTCTTTAAGATTGATTCCAACATTGCAGGACCAACCAGTTCAGCAGATAAGAAGGGACAACAGGCCCTAACCGGTTTGGCTCAGTGGATAGAGCGTCAGTCTGCGGACTGAAAGGTCCCAGGTTTGATTCCGTTCAAGGGCATGTACCTTGGTTTCGGGCACATTCCCAGTAGGAGGTGTGCAGGAGGCAGCTGATCGATGTTTCTCTCTCATTGATGTTTCTACCTTTCTATCCCTTTCCCTTCCTCTCTGTAAAAAATCAATAATATACATATATTTTTTAAAAGAGACAACAGAATCCTGGCTGAGATTTTTCTGACTGTTGCTACTGCCTTTGTTCTCCTCAGGACCCCGCAGTTTCTAACACAGCTCACTGTCTTCACTGTGATCTGTGATCTCACCCCTATGCCCATCCACACGAGAAATGGCTTATCTAACCCTGGGTTGTATTTCCCTTTATTCAGAGTTCCCACGTACTGGAGAGGACTGCTTCCTCCGGCACCGAGCCCTCCATAAGTCGGCAATTACTGGAACCGGAGCCAGTCCCCATCTCCAAGGTCAGTGATGGACTGTGGTGCTCTCTCAGATGGCCTGCTGCCTGCCCTGGGCCAGCTGCACTGTAAATCACTCACACCTGACTCCCCTGGGGTAGCTGAGGCGCCCCCTGCAGGGCTACTCTTGCACTTCTTTCTGCATGCAGTGTGTAGGGTTTCTTTGCCGGCGTGTGGAGGGAAGACATGAAAGTATATTTTGCTGGGATTTTCAGGATTACATATAAAAGTCCAGCATTCTCTATGTTTTGGGTAAAGGACAAGAGAAACTATTGGTATTCCCCATTGGAGAGATGAGAACAGATTTCTGTACCAAACTAATAGAAAAAAAATAACTGGGTCCAGTAATAATCTACCATATTGCCCATGTACTGCCTACCAGGAAATGTACTAAATGCTGAAATATATTATCCCACGTAATAGAACCCTATGAACAGCCTTATGCAGTGTAGGTGTTTATCACATTTTTTAAATATGGAAACTGAGAATTTGTCACTTGCTCAAAGACAAAAAAAAAAGCTGCTAAGGGCAGAGCAGGGATTCAGACTTAGTCTTCATTAAGGCTACTAGTGGCAAACTCGTAGCCACCCAGCAGGGCTGTTGTACACTCCGAGTCCCCGGCTCCTTACATCTGGCCTTCCTGGCAGTGAGCTGAGGAGAACCTGCAGATTATTAAGACCTTTTCCGTCTCATGGAAGCCAGTGTTCCCCCCCCTTCAGCTTCTCTTCCTATGACTAGCTAAATATCTGAATGCATTTTTGTCTAAAATGCAAAAATCGTAAAGTTGAGGAGACGTCATCCCACTCATCCGCAGCCCACCCGGCTCCCTGAGATTTTCAGTGGGCTGGCTCCCCTGTCAAGAAACCCAGAAAACAGGATGCCGGGGGCTTTTGAAATCAAATATAAAAATAGCGCTTGACTTCCAAAGCATTTCAACTTCCAAATATATATAACTGATCCATCCGCTTCCTTGTCCTTTATTAAATAGAATCCTTGAAGAAAGAACACTCTACTACCCTAGTGTTGTGGACTGTGTACACTGTATCTCTTTATATTTTGAAGCTATTACAAGCTGAGACGTTTATTCAATCAGACAAAAGTAGATTGCTAAACTAAGGAAAGGGGGAGTTATTAAACCACAAAAAATTTAAAAAGATATGATTTCTATTCGAATGGCAAATAGAGAATGTTTACTCGGTAAATACAAGGTGTAATCTCTTTGAAACATCAGTGTTTTCTTATAGGCAGCTAAAGGAGAGAGAACAGATAAATAAGTAAATGCAGAGGCAATGGGAAGGGCAGCTAACATTTATTAAGCACCCACCTTGAGCCAGGCCCTGGATTAGTACATATATTTCCTCCCTTGGTCAGTGATACTCAGAGATACTCAGAGAAAGGAAGACTTGGAGACATATACAGAAACAGGAAGGAGAAGTGCTGGTGTTAAAACACCTAGGGAGCAGCAGGCACACAAGACGAACTCTGGCCCTGCCCCTCCCGCCAGCTGCATCTGTAGCCTCTTCGGCATCTCACTTTATAGTCCAGCTACCTCCACCTGCACACAGTTCCCCACAGTAGCCAGACTCTTTCCTCCCCAGGGGTGGGTCTACCCCTTGTACCCAGCCTGCCTGGGGTGCTCCCTGCTCCCCTCCCCTTCCTTGACCTGGTTAAAGAAACTCTGAAAACAGAATGCTTTTTTCAAATGCTGATCACCTTTCTACCCAACCACCCTCAGCCCCAGACCACCTGGCGTAGCCAGTCCCATCACTACCGCATTCATTTGTTTCACATTCTTTCTTAAGTCAGGTTCCCGAGAGGGACATCCCGACACTGGGTGCTTGTACTTTGCTGGGGAGAGCCCTCTGGGGGGAGGGGTGGGGGAGGGGCAGGGCAGGTGTGGAGCTAAGCAGGAAGGGCTTTGAGCTGGAGTCGCGAGCTCCAGGCCATGAGTGGAGCACAGAGTTGGTTTCACCCTGAGGCAAGGAGGACTTTTTGTTTCCTCAGCCCTTTGTACCTTGGTTCCTTCAGTCCTTGAGAGCCAAGGGGGAGAGATGCTGCAGCATAATTTCGTAGGCCCGAGGCCCCAGGCCCCAGTTCGGTGAAAACAGCTCTTCCCCCTTAGCCTTAGCCTTAGCAGTTCGCAGTGCTCACAGCAGCTGGGGCCTGGGTCCACGGGCCTGATTCAGGATCTAGGCTGGGCACCAGCAGCATCCACTTCCCATTACTCCTCCATGCTATTGTCCGCTTGGCTCTTGCTGTTGGATTAATACTCGTGTTTTTGTGTTAATAGATACCATATCTTTGGGGGCCCCATGAAATCAGAGGGTCCAGATAACATCTCTCAGCCCCTTTGAGAGAAGATGGGCTTCTTGGGCTCTGATGGTGGTGGAAGAACATTGTTTGAAGTACACATTGTCCTGTCTCAGGATGTGTTCAAATTCTTTGGTACTTTCGCCTCCTAAAGCATTCTCTCACCCACCCACCCACACATGCATGCACAAAGCGTATGCCCTTAAGAAAAGAAATGTCTCTGATTGTGTTTTTGGTTTTTTTCCCCCCAAATGAACAGACTAGGGCTGTTATTAGGTTACTTCCTGTGTTTAGTTACTATTATTAGATAAAAAATATTACTAAAACCTCTATAATAGCAAAAATGTTTATGTATATGACTAGAGTCAAGTACTGACATGATCACATTAGGGCTTTGGGCTCTGTTCCTATTATAAGTAAACCTATGAAAATTGAAGACTTTTAATATCAATTGAAATTGTGGGGGGAAAAAAGTCTTCAATTTTCAAAGAGTAATTTTAGCTTTCTTAAGATCGACCTAGTCTACTAAGCAGAGATGGGTGGTGGTAAATACTGAGCTGGGATGTTTCATTTATTACACACGTTGTTTATATCATTATCATCAGCATTTCTAATTAAATAGGGAGAATGTTGTTCGCGCTGGCTTTATCTTTGCCTCTCTGTCAGATTGACAGTTTATTTAACTGTAGGAACTACACTAGGATTCTTCTCAATTACTTTTGCTGGGTTTAGTTATTCTGCATCAGAGTGAATGGAATTATTTGTTCAGAGCTGCCTCATTTATAATGAAGAAATGCATTTTAACTTTTCATCTGTTCTTTCTTACCCCTTTTTGTTTCCTCTTCAGTTAAACTCCCAAAGGAGAAAAAAATGAGTGTGTTAGAAATCAATAGCCATAGCCCCATAGGGACAAGCTGTTATTACATTCTGGGTTTCATTAGGACAAAAATTAAAACCATCTATACTTATTAAATGTTTCCATTTTCACGAGTAATTCAGAGTGTTCATCATACACTCCCACACACACTCAGGGAATAAATCAAAGATGAACACTAGCCTTAAAATAAGGTAAGATCTAGCCAATAATAGCAGTGCTATTCTTTTAGAGATTCTATCCATGGATGGCGCTACCAAAAATAAAAATGTCATTAAGCACAGTTGATATCTCTCTAAGAACAGAAAGAGTGCTAATGGATATATTCATTTCGTGAGTATACCAAACTTTAAAAAAGAAATCAGTAGAAATCCATCATTTTTATGAAATCAAAATCCATCATTTTTATCTACTTTTTTAGTAAGAATAGAAAGCCAAAAATACTGTGCTTTGTATAAGAACCTACTGTCTTCTTCTGTTATTCTAACACTAGAGGCCCGATGCATGAAATTCGTGCAAGGGGCTCGGCCCTCGCAGCCCCAGCTTCGTCCTGAAAGTTGTCCAGAAGGACGTCCAGTCTAATTAGCATATTACGCTTTTATTATTGTAGATTACTCGTAAACTGTATTCTCCTGTTGAATTGCAGTTCACTATTAAAAAATGAGAATGCAAAGGACCCCCTTTGTTTTCTGGATGACAAGAAACATCGTATACAGCCTGAAATTCTCATTTGCAACCTTTTTAAAATTACTTTGTCTAATTAACAACTTTGACCAGATCTATCCCAGTTTCTGACAGTATTATCTTCAAGTAGCAAATCACTTTTTGGGGGTTTCTTACAGGTCTTTTTTCTTAAAAAACAAACACATTTTAGTGATGCATAATTTTACAGATCCTTTAAAGGGTCCTTAATGTTGCCAAATAAAAACTGGTGGGTGTGCTTCTGTAAGGTCTGTAGTTCATTCACTAGACAGCCCTCAGGTGACAAAGAAGATGAAAACTGACATTAGTTTTCCTGGGGTTTTGTGGGAATGTGTGTGTTGTAGGGTTGGGCTTAAAGAGGATAGAAGCACGATGCTGGTATTAGAGGGCTTTTCAGAAGGCGGGAATATCTCCTAGCCTTCATGATGTTAGAATGAAGCAATGTTCAGTGACATGTCCTGGAAACATCACTTTCTGTGAAAAGTCCACCCCATTCACATATATTTGGATTTGAACATAGATTTGATGTGGCCATAGAGCAAGCAGTTTCTGGAATGAAAGGAGAACAAAAGAAAAAGAGACGTGGGTAGTAAACAGGCAGCCCTTTCCCTTCCTGTCCCCATGGCCGATATTAGTAACTGATTGTGGCACCATAGCCTCTGGGCCTTGTCAGCGCCTCACAGTCCTTTAGCGGGTCTGGGCAGCCACCACCCAGACATTTGTGCCAGTAAGTTTATGTGCCCTGGATTGGGGCCATTGGCTATTCCTGTTGAAGCCTTTGTTCTGGGATCTGCGGAAGACTCCTGATGGAATGTATCTTTTCGGAAGGCACCTTCCTGAGTCGTTCTGGGATGGGGCGCTCTGAGAGGGGTTGCCCTGGTACCTGGAGCTGCATCCAGCTTTGTGACGCTGGGGGTTTTTGCTTCCCTGCACTGTGGGCAGGACTGTAGCAGTTGTGCATGGGATGTGACCTTGTAGTTCCTGCCCCTAAGTTATACCACATTTGAATTTATTGATGGTAGCCATTCTGACAGGTGTGAGATAATATCTCATTGTGAGGATGTGGAGAAAGGGGAACCCTCATGCACTGTTTGTGGAATTGCAGACTGGTGCAGCCACAATGGAAAACAGTATGGAGGGCTCTCAAGAAATTAAAAATGGAGCTACCTTATGACCCAGTGATTCCACTTCTGGTATATATCTGAAGAAACCCAAAACACTAATTCAAAAGAATATACCCACCCCTGTGTTCATTGCAGCGTTATTGACAATAGCCAAGATATGGAAGCAGCCCAAGTCAATAGACAAGTGGGTAACAGTGGTGGTACATATATACTCAGCCATAAGAAGGGATAAAATCTTACCATTTGTGACATCATGGATGAACCTAGAAGATATTATACTAAATCAATAAGTCAGACAGAAAAAGACATATACCATATGGTTTCACTTATATGTGGAATCTAAAGAACAAAATAAATGACCAAACAAAATTGAAACAGACTCCTGAACAAAGAAAACAGACTGATGGTTGCCAGAGGGGCTGGGGGTTAGGAGGCTGAGTGAAAAAGGCAAAAGGATTAAGAGGTACAAATCGGCAGTTACAAAATAGTCGCTTGGATGTAAAGTACAGCAGAGAGAATATAGTCAATAAGTTGTAATAACTGTAATGGTGCCAGGTGGGTGTGGGAAATATTGGGGGAACATTTTGTAAAGTATATGATTGTCTAACCACTATGCTGTACACCTGAAACTAATACAAAATCATATTGAATGTCAAAAAAAGGAAAAATATCTTTTTGGAAATGTGCTACACATGATTACTTTGATGCTATAATTTTATCAAGATTATCAAATAAACTAGAACTATTTTTTATTTACAAAATATAAGTAACATTGCTGAATGTTTGGTGAAAAAAAAAAATCATGCCACCTGCATGAGATCTTGAATATGAGCGTTTGCCAGGCCAGCAGGTACTTTAGTGCTGGGCCCTCAGAAATCACCTGGTCTGACCCATCCGGTGTGGCTCAGTGGGTAAGTGTCAACCTATGAACCAGGAGGTCATGGTTCGATTCCCGATCGGGTCATAAGCCCGGGCTCGATCCCCAGTAGGGAAGGTGCAGGAGGCAGCTGTTCAATGATTCTCTCTCATCATTGATTTTTCTATCTCTCCCTCTCCTTTCCTCTCTGAAATCAATTTTTAAAAAATTTGTTTTTAAGAAATCACCTGGTCCAGAGATTTTAAAACCCAGGATGTTGCTAAGGGCCAGTCAGCGGCCATGGAAGCAGGCCCCCAGGGGGGTGTGGGGGGACCTGGGACAGCCTAAGAATGGGCATCCTTCTCTCAGGCCATGCACACTGTTGCCAGATCTTACAGGCTTTCACAAAACACCAGAAATTTGGACTTTTGAAAGCTGAAATCTTCTGATTTTCAAGTGTTGACAACTCATTAAAAAATTATAAAAACCATAGATGAACAAAATATGTCTTATGGCAGAGGAAACTGTGATTTAGTTCCTTTTTACCAGAGGAGGATGCTTGTGTGGACTTGAGCATCCCAGAGACCTGGGCTCGCAGTGTGGTGCTTTTTCCAAGAACGCTCAAGGGTGTGTGTGTCTCAGGATGCGTGCCTTCGAAAAGCATGGACCTCTTGGTGTGTTTGGTGAGAAGGAGGTTTTATT
>NW_006288615.1:12644356-12645420 GCF_000327345.1 Myotis davidii | reverse complement strand
CAGTGGCCCACGCACTGAAGGGTTGCAGGTTCAGTCCCAGTCAAGAGAGTGTACCAGGGTTGCAGGTTCAATCCCCAGTCCTCGTTGGGGCTCATGCAGGAGGCAATCAATCAATGTGTTTCTCCCACATCTCTCTCTCTCCTCTTCCTCCCCCTCTCTTCCATTCTCTCTAAAAATGAGTTGAAAAAATATCATCAGGTGAGGATTAACAAAAAAACAAAACAAAACAAAAAAACCCTTCTGTACAGGCCATTGAAATTTCATGCTACCCCAACCTCCAACTCCATCTTGTGTCTGATGGACCCAGACTTGCAAGTCTACCTAGAAGCTCATTTTAACTTCCGCCCTAAATGCTTAGCTGGGTCTGATGTTGGAATTTGCTCCAGAATGTTGCTCATACTTCCAGGGGTCCAACGCTGCTTCAAAAGCAACTTCTACTTAGAGTCTGTTGTAAGTGTGTCATCAAGCACCAAGAAACCTGTGATTTGCCTTTCTCCTTTTCTCTCAGGAAGCTGACAGCTGGGAAATTATAGAAGGGCTGAAAATAGGCCAAACCAATGTCCAGAGACCAGACAAACATGAAGGCTTTATGCTGAAGAAAAGAAAATGGCCTTTAAAAGGCTGGCACAAGGTAACATTTTCATCATATTCATCTTCAGCTCATCTTTGTAAATAGAGGATCTGATTTGGTGTTATTAGGTGGGAAGCCAAGAGTATGGCTGTATGTGCAAACTAATTCTCTAGGCCTTGTTTCAGCCATTTGGGCTGCATGCAACCTGTTGTACCTGTTTAAGTCTGAGATCTGTAATATCTGTCTGCAGGGGGGGAAATTATTTTTAAAATATTTTAAAATAACTTATTTTTATATTTTAAATTCAGTTTGTACATATTATTATCTACTCTGGGGGTTTTTTTCCACTTAAATTAATATGTTCTTATTAACTATTCTTCTAAATGGAAGGTTTTAAAAAAAATTCATGCATATATTCCACTGGATAAACTTATTGAACCAATTTTCCACGATTATGGAACCAATTCCCTTTCGCTGGATATGTACACTATTT
>NW_006288615.1:12623308-12644199 GCF_000327345.1 Myotis davidii | reverse complement strand
GTCAGCCCTTTGGCAGACCACCAGCACCTCAAATCACTGAAAGAACAGGCTCCTCTACTTGCCACATCTGCCCATGGATTTCACCTCAGGGCAGACGGATTTATTGGCTGGTGGTAGCTGCCCATCGGCCCCAAACAGGGAGGTTATGGATTATAAAATCCTTGAAGAAATATACTTTTTCCACTTGAAGGGAAAGACTTGGCCTGGCTGGGGTGGCTCAGTGGGTGAGCATTGACCAGGAGGTCACGCTTCAATTCCCAATCAGGGCACATATCTGGATTCTGGGCTCAATCCCCAGCAGGAGGCAGCCGATCAAAGATTCTTTCTCATCATTGATGTTTCTGTCCCTCTCTCCCTCTCCCCTCCTCTTTCTGAAATCAAAAGCATATTTTTTAAAAAAGGAAGACTTAAAAAATTAACCAATGGGAATGTTGCTCAATCCTCTATCTCTGAGGGTGACGTAAAAGCAGGCTAAAGAGGCTCCCACAACTATTCCTTCTCACTTGACAGTCTCCCCTGAACCCCTAATATTCTCCCAATGCCAGGATTTCTCTCCACCCTGTTCTTCCTTGGATTTTGATCAGCTTTTTGCCTTTTGTTCTGACCTTACCACTTCACAGTTCCTCAAATCAGTGGCCCTGCTACTCTCTTTTTCGGTGACCATCATATAGGTTATCCCTGCTAAAATTCTTTAATAGATAGAAATGGAAAAATGGGGGGGGGGGGTCAAATAAACCAATTTGAATTGAATTGCAAACTTATTTAGCACTCTCAGTTCCTGTTTCAGCAAACTGGCTGTGGTTCAACTGCAGCTCTTTCTGGACCATGCCTTTGAACATTTCGTTACATAAATAGTGGGAGGTTCTCCCTCGCATAACCTTTTCTCCTGGTCTCTCGTGCCATCAGATATTTATTCAAGTATCAGCCCATTTGACTGCCCACATTATGGGATTCCAGTAATCAAGTGTTTTTCAGCTGTAGAGATTCTTTCTTCCGGTGCTTACTTGTTGCCACCCCTAACCTATAACAAAGGGGTCCCATGTGAGTTCCATGCAGGGTGTCCCCAGCCTGACTTCCTGCTACCTCAGCAGCTAAGAGTTCCTGAATCACATAAAAACTTCCCAGCAGAGTAATTTTCCAGCAACAGAAAGACTCCCTGCATCTGTAGGGACTAGAAGAGGGCACTGAACTCATTGTTTGATTGGGTCCTGGGAGCTGTTTGTTCTTTTGTCAATTGCCCTTGGAAAGGAAATCAACAACAGAGAGTTCCTGAGTGTTTGTGGAGCAAAAGTGGCTGCATGCATTTGAATTGGATCAGGAGTATCTTGAAGGTGACAAAAATTGCCCAAAAGATTCCTCCCCTCCCCCAGCCCCTCATATTTTAAACCCTTAATGTAGTTAAGAAATACTTATCTCTTTTAATAATAGTACACTGCAGGAATTTTGCAAATTAGAGATGCAAACATATTGCTAAGGCAACTTTCCAGATCACTCATTAATCACAGACCCAGTCCACTGGCTTCTGTGACAGACATGAGCATTTTCAGGAATTACCCATGATACCCAGGGAAATACAGGACTGAGAAATTCCCAAGCTCCTTACAAAATCTCTGTGACCTAACTCAGGTTATTCTTATTTCTCACTTTCAAAAAAAAAAATCCCCATATGATTCATTCAGAAAGTCTTAGCTACAGGTCCCAAGATTCACACCCTCCACCCAGCATAGCCACCCCTGTTAAGAAAAACATGGTGAAAAGATTTCAGCTCCACCGCATTGTGTGTAAAAGAAACCAAGTAGGTTAACAGTACACAACTTATATATTAAAATGATAAACACATTGTTTACTAAATGCCAGGCAACAGTAACCCACACTTGTGAATGTCTTATATAATTTAAAGTACAATAACTGGGGGTTGTTTGGTTCTTGCAGCGTTTTTTTGTCCTGGATAATGGAATGTTAAAGTATTCAAAGGCACCACTTGATGTAAGTAGCACACAAGGCATGTGTCAAAGATTGATGTAGAATTTGCTTGAAGTGTGTACACACCACAGCTGTGCCAGCCTTGTGCCATAGCTACCAGCTTTGTTCATTTTTGTGCCTGTAATATTTAACACGCTACCAGACTTCCATGCTGCATGGAAGGTGTGTTTTAGGCTTCAGCTCAAGCTAACATAAAATCTCAAACTGGTGCATGAAGATTTAATTTCACTATTGTGCTGTCTGTTGTTCCAAGCAAGCTTAAACCTAAAAGTAGCACACGAACAAAAATCAACTTTTCGTCTTGGAGAGAAAACCCAAATGGGCTTTTTTTCTGCATTTTAATAAACTATGCTTTATGTGCTGTTTGAGATTTAAAGCAACCTTTGTTCTTGTCGATGTCCTTTTAATACCTATCTTATGAACTTCATTTCTATTTCATATCATACATTCTCTTATCTTGGGAATCCCAACTTACTAAAATTAATCCTATTTATTTTTCTTTACTGTAGAAAGTAGTTGTTTGCATGCAAAACCAGAAAATGCCCTCCTTATCATTGTGGTGTGGGGAAATAAGAGTTCAGTTTTGTTCTCATCTCTTCCACTGAATCGCTGTGTGTCCTTGGTCAGACGAGGGCAGCCAGAATGAAGAGCGGGCTGCTCTGTGCTCTCTGGTCCCAGCTGCCCAGTTCTGGCCCAGCAGCTGTCTGCTAGCAGATTATCTGGGGACGGTTCTGGGCTGTAGGTCAAAGATGGACCACAGTTATTTTAAGAACCATTAAAGACATATTTTGGGGGATATAAGTTATACAACTTAGAATTATAAAAAAGGGACATTATATGTTATGCCAGAAACAGGAGTAAGAGCTGGATAGTCTTACTGAAATTGGTGTGGAGTCATGGCAACTTCAACAGTCCTCAGGTTAAGGACCTTCACCTCAGAACCCGAACCTTTTTCCCTTTCTGAAGAGAAGTTAAAGGTGTCATTAAGCTCACTTCCGTGCAGAAACACATCATCCATCCTTCCAGCCTCTTTACTAGTGTTTTAAATATTTCAGATTCAGAAAGGGAAGGTCCACGGAAGCATCGATGTCGGACTCTCGGTCATGTCTATTAAAAAGAAAGCCCGGAGGATAGACCTGGACACAGAAGAGCACATCTATCATTTGAAGGTGGAGTTGCTTTTCAGGTTTCTCTGCCATTACCCGAGGAAATCACTCGCCTGTATCAGTGGTAAACAGAGCATCGGTTTCACCACTACCTTCTCCTCTTGTTCATTGTTTCAGGTGAAATCCCAGGACTGGTTTGATGCGTGGGTCTCCAAACTGCGCCACCATCGCCTGTACCGGCAGAATGAGATTGTGAGGTCGCCACGAGATGCGAGTTTTCACATATTTCCTTCAACCTCCACAGCTGAATCCTCACCAGCTGCTAACGTTTCCGTCGTAGATGGAAAGGTGTGTCTTAGAAATATAAAAGTCAGCCCAGAAATTGCTTGGAAAGTTATGTAGGCCCATAACAGAGTCTCATTTGACCAACCCAAAAGAGATGATCTTCTTTGTAAAGTAGCTCTCAGAAGACAGTAGTGACGTTTGGCATCAAAGTTAATAACAAGTACGGATCAGGTGGATATGTGGATCACCGAGAGAATTAATGGTTGCTTTTCCTTTTTACGAATGGACTACAACCTGATTTTCTACAGCTTTTTAAGAATATTTGGAAGTGGGGCGAACATTTGATTAATTAGCACCTAGAAATTGATGTCTTCCTGGGTGGTAATAGGAAGACTACAAAGTTTTGAAAATGAAACTTGCTTTTTTGCCTTGAGATGTAA
The DNA here is from genome assembly GCF_000327345.1 of Myotis davidii. NCBI lineage: Eukaryota > Metazoa > Chordata > Mammalia > Chiroptera > Vespertilionidae > Myotis > Myotis davidii. Next base: position 12,640,385 of record NW_006288615.1, on the reverse strand, counting down.
TACATACATGACCCAGGGGGAGACGAGTAAATTTCCCCCTGAGGTTAATGCAAGTGGGCTAGAGAATTTGCCAACAACCTGAGCAGCAGCCCACTAAGTCAGGCAGTGTTAGGCATTTGACATATATTCATCTCTAATCTTTAATATAGCGAAAGCTCAGAGACAGAACAGAATTTTCCCAGGTGTTATGTGGCCATTGAACAGCCGAGCCAGGATCTGAGTCCTCACCTCTCAGTTTCCTTTCCATTATTCTGGGTCCCAGAGTGCGGAAGACCGAAGTTGTTCTTTGGACTGTAGAAAGAGTTCATTTTCTGTGTTGCTGAAAAACTAGAGGTGTTGCCTATTAAAAATCAAGGTTAAGACCACAGGCAGGGAGACAGCTGTTTGTGCCTTTGACTCGATAATTAAGTTTTCTGAACCAGAGCCACTTGGCCCTGCCCAGGGGTGTTCCAGCTTTCCACTCGGCGCCTGACATTGAGAACAGGGACATCTGTGAATAACTGGCTGCCGCCAGGAGCTGGATTTGAGAATGTTTCAGTGAAAATCCCCCTTTCTCTATTTTCTCATATAAGGGTGTATATAGTACATATATCTAAGTTTTCTTTGCAAAGCATTGAAAAACATCAACTGTAAGACTAATCAAATCAGAGTAAATAAAACATTTCTGTGTTCAGTTTTTATTATCTCAATGGAAATTACTCAAGTATTTCGTAGGCTCTGAAACCTTTCGGGTTGTAGCCTTGGCAAGGCTATTTAATCAGTCCTAGGAAGGAGGTGTTGGGTGAACCAGGAGATCAGAGGGTTGGGAAACAGGGCACTTACTGAATGACCCAACACAAGATGCTCAACATAACCCCCAAGTTTCTCTGAGCCTCCTGCCTTCCTCCTGCCTTCTCCCCACAGGATAGAATGAATCCCAGAGTCAGTCCAAATTAAACAAGAAATGTATCCCTGCTGGATATTTTTAAAATAGAAATGTTTAATCCTTTGATGGTTCCAGCTTCTGCCTGCATCTTTGGCACAGAGTGTTGATAAAAGATACATTATTTTCATCCCTTTTGTTATTTATTAAATCACTTGGGTGATATCCAAGAACAAAGAGCTGAAACTAAATCCTCCCCACTGTTTGCCTTGAAATAAGAAAGCTCTTTAGCTCTGGTTTTCATAGGAGATCTATTGCCCTAGTTATGAATGACATTCTCTTAGATCTAACTCAGTGAAAAATTCCCAATACATTTATCAAAATGCAATAAAGTCTGAGGAGAGCTCTTAACACTGCTTGCATTCTGAGTATCAAGTCCTGAGACTTCTGAATGTTAATTGCTTTGTGGCCCAGTGTGGGTAACAAATAAGTCTGTGTTGGCTATGTATGAGCATCCTTCACTTCAGAATAAATTAGAAGAGACACAGCCACTTGTAATCGAAAATTAAAAAGCAAAATTAAATATGGAGTTTTAAAGTTGTTTCAGCTTTTGGGAAAATAACTTTCTGCTTTCTCCCCCCCCCCCCCCCCCACTGAACATTTACTGTACTCACTGTAGTATCTACATAGTTCATACAACTTTATTTCCCATAAAATACCTTCCATGGGAAGTATATCAGCTTTAAGTAATAAACTTGGCAAGACTACCTTTTTATATACTAGACTTTTCAGTATGCATTCAAAGCATTTGCAAGGTTACTTGCTGATGGATAATGTACAGTAATTAGGAATCACAGGTGACTACCTCGATCTTGAGCTGATCATGAGCACACAGAGAGCTTTTGTAAGGGAATGGGCCTTCCATCATGAGTTGAGTCTGCAGTGAGGACACTGTATCCAATACGACTGATAGAGTAATTTAACATCGTTGGGAATTTGAGTCGGCAGGTCCCTGAGAGTATGAGATGTAACCTACTTGAGTGTTGTCCCATTCAGTGTCCTGGTATAACAGAGAAAGCAATTGATGAAAGTGTTGTTAGTGTTTGTGAATTTTGGCTTCACTGAGCATGTACCACATTTAACCAAGAGGCTTTCTCCATATTTTGATTGTGCCCTTTCTTCCTTTCTTTATAAATGGTCTTTTGAGAGTACTTGTATTTTTTTAAACCACTTAAATGTACTGTTTCTGCTTAACTTCAGTTTTTGTTGTTGTTTATTTTAGATGCAACCAAACAGCTGTTCATGGCAGTCCCCCTTGCCATGCAGTAACAGCCTCCCTGTCACCTGCACCACCGGCCAGAGCAAAGTGGCAGCCTGGTTACAGGACTCGGAAGAAATGGACAGGTGTGCAGAAGGTTAGTACTTACCCAGCATAAGCCAAGCAACAGAAACAAAGGAGGTGAATCGAGGGTGCTGCACCTTTCACTTCCTCCACCTCCCTGATGACTCGACTTGTTTTTTTTCTTTTCTTTTCTTATTTTTATACACCAGGTCCTTCTTCCCATGACTTGGGCCTCCTACCTGTCAGTTCTGCACCCTCACAAGTACTGAACCTGGTTTCGTCCTTACCCTGACCTCCACCTCTTCAGCCTTCTCACCTCATCTCATTTCCATTTCCCTTCTGCCTTCCTTAGCCTCCCAGTCCCTGACCCCTGGGGCAACCATGGGAGAAGTGCTGCCCCAGGAGTACCCTCCACCCTCACTCCTTGACTCTCTGCCCCATCACTCCATCACATCTGTGCATTGCCTTGCTTGCAATAAATAGCTAAATTATATTGTATCTTATATCTAGTTACCTGTTGGAGGTGTTCCACTGTGGATCAGTTATGAAATACTCTGAACTAACAGTGATTCCCTCACTCTGCCATCTCTGAGCCTCTTAGTCTCCAGAAGCCTTCTCCATCTGTAGGGTAATCACAATTATTAAGAAATATGAATATAATATTAACTGGATAGAAGACTCCATAGATAGACAATGTTAGATAATCACCTCACCAGCACCTTGCTTGTGATATAATTTTGTTTTTTAAAAGGCAAGTTGAAGTATAGGTTCCTTTTAGCCATTTTTTTTCTCTCCTTCCCTCTCACCCCTTCCTTCCTTCTGTGCACTGCGTTTCTCCCTCATTTTTCTCCTTTTATCTTCTGGTTCCTGCCCTTCAGAGCCACTTTCCCTTGTTTTCTATAAAGGGAAGGAGATGGGGCATACACAGGCGCTGCCTCCCCTGAAAGGGGGAAGGGGCACTGGCCTTTCCATTATTCGCTTCCTCCCACCTTCATTGGGTGCTTCCCTCTCTGAAGAAATGTAAGGCCATTGATAGCCAAGAGTTCCCTGGAGGGACAATAGCAGCACTTGAACAGCCAACCTGGGCTCCATCCTGAGGCAAATGCTGCTAAAAGGAGGGACTAAGGTGTGGCCTAGCCTTCAGATGAATTGCTCTCCATGAACTGTGCAGGGATTCTCAGTCCTCTATGAAGAGTCTTAGTATTTTACCTCTCTATTTTATTTTATAGTGACCAAAAAAAAAAAAAAAAATCTGCCAAAAATGTCAAAAACCTCTACAACTACCTTTGTCATTTGACCCAGCTAATCTTTAGCCATATTTAACAGTAATATTTTGTTGCCTATACCAAATTTGTAACAATTCAGATCTTTGAGATTTAATGAGAAACAAATATAAGTGAAATTTTCACCAACTGCCACAAAAATAAGAGCGACCACTTTATAATTTTACAGATTTATACACATGCCTCTTCATAAACAGTACACATGCAGAAGTCATCACATAACTGGGAGCCATGTTCATAATATCACCAATTGAGTAAATAATACTAATAACTCAATATCCTTGACGGTATTGAATTTCACATACTAAATGTCATTTTTGTGTGTGATATTTCAATGTGCAGATCTTTAAACATTCATTTTTTAAATATATCAAAAAATTAAAAATAAAATTAAAAGTTATTTCTTCATTCTAAGCCATTCAAACAGAATGGGCTTCATGCCCAGGTGATGCCACTCCTGTTGGGCCCAGCAACACACTCTGAGAATCTTTAGTTTTGTTGAGTGTAACATCTCCACTAGATTCTAAAGAAATCATGCATGGCCACACTGTTGTGAGCTAAATTAAAGATAAATACATTCACCTGACTCTGTGTTCCATCTTATTTTTCTGAACTTGACTTTGCCTCCACCCATATTCCAAGAAGTCACCTTGTAAACTATTTGAGGAACAGGTAGACAGGTCCTTTTTTAAAAAATTTTTCTTTATTGTGGAAAGTATTACAGATGCCCCCCTTTTTCCCCGCGTTGGCCCTCCTGGTAGACAGGTTCTTAACAGTAAAACCATACGACTGGTAAAGTTCCCTGGAGTGTGTTTTTGTGAGACAAGGGCACCTGAGCAGGAAAGGAAGCATACACAATTGGTCTGGCTCTCTACAATTTAATGGCTCTCTACACTAATAGCTGCTAATTTGCAGGAGTGCACTTTGAAGTCATCTAATGATAATCAATGGTTTTATGGTTCTAAGCCAGAGAAGGGTCTGTGTGGGTTTTTTTCTCTTTCATTTGCCAGTATCACCATTATATATAAACACGGGTCTGCCTAATCATATTTGCCACTGTTTGGATAGATTTATTACCACCACCACCACTCCCTGCCCAATGCTAACATACTTTTATTTCTGGTTTTTGTTAGACCTTGCACACTGCCAGTCAAACCTTGTGGAACTTAGCAAACTCCTGCAAAATTTGGAAATACTTCAGAGAACTCAGTCAGCACCCAACTTTACTGACATGCAGGTAAACATATTACTGTTGGTAAAAGGACCTTAAGATATTAGCTCGGAATTTTTACTAAATTGTTCCATAAATGTTTAAAGTAACATTAAAGGGAAATAACTACAATGTAGATTAGTTTCTATTCTGGAATCATTCTTAGTATTTTGGAATCTTGGTGCCATTGTGGTTAGATGTCTAATTTGAAATGTCTTACATTTCAATACAAACTAGAAAAAATAAAAATCTGAATCATTCATCTATATCTGTGTTACATTAAAAATGATAGCCTTGAAGGTATAACTTAGATGCTCTGCTCTCAGAATTATTACCATCTTTTCACGTAGGAAAAAAAAATGCTACAGATCTCTAATCCTGCTTTCATTTTGGATAGCAGAAAAACATATTTAAGTTCTCATCTTTGCTTTTGAATGCCCACTGTGCATCAGATAATGCCTTCTCTTGGCTTGTTGCTTTAGGTGTCTAACGGTGAGTCTAGACTAACTTGCTCTGCTCTCTTTGTCTAGGCCTGTTTTGTATATGTGTGAACTTAACAATACTTTGTTGCTTTTAACTGTTTGTATAATGTAGGCTAACTGTGTAGATATTTCAAAGAAAGACAAGCGGGTCACAAGAAGATGGAGAACAAAAAGTGTCAGCAAAGATACAAAAATACAACTGCAGGTACAGACTTTACTTTTCCTCCATTCATATTTTTTCATACTTTTATAGTCTTTACATATCAGTTCATGGAAATTAAAAGGTTTACAGCAGCTTAACTGCTTTAAACCCAGTGCTTTTCAGACTGTTATGTTATCCAAAATAGAGGTAAATCTATCCTTTGTACTCTGATCTAAGTAAAAAGAATGTAAAATAAAGGTAAAAATTATTTAATATGGATGTAAAGTGGCATTTTTATTCTGTTATGGCCTTAGAACCATTACAATATATCTTTTAAAAAGTCATTTTAAAAATCTCAACTGACTATTCAGTGGGTTGTAATGAACACTCATTTTTATATAATAGATCTTAAAAGAGCCAAATTTGTACCTATCAATAAAAGAGTGAGAGCTACAATAGATTGAAAATCAATAAACCTGGGATCTAGCCTGATTACTGTGATTTCCTAGCAATATAATTTTATGCATTTCTCTGAAATTTTCTGGGCTTCTATTTGTTCCTGGGTAAAGTAAAGGAGTTAATGTAATGATTTCTGAATTCCCTTCCAACTCTAAAATTTCATAATTCTATAAAATAGATATTATTTGGCCATCATCAATCACATTTAAAATCTGAACTGGAGTCTTAATTGTTCATAATAAACTTAACTTAAATTTATTTTCAATGTTATTTATTTAATATGAATAATTTTAAAATAAGATCCTATTTTGTTATTTTATTGCAATGATACTAAATATGGTAAATGCCTAAAACCTCTTATGCCATAAATTATATTATTTTTAGATCTCTAAACTAGAATCTCTAATACTCTGATCCTAGCTGTATATTATAAAGGACTCTTGCCTGGCACAATCAAAATTCAACTTATGACTTTGCTTTGCTTTCTATTGCACTATAAATCTATTTATTTTCTAATACAAAGGTAAAGGGAACTGTTTTGTGGAATTCGTCAATGTCTTCTGAATAAATAACTAATTCTTCTTTAATTCTGACTTTATTGATAACATTTTTGTGCCATAACTCTGAATGTGTAAATAACAAACTCCTTGTTGCTTTCCTTGCTAATCTGATGTTTTTGAAAATAAGTTTTCATAAGCACTAAAAATTTATGGTTTATTTAGAATGTCCACATTTTCTGAACACAATTTCTTGTGTTCCTTTGTTCAGTATGTTTTCCCCTCTATTCAGAAAATTAGTACTGTAGAGACAAATGTGCCAAATGACTTCACAAGAAAATTACCTAAAATTGCTTTTGGCAGTTTCATTTGTTTTGAGCACATGATTGTCTAGTTTTGTGGCTGGTTGTTTGTTTTTTGTTTGTTTGTTTGTTTTTTTAAATCCTGGTGTCTATGGTTATTATAACCAGGTAAAGGAACCATTATAAAAATTGTTGATTATAATTAGCAATTATTTTAATCTTGTTTTTATAAGGTTTGCCATTGAACAGATTTCCATTCACAGCTGTTGTCTTGAATGGTTCTCAGTGAGTCTGAGTGCAGTGCCCCTAGCCACCCTGTGTGGCCACGAGGCCACCATAGTCCCCATATTGCTCAGTTTTCCTGAAGGAAATGGGATGAACTCTGAATACCCATCGTTACAGGCTGTGCTTTTCAATGTGCAGGAAGTTTATGAAGATTTTTTTAAGTCATTTAAAGAAATTATTCAAAAAAGCAGGCAAATATGCTTCATTCATACCCCTGCAGCATTTTTTGGGAGGTTTGGGGGGAGCTTTTTTGTTTTTAAGTTTTTATTTATGCTGTTTTGCTTTGCTTTTGTTTTACCAAAAGTATAACAAAATGGCCCTGTGATTCTGGATTAATTATTTTTTAGGGGAATTGGGATCAGCTCATCCTCCCACTCAAAGAAAACTTGAAACTTACAAAAGTAGATTTAATTGCATCTCCAACTGGAAATAAACAGACTTGGGGCTAGCAGTAAGCTATGAATCATTCCCAGAGAGACCCTACTTCCACATGGGCTGACTGGTAAAACAAAAGGTATGGTGGGGGAAGGCTGCAGAATTTGGTACCACCTCTGGACCTTTTCTGCTCACTCAAACCAACAGGCCTTCCAGGATCCCTTAGGCTGGGGAAACCATAAAATCAACCAGGAGTGACTATGATCAATATAAATGCCATTACTCATCAGCATTTTACCTACACAAAGACATAACATTTATTTTTTACTGTCGTGGGTTACCACCTCCTCCCACTCTAATATACAGGATTTCCCTCCTGTTTTAAGTGTTTCTTGACCATGGGAATTCCATCTGATGGTGCCACGTACTTGTTTGGGCCCATAGTCATCTCACTCCTTGAACCACTCGCTCTGATAGTCACTGTTGCAGCCAACTTGAGAGGCTTTGTGAGTGGCTCATTTTCCATCCCCTTTTTGTAACTTTTAGAACACCAGCCATTTGTGAATGAACCTAGACTGTTGATGGTAGCGGTTATTGTTATTGCTATTGTTGTTATTGGTGCTTTCACTGAATTTGCATTCAACATTCTGTAGCAGTTTTCATTTTGAAATAATTATAAAAGAGATCATTTGAAAAATGGACCCCAGGAGAGTAAAAATGAACATGTTATACTGCTTGTTTAATTGCTTATTCTTACATAGGTTGTTAGATTGTGCTATTGATTTGAATGTGAAGGTTATGACCGTATTTCCACGAGAAGCCATTGGGAAGCTAGCCTCAGGAGTCCGTTGTGTAACTCACTGAAGGCAGCATTTGTCCTAGAAGGTGCTGTGGAGATTACCTTTTAGAAAAAGGACTTCCTGTCTCCCCAACTTCAAGTTTTCTGGTTCTAATAAAAATTCCAATATCATCCTTGGACAGTAACAGTTGGACTGTGTTTTAACTGCAAGAACAGAATGATTTTTAAAGGGTTGCTGTACAAAAGAGAGCTGCCAGTTTCCTGTGTTGCTAATAGCATGAATTACATACTAGATCCCTAGTTGTTGGAGAGGAGGAATAATAGGAGGTATGAGTAGGAGATAAATGACTGGATGTCGTTCATTGTAGCCATCTTAGATCTCACAGATGCTCAGATTACACTGTAGGCTCAAAATAAGTTCTTTTTTACTACATTAAACATACAGGGATTTTGTACAGAAAATTTTTTGGTGGAAAACAAATGACATATGTACATATCATATACGTACGCAGATTTAAGAACTTGGAAGAGAAATGTGATTGTAACTTGGCAAATATAAAGAGAATTGGAGATAAAGGGATTTAAAATATTTTTCTATTGTTAATGACTAAAGCAGTCTTGCTCTTTTTCTCTATCTGGGCTGTTTGGTGGCTCTGAAGTGCATTTCAGTTAACTGGCATCAAAAATATTGCTCACAGCCCTGAAGAGCCAGGATCTGGCCAATGGAGGCAGAGTTGAGTGGTTAGAAGGAAATGTCACTATTCCTTAATCCCGCCCAAGAAGAGAAAGAGAGAAAGAAAGAAAGCTCAGGGATTCTTCCACCAGTTTATGCACAGGTGCACATCACTGAATGAAAGCTATGCTTTCAGGTTTCCATGGCTGATTTTTGTAGGCATTGTCCCCACACACAGAGAAAACCGAAGATTTTTTTTCTTATGCTATGGGGACCTGCTTGGAAAATTACTCAACCTGAAAATCCCAACGCCATCCCTAATGTGGAATTTCAGAGAGAGCTTCATAGGAAGGGTTTACATGGGGAGTTGAAGATTTCTGCTATCCCCGCCCCTGACTTTTTCCTCCCATCAGGAAACAAAAACATTCTGCCTGGTCAACAGAAGCTCCCATGAGAACCTGTTCGTTTTCATTTTTGCACATTATTTTTTTAATTGCTTTTTCCTGAACTTTTCTTTTTTTTGCTTCCATTTAGTGAATGCCTTTTGACTTTATATAACATTGCATGAATAAAACAGTGTGCAAATGTATTTTTACCTTGAAAGCACAAGCTATTTGTCAGTGTATGCTTTTCCATCTCTTTTTGGGGTGGGGGCGATATTAGCTAACAGACTTATGTGTTTGGTTATTCTGTGATGAGAAGGATGAACTTTTCCCACAGCCCGAATGCCCCTTAGAGCTCTTTTTAATGCTAAGATTTAGGAAAAGTCGACTTCTGTTAAAAACTCTCCCTCGCCCGTGTCTGATGATCTCCCGTCCTCCCATACCCTGCCCTCTCTCTGCCTCACCCCGTGTTTTTTCCTCCCTCCTCTTCTCTCATTCGCCGTCAGGAAGGGCCATCTGTGAAGAGCCAGTTCGGCTCAACCCGGCGCCGGCAGAGGCTAGCAGCCGCCGTGGCTACAACAGTGAGTGGATCCCAATCTCAAGGGGACATTTATAACATTGAGAAGCTGTGTGCGTGTGCCGCCTCCCCCGTCCTGATGTTGCCGCTTGTGTGTGGCCGCATCAAACGTGGCTCATTCCTGCGTTGGTATAGCTTTCGCATGCTCCCTGGGTGCCTTTGCATGGCAGGAGTGGACACGGACATTGGTGTGTGAGTTGGTAAACTGTTCCACAATCCAGTTCTCCCTTTCTGCTGTCCTTTAAGAAATAATTTCAGTGCAAGGTTGCAAAACTTGTGGTGTGGGATTTCCTTAAACAATATTGTTTGTTTGTTTGTGTGTTTGCCATACTGACATTGGAGCCTTCGCTGAGTTCTGTTTTTCTCAGGAAAGTCATGTTACTACAGACATAAATTATGCTTTTTTTGGTAGCTGTGTGACTATTTGAACAGGATGTGAGAATATAGACATGAGAGGGCAAGAAAAGGTGAATTTTTATGTCATCTCCAAATGGCTACATGAGTTACACTTAGCGAGGGAAAATTGTTTATAAGCTGAAAATCAGAAAATATAATAAAAGCAGAACAACCACAAAGTTAGATGATGTTTAATCCATATATAGAGGTTGGTTTGGCTTTTCTTTTTTAATGGAAGGATATTAGGAGGACAGAGGAAGTACTGAAGCAGATAAGGCAAATAACAAATTTAAAAAGGAAAAGTGTGCAGAATAGTCAACTGTCCATATGGAGCACAAAGTAGAACTTGCAAATACAAGAACCCCTTGCTGGATAAAATTAATAGAGTGCAAGTTCGTAACAATTATGTATGTTGGTTTTTTGGCTATTAGATAGTATCTTAAGTTAATAATAGTTTTACTCTTGCTAGTGGTGGAGTATATTTTAAGATTAGAATTTCTTATAAATATGGAAAGGTTTTTGTTGTATTAATAGGAGATGGGTACTGGTGCAAAGATTGATTTTCTACTTTATGATTGGCAACTGACTCTTGCATTTTATTGAGGTACGTAGCTGGATTGTTCGAGAAACAGAATTGCTTTGATTATGAAATGAACCAGTGACTTGGAATTTATTAGGGGACTGACTCTTAAACTCACATTTTTTGGATTTTAGAACAAACAAATTATTGAAATCAGTTTCATGTTAATGTATATCTTATGCATATACTCAAATGCAGATGAATAAAGTACATGCCACCTACATGGTAAAGAGATGTATAATCAGTTAAATAATTCTTAAATGTAATCTTTCATTTATAAATACAAAAATCAGGTGATTATTAGGGAACAGAGTCTCAGCACAGAAAGGAAAATACTAATGTTTCCTTAAATAATGTACTTCTAAGATGGCATGTAGGGAAGTGAATGTTTCCACTGTGTTCATTTTTTAATGGCAGATACATATAGTGAATATAATAAAGCTGGAAATAGAACCTATTTGAATAGAATGGGTTTATATTTTTTTAAAGTTGAGAATAGAAAAGGCTTTTAAAAGATAAAAGTATTCATGCATACTTCTCAGGGTAGCCGTGACCATAGAAGTTAAGAATAACCTAGATGCATCTAATGAGAAAAGTTACTGGCAACATTTAGCAATGAATTCAAGAATAGCTTGGGGAGGAGGGAGTTACTCTAAACCCTCTGAAATTTATAACTTCATGCACATCCGACATAGCAACATCTAGCAGGACCCTCAGCCGGCCCCCTTGGCCCCTCACCCATAACTCAGTGACCTGACACTAGTGACTCACCCTATTTCTTTTATTACAGTGTCTCTCTTTCCTCTTCCCAACACTAAAGTTATCCCACCAATTTTGAACCCATCCTAACCTGCTAGTACCTTTTACTTATAATTCTTCCAAATGACTACTGGTCACTCGTTTTTCTTGCCCACTTGGGTGTCTGGGGCAGCTGAGATTGGCTGCCAATGAAAAGTGCACCCAAGGAGATATTTCAGAGATTTATTCTTGTTCCCTAGCACCAATGCCCAAATGGTCCACTTGCAACATCAGCCAGACCCAACAGAATAGGGGTGGAGAAGGAGAAACACTGGCCCCTCTGCATGGATGGACTCTGAGCGTCCCAGGCAGTCAGCACTCCCCATGGGGTCCCTGTACACACAACGCAGAATGACAGCAGCAGACCTTGCTACTGGCTCTGTGAGTCATCGGCACTTAGATCTGCTGTTGTGTTTTCTCTTATTCATACATATTTGTCATTGCTAACTTTCAGTGCCAGTAGCTCCCTGTCAATCCATTTGTCTTTTAATTTCTTCACGGACATGTGTTAAAAGCATCTCCAGTCCAAGCTGTGGTCATTGGTACCAGAACATTCCAGGATCAGGCTTCCTCCCTGTCTCAGGGTTTCAAGGAAAGCCCTCTATTTCTTTCCTGAGCAGGCTGCAAAGGCCACATTCAGTGCTGAGGGTTCTGGGTACAAACATTGAGAGCTGCAGACAGCTCCCATTCCAGCCATCACTGACGGAGAACCTAGTTGCCACTTGAACTTTGTAATCCCATAATACCTAGATGGATGAGTAAAATACTAAGTCCCCAGACTGAAGAGATACTCAATTAGAGTTAGATTAATACATTCCACTTTGTATTCTCAACTTCGTTTCATGAATTCTATCAGATGGCTCATTCCATGTACTTCTTTTAACAACAACAACAAAGAAGATATCAATATAAACATTTTCAGTAGGAAACATATAAAAATTAGTTTTCATTACCCCAGGGGCCTGAATGCAGTTGGAATGCAGCATTCCAGATGTCTTTCCCTGCGAGTTATATACAAACCTACTTTGACTGGTTTAATTGCCAATTTAAACTTCCATCATGTTCAAAATATAAATTTATAGTTTATGTTTTTCTTCTGAGAATCTGATTCCAAATTTTAATAGAGAGGCTGTGATCTCAGGGACAAGCTGGGTCCTCACTGTGCTCCCTGGGCCTCCACTGTACCATGTCTCCCATCGAAGCCTCTCACCAGCTCTCACAGCCACCTCCCTACCCACCTCTCTCCAATGCCAGGGATGACACCCCTCTTCAATGCCAGGCCAGTCCTTGGAGTGTTGAGGACACCGAGTGTAAATAAAACCCCTTTCCTTGATCATCAACACATTACATTCCCCATCACCCAACACCCACGCTCCTGTTTCTCAGTGCTCTTCTAGTTCTTTGTCTTGGGAAACCATATCCTTAAATCTGAAACTTTCTGACTTCCCCACTTCCCCAAGGTACAGCCTCTCCCCAGGACCTCCTGATCTCCACTACCCTTCCCATGGATTTTCCTTGTCCCTCCTAGAAGGCTATGGACTGACTGCTCTTTCTAGATTTAGCATCACTACAGTGAAGGTCAGAAATTTCCTTTATCTTTAAATACTCATCCATATAAACCCCATTCCTTTATAAGCATCCCCAAAGGACTTCAGTTATTGTTCTCACAAGTGACCTGGACAGGATTCCAGCAAAGTATGAAGCCTAAGGACTCCATTTTTTCAAATAGCTTCTCTGTTATCGTGTGTATGCTGTGTGTATGTGCGTCTCTTCTGTGGCCAGTCAGAAACTGAGCTTGATGAGGTGAAGGAGCTGTGTACATCTCCCAGCCCAGTGCAGCCAAGGTCCCCATGGAGGATGAGATAGTTACTTTGATAAATCCAGATACCAAATGATTCAGATAATACATTCACATGGTTAGGGTAGCTGAATCTAGGGGGAAAGCTTCATGCTCACTTCCTTCCCCAGGAAGCCTTGGTATCTTTTGAGATATATAACTTCCTACCAAGGCAAAGTTACATCCAGAGGACCCTCTGTCCAGTCTCAACTGCCCTTACCCAGATCCACAAACTGCAGCTCGGTCAGATTTTTTGGTTCTCTCCAACTCCTTTGTCTAGCCTCTGTATCCGCCATGCACGTGCACTAGTTTATGTTCATTCTCTCTTTTTTTCTGTCAGGAAGTTTAAAGCAAATATTAAAAAACGGGGGGAAAGGACAAGGTTCTGAGATACATAAACACCAGACAAGATATTGGTTTCTTCCTCCCACAGCATATTTTCCGTTAGATAGAGGATATGAGTAATGCTATCATTTATATAAAATTCAGCTTGCAAAGGAGTCTAAGAGTCTGGCTCTTAAAGATAATTGAATGAACATCTGTGCAATAAGAGCTAGAGGAGGTTACTAGTCTTATTTATAAGAGGAATTGGTATTTTTTCAAGAATGTTTGGCTGACAGCATTTGTAATGGTCAGGTAGAATGTTCTAGAAGGAGAGGGCAAGGTGCTTTGCCTTCACCCATCACAAATCTAGTCCAGATCCAGCCTGGACAGGGAAGTATCTCTAGCCATTTGGAAAAATCTATAGTAATATGACTTTTTTTTACTTAATGCTTTTCCATATTGGCCAGTTAATAAGCCATGCTCATACATGTAACAGCATTGTGTTAAGATACAAAGGTAAACTACAGTAAATTATGCAATATATATGTCATTTACAAAGATTTTGATAAATCAATTTCAAACTTAATTGTGAGTCTCTCTTAGCCATTATATTTACTACTAAACTTATTTATGTTTTATCTAATGGCTATGGGACAAGTACATTTTCCTGTATGTGCACCTCTTGAATTTTTACCTGGTGGGTGAGCTCAGAAAGCAGTGAGCATAAAAAGTCCTCTGCCACGAGTACACAGACCTTATAAGACAAGGACAGCCGTGTCACAGTCTAGCGTTTTCTGCCATTGGTTTTTTAGATACAGCTGTGGGTTCAGAGCTGAAACTTATCTGGAATTGTGCCTTTCCTTGCTGTCATTCTGAAGTCCCCTCACCCTGTACCAGTGACAAGCCAGTGAGTCAGTCGCAGTCCTAAATCCACTATGGGAAATGAGACTTCTTCCCACCCCCACCACCTGCAAAGTAAATGAGTACCGGGTGTCTCCGTGTGTATCACCAGGGAGGAATCTGTTATTTGGAAGACGGGAAGAGATCTTTTCTGTGTGTGAGAATGCACAGTGCACTGTTGCTCATTAATGATTCGTATCTTCCCCTTTCAGGTTCCTTTCAGTGCCACCATGTCACCGGTTCGCTTGCACTCCTCCAACCCCAACCTTTGTGCAGACATTGAATTTCAGACTCCCCCTAGCCACCTCACTGACCCTCTGGAAAGTTCAACAGATTATACAAAACTTCAAGAAGAATTCTGTCTAATTGCACAGAAAGGTAACACCAACTCTAACGTGCCCTTTCAAGAAGTACTCTTCTTTGACGAGAGGTTGCCATTTACTCCTTTATCCTTGTCTAGGTGGTCATGGAGAAAGATGAAATGGTTTATATACTGGTTGGAGTTCCATATACAGAATGCAGTAGGATACGACGCCTACATCTTGGGACAACACAAATCATAGGTTTACTGTTTTGACTGAGTAAAGAAAGTGTCATTGGTGGTGGGGCAGCGAGGAAGGAAGAAAGACAAAAGGAGTTATCCTGGACAGGCCAGGTTATAAATTATTCTTGAAAGTGTGTGTTAAATGGAACATCTCAGCCAATACTCAAGAGCCAGGTGGTGCAGGAAACCAAAGGGAGCACATGGAGGGCACCTCTGGGAATGCTTTTGTTTTAACTATATTTTTATTGATTTCAGAGAGGAAGGGAGAGGGAGAGAGGAGAGATAGAAACATTGATGAAAGAGAGACATGAATCGGCTGCTTCCTGCTTGCCCCACGATGGGGATGGAGCCCGCAGCCCAGGCGTGTGCCCTGACTGGGAATTGCTTGGTTCATAGGTTGATTCTCAACCACTGAGCCAGGCCAGCCGGCTGGGAATGTTGAAGTCAACAAAAATTTGTATTCTCAAACCATCAGCACAGATATGCCATCAGATATTTCTTTAATTCTATTATCCTACAACAACAAAGCTAAATCATCTTCCCCCCTTTTCCTCTATAGGTTTCTCAGTTGGAATGCCAACCCTCTTTCACCTGCTCTTTTACTCCTAGTACACCTTTATTACATTTCTTAGCTGGATGCTAATTCTGTCACTAGTCTAGAGTAATATTATTTTGCTTATAAAATAGCATTGATTACAGTCAGTAGAGCCAGTAACTTTTACTCATATTGGGAGAGGGAGCGTAGGAGTAGGTAGAACGAGACAAGTGTGAGTAGCTGCCTAAGGGAGATGAGTACATTTGAAGGTTAGTCCCAGGAAAGCTTTGTGAATATAGTTGCAATCCTGAGTCTTTCAGGAAATCCAAGTTTCAACAGAATTTTAGAGCCTTTTGAAACAACGTATTTTCTTTTCAACTGTGCTAGGAAAAAGAAAGGGCTTCTCTATGACTGTTGAGTGAACCCTTTAGAAAGAATTATGGATTTTGAAATGACTGAGTCTGCTTTTACAGCTGCCAGTGGGATTGATGTGTTCCAGCTATCAAGTTATTACCTTCAAATTGATGATGGAGAGAATGTAGCAATAAATCAATAGGTTGTGAGTCCCTTGTTATCCCACCATTTTTCCTCTTTAATATGGGCCAGTCTTTATGCTAAAATTTTCCACTTCTAAAAAATAACCTTTCTCAAATAAGGAAATTCCTCTTTTTAGATCTTGAATATTATAGCAATTCTGTTATGGTAACGATGAGAGTTGTAAATTCAACCTTTTGTAATTTAAAATTAAAGACTGCCTCAGATTACACCAATGTATGTTGTTAGGTATGCAGGAGTTGGGAAGGGAACTAGAGTTTTTATTGTTACTTTTAAATCAAAATACTTCTAACATCAAGATATTCCTGGCTAAGAAAGGATTGCAGGTACTGTTCTTAAGACCAAATCAGTTCCTAACTCAAAGAGAACTAGTAAGCACTTTCTAGATCAGCTGCCTGTTTTTTTGTTGGCAGTGATAGGGTGTGGCTGGTGATTCGGAGTGTGAAGGAATTCACAATGAAAAGAAGAGATGTAGAGAGGAAGTTTATTTTACTTTCCCTGAAGGGAAAGGACCACGTATTGCTAATCAATACAGGGCAAGAAGTAAACGGCAGCCTGCTCTTCTAAGCAGAGGCTGTAACTAAGCAACAAGGAAGGGAGGGGAATTTGGGGCTGAAGTTGAGTAGACATCAGGGAGGTTGTCTTGAAAAAATTATTGTTGGTTTGTTTTTCAGGAGACAGTCCAGGCAGGTGTCCTAGGGAGGTGTCTTATCAGCATTTTTCCTAAGCCTGTAAAACATGCTTAGAATAAAAGTTATTAAAACTTCAAAAGAGGCGTGTTTGAAGAGGATGGGGGAAGGGAACTTTTTACTAACTAGAGACCCCTTGGTGCGAATTATCCCTGAGTTGTAAAAACAGCAGGGAGGAGGGGTATGCAAGAATGTAGCCTTGAGAGTAGCTTATCTTGTCTCGCAGTTTGAGCAGAGGGGCTGTTTGA
>NW_006288615.1:12610490-12622712 GCF_000327345.1 Myotis davidii | reverse complement strand
TTGGTAGATGAAAGGGAAATAGTCTCTTTACTTTCTGTGTTAAAATTTTACAGTGTATGTGTGTTTGTTTGTTTCTTACAATTTTGATCTTATATTCCTCAAGGGAGAATGACTCAAAAGCCCAATTTTTGTCCTAGCCGGTTTGGCTCAGTGGATAGAGCATTGGCCTGGGGACTGAAGGGTGCCGGGTTTGATTGCAGTCAAGGGCACATGCCTGGGTTGTGGACTTGATCCTCAATAGGGGGCATGCAGGAGGCAGCTGATCAATGATTCTCTCATCATTGATGTTTCTGTCTTTCTCTCCCTTTCCTTTCTGAAATCAATAAAAATATATATATTTTTAAATCTACTAGGTATTCCATACTTAATATTTTTTCAACTTAAAATACATTTCAATCTGTTGAAAATTACTGATTACTGTTATACCTCTTTTTTCCTGATTTGTACTCTTAGGGTTTTCTTCCTATTTAAGTTATGTTCTCTAAAGTTATACTTTCATATTTCAATATATATTATATAGTAGATATTACTCAATACCTATTCATTATGTAGTATTCAATATATATTAAATTTATCTTGTGAATATTAATTAAATCCCATGTATTTCAAAGTTGAAATTTCTGATTAAAAGCCTTTAATGCTATACTTATGCTTTTTTCACACTGAGTACTTGCTCTGAAATTAATATTTTCTTTAGTTTATAAATGCACTTTTAAAAATTTCGAGACTTCAATGCTGTTATGTGATTTTGCGTGAGAACTCAGTGTTTATATAAAATATTGTTCACTTCCTGGTGCCTTGGATCAGAGTGAAGGAGCAAGCAAATCCTGGGTAAGTGGTTTTCCATGTGGGTCAGCTCCTGCTTGAACACTTTCCCTCAGTCCCTAGGAATTAGACTGAAACCGTCTCACCATGTTTTATGTACCTGAACTGTCAGTTTCTTTTCAATGTGAAGTTTCATGTTATTGAGTGCTGTTATCTGGACCATGTTTTCTGTGTTCAGTTAAGGTGAAACACTGCCAGTTAAGGTGCATATCCTGCTTCCAGTGCAAATCTAGGGACTTGGGAGCATGAGCATCAAAAGCAGCAACTATGTGCCAGTCTGCAGAGGGTTTTACTCATAAGCACATTAATGGCTTTCCCTGGACAACTCTCATGGCATGTATTTGTTACAAATACATGCTATGAGTCCATGTTAATTGACCTTCTAAATAACTATTCTAAGAGTATCATGAATCAGAAGATCAAAATAATGGTGAAGTAAACATGTAAATGTCGTCTTGTAAACGTAAAATGCACTCTTGCCCCTACATGCTGCATTGTTTCCTTAAGATGTATCTGTTTGTGGAGGCTTAGCAATAAGAAAAACGAGAAAATGTGTTTGATTTTTTGCTTGCTTGCTTGCTTGCTTTTATTTACCTGTTGGTAAGACAGAGAATGGCAAATAGAGGTCTGTGTTGGGGTATCCAGTCAGATTAGAAATGATGAGAAAGAGAAATTTTTAAAGTTACTCATTTGTTTATTCTTTTATTCATTTCATTCAACTGACCATATATGAAACACGATGCAAGGTGTGGAATAGCAACATGGAAGTAGCCCTGGCCATGTTCCCAGGAAGCTCATGATCTGACTCATGAGATGAGCAGTGTTTATGAGGAAACAGTTAAGCGGACCAGGCTGTAGTCCATTCACATTGGAACGTGGATGGTGCAGATTCCAGGGCTCTGGTTATTCAGAGGAACGGAGGAGCTCAGGAGGAACTGAGCCTTGAATTAGGCCTGAATATACAGCAGAAGCTCATAGGGAAGGACCTGATGTTAACATGTCAAAAGTAAAATACAGCAAAGTTATATCAACTTTGCATCCTTTGGGTTAAATATTTCCTTCCTTCATCAAAACATATTTACTCACATCTAGACCTAGAGCCTCAATAGATTTTTGTTGTTCTTATATTTTTTTAACCAAAATGCTCAATTTTATCCTCAAAAGATGTAAAAAATAATTTGGTACTATAAAGATGGTTAGTTATACCCTATTCACAACAATTCAGTTCTTCTAATTATCACAGCATTTTGGCTATGTTCACACTCTAGTGTCAATCTCTACCTTCCCATTGAACCAATCCTACTCCCATCACCTCTGAGGCTGGTCTTTCTGTGCAACTCACTGTAGCCTTAGCTTAAACATTTAAATTGACTGTCAGTTCACTCTTTGAAGAATCACTCTCCATGGTTAGACCACTGCAGAGCTATCTGGAGAATGGCAGAAACATGGAGTGAACAGGAAGCATTAGTCTAGGAAGAGGAGGTATCAGTTCATTAAGGACCACACAAAGGAGTTGAGATTTATCTTGTCAATGTTAGGGAGGCCTTAATTTTAACTAATGAGTGCAATCAGAATTTCAGAAATTGGAAATATTGCTACATGTTTTTGTATATTAGAAAGATTATTGGTACAGTATGGAAGATAGATAGAATTAAGGCAAAATCAGTTGGGCAGACTCTAAGATGTTTAAGATAGTGCAGGCCTGAACTAGGGAGGTGACAGGGTGTGTAGAAGGAAGGGATTAATTTCAAAAACACTGAGAGGGAAGAATCAGCATGGATCAGAGATCAACTGAATAATATTAGAAAGGGACAAGGAGATAGAGTCAAAACTAATTTTTAGGTTGTTTACTTGCATAGATGGTAGTTCTTTCCCCAAGAGAGGGACTACAAGAGGAACTGATTTGGCAAGGGTAAATAATGAGTGGTTTTTGTGGAGACTGATGTGACTGTGGGAAATCTAATAAGTAATTAGGTATGTAGATCTTGAGCTCAGGGGAGAGGCCTGGGCTGGAGAGAAAGATAGATACTCCAGTATGTCACTGAAGTTATAGATGTTGATAAATTGTGTTTTCAGTCAGAATAAAAGAGGGTCAATGGTGCTGCCACAGAGAACATAAATAGAGGACAGGCTGGAAAAAAAAAAAGAGGATCCTTTGATGGAAACCCAGGGAGGTAGCTGAAGAATCTAGATAGCGATGACCATTGAGATCAAGGTTAAAGAGTTTTGATAAAGTCAATAAGGAAATGGTTAGCAGAATCTGATTTATTTTTTTTTAAATATATTTTATTGATTTTTTACAGAGAGGAAGGGAGAGAGATAGAGAGTTAGAAACATCTATGAGAGAGAAACATCGATCAGCTGCCTCCTGCACATCCCCCACTGGGGAAGTGCACGCAACCCAGGTACATGCCCTTTGACCGGAATCGAACCTGGGACCCTTCAGTCCGCAGGCCGACGCTCTATCCACTGAGCCAAACCGGTTTCAGCTAGCAGAATCTGATTTAGCAGCAAATAACATATAGACTGAACGCAAATAAGGAGACATTGAAGGTGGGAAACAATTAACTGATAGAGCCATCATTTGATTGGCCAACTCTAATTTTATTGTCCCTCTTTTAATATAGCACTTAGAATTGAAGCAGATGTTAAATAACTTTAGAACATTGAGACAGTTGTTCTGAATGTTTCTATATTAATATAACTTCACATTGCGGTGTGAATTTAGATAGCCTAAAGACATCTTTGATCCACATTCAAATGTCATCAGTTAAATCCCCAGATATTTATTTTATGACCCATTAGCAAGTCAAATCTCCCCACAGGGAAGGAAGTAGATAGACTGTATTTAAATAACTTCTTAAACTAGTCTAACATCTTTAAAGCATATTTTTTATTTGACATTAGTCCTATTTGATATATATCTTATTATTAAAATGCTGTTTTTCAATAAAGCTTTAAAATATACCAACTTGGCAAATTCCATCCTTTTAGAAGGCACAAAGTATATAATATACATGAAATTAGCATTCTTCACTACATGCTCAGCCTAAATTGTTGCCTGCCTTGGGCATGTAATAATTTGCAAGACTCAATAGTATAATGAATCCCTCTTCTAAAGTGATGTTTCTCCCCTGATCTGTGTGTACACAAAGGCATACATAATTCTGTTGTTTTACCTCCATGAAACTTTAAAAGTAACTTTCACACCTGAGAGACAGTACAGATGCTGGATTCAAGCCTGTAGGACAGACCATTGTATGTGACATCTAGCCCTTTATAAATGACTTTATTTCACAACAGCTATAGTTTTGTGTTTCAATGAATGTAAAATCCTGGAAACCAAATTCAAGTCATATCAATAAGACTAAGGTAACCTCAGCACTCCAGATTACTATACTAATAAAAGATTCAACTTAACTTGAGTCTGTCCTTAATACATTATACTTTATTACTGTTATTAATGTGATTTCTGGCCCCAGAATTTGTGCACAGCTTATGCTAAATGCAGTGGGTGTTGTGTCTATACAAATATGAGCATCAGAATATGATCCTTATATTCCATCTAGAATTACTGTACTTCATTAAACCAAAATGCCACCAATTGTTAGATGGACCATCATTTTGTGCACTACTAAGAAACAAAAACTGCTGTCAATTAAAGTGATTCGGTGCTTCAGAGGTGTTAAATGTGGGGGGAAATGTGCATCTTAGAATTAATGAACTGTGGTGTGAATGGAAATGTAAGCAAAATTTTTTTTTATTTTTTATTTATTTATTTTTTTTAATTTTTTATTACAAAGAGTATTACATATGTGTCCATTCCCCACCCCCCGCCCTAGACAGTCCCCTAGCCTCCACTATCCCCCAGTATCTTATGTCCATTGGTTATGCTGTAAGCAAAAATTTGGCTTAAGCATTGCCTGTCCTCGGTGGCTCAGTAGTTGAATGTTGACCTATGAACCAGGAGGTCAACGGTTCGATTCCTGGTCAGGGCACATGCCCAGGTTGTGGGCTAGATCCCTCGCGGGGCATATGCAGAAGGCAGCCGGTCAATGATTCTCTCTCATCATTGATGTTTCTATCTCTCTCCCTCTCTCCCTTACTCTCCGAAATCAATTTAAAAAAATTAAAAAAATAATTTGGCTTAAGGCACCGAGTAGCATAATTAAAATTCCAATCATAGAATTTACCATCCTTTCTATCTATAGCATTCACATATCCCAAATAAATATTAAATGCTGAGCTAAAAGTTCCATATATATTTGTTTGTTTCTGAATTCAAAAAGAGTTTCCTGAGACTTGGCTGAATTTTTTCTGTTCAACGATATTCTTCATGGAATCTTTTAAATCTTTTTGTTTGTTTAGCTATACAGTAGCTTCAAATTAATATAATTATCAACATGAGTTGGCAATATTAATTAAGCCCTTAACCCTTTGGTCCATGGCTGATATCTATAGTCTAAGAGGTAAAACTGAATGCAGAAATCATTATGCTCTTGACCATTCATGGCAGCTTTATTTAGTCTAGTAAAATTCAGTAACAGCGTAAGTGCCAATAATAGGAAATAATTGCTTATTATGCAGCTATTAAAATCATGTTTATGAATATTTTGCACCATAAATGTTTATATGCAGAGACTAAGTGGCATGTATAACATGAAGTATGTACCATTGCATAAGCTAAAAAATACATAAGAAAAAATACACCAAGCTATCAATGGTTGGTTGATTATTAAGGTATGAGTTTTTAAAAATATATTGCTACTTTTTGCATTTTCAAAATATAGCATAGTATAAACTATACTATAAATATACTACATTTTCCAAGTATATGTATTTTTTCATTGAAAGAAACAAGGTTATTTTAAAGAGATATCCAGAATTTGATTCTTGGTAGCTCTAACTGGGACAGTTTCCATACTCATTTTCTCATTCCTTTTGAACCAGTTTTGCTTTGACCCAAAGAGTTTACGTCTCTGGTTATTCCATCTTGCCCTCTGTTTTATATCCTTTTCCAGCCATCAGGCCTTCCCAGAACCCACAATTCCACTCAGTAAAGAGTATGTATGCCAAAGGAACACCCAGCCTATGGCAAATGTTCACCCATTACCTGGTTGGGTGGATGAATGGTAGTTCATAGCCAGAGAGATGGAGATTGGGGCAGTTGACTCTGGCTCACATCTTCAAGGTGATAACTTCTTTAATAGCTTAGGAAGGAGCTGTGTATTTCTTGGATATACTAGACTTGAGTGTGTATGAGATGTTGGGGAAATGCACATACCATCTGGAGAGTTTTAGTGAAGTCCAAGTTCATTAACAAAGGCAAGTAGTGAGAGTAAGTACAGAACCTGCCTGGTGAAGAATCTAGGCAGAGTTCCTGAGCCTCCCTGTTAGGCCTCTGGTCCTACATGCCGCTAGTAGACCAATGTTACTACTGACGAGTCCCCATAGCTTTTCTTGCTCGTTGGCTGATGGGAGTGGCTGGGGATCTGCCTCCTTTTTCCTTGCTTCGTCCAGACTCCTTGGGTGCATTCCATACATTATTTCTGCCATAACCTGGCATCTTCCATATTAATTATCATTAACAGCATCATTTCACTGAACATACCTGTATTCCTCAATGTTCCCAAGGCCTCCGAGATATAATTACAGAGAAAATAGTTGAGTTTTAGGGAAGGAAATAATAAATGTGGTCCTGAGCACTGCCTGACAGCTCTACACCACAAAGCTCACTAGTTATAGCAAATATCAGAAACAGTCCTTAGGGGAGGCCAGGGGAATGTCAAGTGGGGGATGAGGGGAGGGGGGAAGGAGACATATGTAATACTCTTTGTAATACTTTAAGCAATAAAAACATAATAATACTAATTAAAAAAAAAAGAAAGAAACAGTCCATACGATCGAGGCAAAAGGAGGAGCTTCCGGGGAAGATGCACAGAAGTGGGCTGTTGCATGCTCAGTTGTATGCTCACACTTTCTGCCACTGGGGTTGTCAGAGTTGGAACAGTATATTTATTTCCATGCATTTTTGTGCTGTGTAAAACTTTTTTCTACCACTGCATATATATTATTAATAAAATATTCCTTTAAAAATATTAGCTCATTCCTTATGGGTATTAATGGTTAGAGGTTATCTTGTGTGCCTTCATGCATATCTGTAGGCAGAATCACATTCAGTGAATATTGGACAAGATGAGGGCTTAAATGAGAATTTCACTTTTTTAAATATCCAGAGCAAACAGTTCTACAAAATGTTTCTTATAAATGGCAGACCTGTGTTTAAAACTCCCACCCTAAGAAAAACCATTACTTAACCTTGCCCTTGAGTTTTTGTGGGGTTGTTTCATGAACTCTGTTCCACTGGTAACAGAGAGTACAGTCACTTTGGAGGAACTATTAGTTGAGGTTTGTATGAAACCCTGAAATCAAGACTGTGATTCTGCAAATAAAACCATCAAACAACCTACCACAAGGCCTTCAACGTCCAAAACAGCAAAATACATCTGGTTTCAATTATTTCAGTAATTAAGACAACTTTCAATATATACTTTGAACAGAGTAATAATGAAAGAACAAATAAGCACATGTGTAGTAGTGGCAGTGGATAGGAATAATCAGTATTTTCTCTTTAAATGCTAAGTGAGATTTTGTTCCAAGAAAAATGACCCTGCCCTAGCTGGTTTGGTTCAGTGGATAAAACGTGGGCCTGTGGACTGAAAGGTCCCAGATTCGATTCCAGTCAAGGGCACATGCCTGGGTTGTGGGCTCGATCCCCAGTTGGAGGCATGCAGGAGGCAGCCAATCAATGATTCTCTTCATCATTGATGTTTCTATCTCTCTCTCCTCCCTTCCTCTCTGAAATTAATAAAAATATTTTTTAAAAAGAAAAATGATCCTGACCACCTTTGCGGAATGTAGACATTAGAATTCTTCCCTTGAAGCACGTGGTTTATTTATTAAAACTGGACACGTATTTCCTCCTACCTGCAAATGTAATGACTATATCCATCTTTAATCCATCAATACTTGACTGTCCATCAGACCAAGTGTATTATATTTTACTGACCAGTTCTAAAGACTTTATACAAAAGCCAAAAGCTGTGAGTGAACAATTTTCTTCTCAATAAACAGAAGCTGGATTGAAGGGAGAGAACAGAGACCATTCTGTGTTCCATGCTCAAGGTCTATGCACTCCACCATGCAGATGTGACATTAGCCACTATACTTTATCCTGGGTGTTTTAATAGGCACCGACTTATAATTATATGGCATTTGTATATTGGTTTATTGTGTTCACTGGGCCTTGTCCTGGAAACCCGATGTGACTCTGGTTAGCTACATCTCTCATGTATATGGAGGATGCTCCCCTGCATCGATCGGATGCATGCACCTTTGTCCACGGGCTCCTGTAGGGAGCCGTGCTGTGCGGAGCTGCTCTCCAGGCCGTGTTTTACTGGTGCTGAAAGCAATGTGATACAGATAACCTGCAGTTAGTTTCCTTTCTGTGTTCTGTTCATTACGCTTGTCCGTGTCTCTGCTGTTCAGTGAAGGCACCTTTTGGTTCTGCTGCATTGTCATATGTACTAATTACGTGCTCCTTTCACCAAACTGAAAAATAATTCTCTAAACTATAAAGCCAATTCATTGTTCATTTCAATTCCAAGTAATTTTTAAGGTAACAATCTGGCTTTCAAACTTTAGAGACTAGAACAAAAAAATTTGAAAGAATTAATAGCTTTAATCCCCAGGTCTAAAATGTAATATATATGTGGTGGTAGATGGGCGTGGGTGTAACGGGCCTGACCTAAGGGAGAGAAAATTCCATGAATCGTTTTTATGAAATCCAAGACCTCTTTCAACCCTCTAACCTACTGAGTAGTAGTCTTATATGACACAAAATGAATCTCTTAATTCTGAGCAATTTGTTTCCTTTTTACCAGTAGGATCAGGCTTATGATGACTCCAAAAGTTACAGCTAAGGACATCATAGTCTTTGTTGTCTGAAATGTACCTGTGTGCTTGTTCTGTATTATGCTTGCTTATTAACTTGAAATTACATGTGCGGTTTTTGTTGTTTTAAGGCACTCAACCAGAATGCTGAACTAAGGAGTCGGTTGAGCAGAATACACTCAGAATCTATTATTTGTGATCAGGTTGTCAGTGTAAATATTATTCCTAGCCCTGATGAGGTAAGGCTCAATTTTAATAGATGTGGAGTACTTATTTTATAGCATCTAAATCTGCATATTTTGTTTATTTTTATACTGTTCTTTCACTATTAACATCATTCCCTGCATAAATATTTGTGTTGCTGGCAGTTCAGTATTCTTTGGAGGGAAGGGTGTACATGAGCTTGACATTCTTGGGGATCAGGGTCTATTTCTCTATTCCTACGTTCACCGGATGCCACCGAATATTTAGTGTATGTCTACTCCATCTGGTGAATTTTCTGTATCTGTCTCAGCCTTCATTTGAAATGTTCATATTATGAAATGGCTCATGCAGTGTTTTTTTTTTTTTTTAGTGTTTAGCTGAGAAATTGCTAAATGAACATTTTCTTAAGGTTTATTTTTAAAGTCCTATCTAACTAGTCATCTGACCTTTCTAAGATAATACGAATGCCGCTATTGCTGCTGCTGATGATAATTAATAGCTAATGTGTGTTGAGTGAATGCTTATTATGTGCTGGGCGTTGTGCTAACCCCATTACATGTTTTATCTCATTTGACACTCCCAATAACCCTCTGAGGCAGGTGCTCTTATTCCATTTTTTCAGAAGAATTTCTGAAGAAATGGTAAGAGGATAGGAGAACATTCAGTATTTGGGCTAAACTTGAATGTGTAATTATTTTTTAACACTTTTTAAAATTATTGTTTTATCACATGAGAATTAACACTTCACAACAGTGATATTAGACCTTTAGATATAGTCCTACATACAACAAGGTGAGAGTTTTACCTAATATGAAGGTCATATTTGTGCCAAAAACATTTTTACTAGAAATCTACAAGTGCAGCAGTTCTCCCATCTAACTCCTTGAGAAATGTCATTTCAAGGCAGCTTCTCTAAAGTTGCCCACCTGCCTGGTACCCATGATCTCTGATGACACTAATGCTCACTCAGCTGCCCAGAAATAATCTAGAAGTATTTCTAAAACTCGATCATTTAAATATTAGTTAGCAGTCTCAGCTTGAATATTTTTAAACCTGAAATGTTTACTAGAATGTACATATGTAGAATGTATATATTACAGTTCTCTTACACATATTTTAATGGAAACTTAAATATCTTCGTTGAGAATTATATTTATCACTGACTGAATGAAAAATACAGTTTGAAATAAGGTTTAATACTCTAGTCATGTTTCCTTGCAAAATGACTTTTGTATATTCTGTTTTAAAAATTAGTCTTGTAGATTGTTTTCTTAGAATATTTATAGTGTTTCTTCAAATACTTTTTGAGGTTTAGTATACTAGTTGGAATATAACTAGTAATGACAGACATAAGTATATGAGAATGAACTCGTTACTATAGTCAGTTTGGGGTATTGATAGGGACCCAGTTTGTTAAATTCCACTTAATACTAGGCATAAATTTGAAATCAAGTTATGGTATCAGCACCTTTCAACTATGCCTTTTAGATTCTTTAGACATATTGAAGAACATTTATGCAGTCATTTCTGAGTTGCAAGTGAAAATTACTTGTGGTCATCACTCTTTTAACATATGGTATGAAATTCTCTAGAAATCTGGGTAGCACATCATGGTCTAATTTGAACAAATAGCTATTCTTTGTACCAATAATGATTGCACCATATGCTTCTCTCTTCTGTAGCCTGGCGAGCAAATCCATGTCAGTCTCCCTCTGTCACAGCAAGTAGCAAATGAGAGCCGCCTCTCCATGTCAGAATCTGTCTCTGAGTTCTTTGATGCCCAGGAAGTGCTCCTCTCTGCAAGCTCATCAGAGAATGAGGTAACGTTCTTTGGGGTGTTAGCCCCAACAGTGAGTTCGTGTTAAAGAAAGTGAGATTCTGGGACTTTTTTTAACATCATTGTAAGATATCCAAGTTGTAACAAAGGCAAAAGCATGAAAACTATGTTGGTTCCTATTTACTGAGCACTTAATGCTTCTGAACATCAACTTATGACACTTAAATTTGATGCATAAAGGGAAAGAATCAAGCACTTATTCTAATTTTCTTGTATGATTTATATTTTAGAGTAACCAAATAGTTGATTATATAGAGTATTATATAAAAGGAGACTAGCTAATCATTGTAGAAAGAATAAAAGAATTTGAGTCATCATTCATGCTTGCACATGTATTTTATAACACTAGAGGCCCACTGCACAGATTCATGCACTGGTGGGGTCCCTCAGATTGGCCTGAAGGATCAGGCCAAAACTGACATTCTGACATCCCCCTAGGGGTCCCGGATTGTGAGAGGGTGGAGGCCAGGCTGAGGGACCCCACTGGTGCATAATCGGGGCCGGGGAGGGACCACAGGAGGGCTCGAGGGCGTGTCCAGCCCATCTTGCCCAGTCCCAATCAGCTGGACCCCAACAGCAAGCTAACCTACCAGTCAGCACGTCTGCCCCTGGTGGTCAGTGCATATCATAGTGACTGGTCAAATGGTCGAATGTATGGTCAGACACTTAGCATATTAGGCTTTTATTATATAGGATAGGATATTATGTATAAAGATATCTTAACCAGAGACGTGAATTTGAACTGAGAAGGATAATGTCTAGCATATTTAGTTGGGTAATTATGGTCTGGGGAGGTTACCACTGACTATCATAAAAGCTTTATTGGATTGTTTTCATGCCTATGAGTCTTGGCAAGGTTGTGGCAACAAGGAATCTCTTATTTAGTCAGGTTTCAGAAATGTATTCTTTTACTGAAATTTAGTCAAGTAGGCTTTATTATTATTACTATTATTATTATTATTATTATTTTGGCATGGGAGAAGCAGCCAAAAGTTTGCCCACACAGTTGATTAGCAATATTATCATTTGAGATTGCAAATCTGTACTGCATTTTGACCAAAAAAAAAAAAAAAAGAAAGAAATAAAATAGTTGCTAAATGCTATTTTTATATGCATAGATTATAGTTTGGAAGAAAACATTCTGACAATTAGTAGTAGTTGTTTTTGGATATTTGTAATTACTAGTGATTTTAGAAATATAAATGAGTGGAAAAGAGAAAGAAATAATGAGCACATATATCACTTTTATAATGGAGGAAAGGTAAAATAGAAATCTTATGTCAGGCACTAAATTTGATATGCACCTGCCTCCCAGGTCCCTAATCATGCATTACCAGATTCACAGACTCCCATTCACAACTGAGTACTTGTTTAATTATTCATAGTGATAATTGATGCTATCA
>NW_006288615.1:12578751-12610433 GCF_000327345.1 Myotis davidii | reverse complement strand
TTTCCCTGTAGGCACATCTTCATGGGAAGCCTAATTGTAGTCAGGAGGTTGTTTGGTGAGCAAGGAAAGACTGGAAGCAGGAGAAGTGAGTTGAGTGAACTTGAGGCCAGGAGGGCCAGGATATAATAGCTTCAACCTTCCATCCCCTTAATAAGGAGGGATACGCTGCCACATGGATGGGTTATTTGTGTCTGTGATCCAGTCTCTATGCCCCAGGGACCACCATTCTGGAGACATGCTACCAGCATTTTCTTTTCTGACTCTTCTTTTTCTGAGCTCCCATTGCTGACCAGTTCTTCATCCTTCTTCAGTCAAATTACAGTCACACTGGACACTACATTATCTGGGCTCTGACCCATCATCTGATGTTTACCGCTTGTCTCTTAGAAAGAGACCTTATTCCCATTTCAAAGTTCTGGGGCATACTCAACTGGGAGGCCGATTGCCCCTTGGATAGACACTGGCAATGCAGAAATGAAGAAGATATGAGACAGGTTATTGCACAAGTCCAAGCAAGGTGGTGGTGTCGCCTTGGCCAAGTTACTCAGTGGGTTGGAGCATTGTCCCATACACCAAAAGGTTGGGGTTCGATTCCCAGTCAGGGCACAAGCCTAGGTTGTGAATTCTATTCCCTGGTCAAGGCATGTATGGGAGACAACCAATTGATGTTTCTCACATCAATGTTTCTCTCTCTCTCTCTCTCTCTCTCTCTCTCTCTCTCTCTCTCCCTCTCTTCCTATTCCTCTCTCTCTAAAAATCACTGGCTCATAGACTTGAGGGAGAGTCATACGGCCTCCTTTTTGTATATTCTTGTTGCATTGTACTGAAATATTTCTGGCTGTGTACTAGCCTCCAACCCCAGCTAAGACAGGGAGCTACTTATTTTGAGCCATTCTATATTCATGGAAGACCCTCAAGTGTTCACTGCACATAAGTCAAATGCATTTCCCACTATGACCTCTGCTTTTAATTTGAGCAACATCTTGTGTTTAATTGTTTGATTTTCTGAACTTTCAACACTGAACAAAAATCCTGATCCTTTCTATATTTTTTTCTTCTCTAGGCTTCAGATGATGAGTCTTACATCAGTGATGTGAGTGATAATATATCGGAAGACAACACCAGTGTTGCGGACAACATTTCTCGGCAAAGTATGCATCCTTTGAGCTTGCAGGCTCTTCTCTCTTCATGCCAAATTACAAGGCTGGTGTTTCAGTGAATAATCACTCCCTCCCAAATTAATTGTTCCTTTTGTAGTTGATAGTTTGATAGATTTTGTATTTGTATAATCTGTTGAGGTAAATGGTTCTAAAATCTGTTAGGTAAATGATTGTGAAAAGGTTTTATTTCTTGCTTAAACCAAAAATTGAGTCCTTCTTATTAAATATATTTAACTTTTAAAATTTTGACCCTTTTTTGGGAATATTTTAGCATAGTTAACACCCTGTTTGAAAAACTGTACACTAATATTTTTTGCTTTTATTAGCAACCTTGTATTGAAATAATTCCATTCGTTCTTGAGGGAGTATAATAAAAGGCTTGAGAAATGTATCCCAGTCAGAATTATTTAAAAGGGTTATTTCCCTCCCGGGTTTTATGAAAAGCAAAGTATCTTCGCTTTTTTTTCACTTTCTCATCTCCCGATTTCAGTCTTGAATGGGGAGCTAACAGGAGGGGCCTTCCGGAACGGACGCCGAACGTGCCTGCCAGCTCCCTGTCCTGACACCAGTAACATTAACCTGTGGAACATCTTGAGGAACAACATTGGTAAAGACCTATCTAAAGTGTCTATGCCCGTGGAGCTAAACGAGCCGCTCAACACCCTGCAGCATCTCTGCGAGGAGATGGAGTACAGCGAGCTTCTGGACAAGGCTTCGGAAACCGACGACCCCTATGAGCGCATGGTAATAAATAGAGGCGTGTTCTGCGGGCATTTGTCAGCCCCGGGCCTGGGCTAAGGCAGGATTCATTGTGATGGCACAGTTGGTTTCTGCATAACGTTCTCCCTGCATAGGTAAGAGAGGAACTGGTCCATTTGCATAAGTCCACTAGAAGATACACACTCTGACTTACGCTTGGTTCCGAGTGTTTCTAACGTCAGGATGTAAAAGTCACTCTTCCTGCGGGTTGAAGGCAGGCCGAGCCTCGCTTTGTTAACTTTTCCCCAATGCCAAGAGAGCCCCTCTGTTCGGGAACTTGGGTCTGAGGTTGGAACCTCCTGTTTGTGCTTTGCCCTGGCCTCTGTTCCACATGACTGTCGAACACTTGACCTGCCCTCAGAAAATCACCAACAGCCACAGCCCTTGTGCACATGGCACTAAGATTGTGCGGACAGCATCACCTGTAAACGGGGTTTCAGAAACTTTGGACTTGTGATACTCGGGAAATTGGTTGGACAGATGAATGAAAAATACTTGGGCTTAATTGCCTGCTGGTTCCCATGAGAGCGTTTAACCTGATTTTCCCCCATGAGTGTATGAAGAGTCTGCTTAAATAATAGAAAATGCAAATGCCGTGCAGTCAGCACCCATTGGTGGGGGATGTAAAATCTAGAGGAATAAGGGACAAACAGACCTGGAAGTAGTCTCTCCTATATTATTTTCCTTTCTTCAATGTTTTAACAGGTTCTTATTGCTGCATTTGCAGTTTCAGGATATTGCTCTACCTATTTCAGAGCAGGAAGTAAGCCATTCAACCCTGTCCTTGGGGAGACTTATGAATGCATTAGAGAGGACAAGGGATTCCGCTTTTTCTCAGAACAGGTAAGTCCCACTGCATCCAGGAGGCTTCTGTGTAGGTAGCTGGGCAGTTTGATGTTGAAAATATTTTGTAAACCTGTTTGGGGTGGGTTACGATACTAATGGACAACTCAATTTATTTATATAATTGCCCCCTATAAATATATATAAGTTCTCTGTGTTTAAACACAGAAGTCTTAAACGTTCAAGATTCAATAATTTACTTGTATATTTTGAGAAAAATTTATTAATAAAGATGGATGAGCTGAGTAGTTTTTATTTGGCAGAAGCCAATATATGTTGTTAAAAAAAGTTGCTGTTTATTGAAGTTTTAACACTGATGTCAAAACTTTCTGTTTTGTTTTTAATTACCAGGTTAGCCATCATCCACCCATTTCTGCCTGTCACTGTGAATCCAAGAATTTTGTGTTTTGGCAAGGTTTGTTTTTCAATTACAACTTAAAAAAACCAACTGATAGTCCTATGGGACAGTTTCCGGTCTCCAAAACTGGAGCTCAGCTTACATTGCTACCTTTGGAACTTGGAGAATGTTCGTAATTGATGCAGAGTTCAGTTCAAGAAATTAGATTTCCTGTTTGAAATATTAAACCGTGTTATCTAGGAGATGAGGTTGTTCAGGAAGCAAGCCCTATGGATCAGCAGAGCTCCAGGCTGACTGTGCCAGCTCGGGGCTAGCACTTTACCTCATTGTGCCTCATTGTCTCTATGTTAAGCGTGGAGATTTTATCTGCTATCTTCTTGCTTCCTGAGGGTGTACGAATACATCTTAGTCCTAAAGGAAGGCTCTGTGGCACATCATCTGTGGTGACAGTCTACTAAGTATGTAAATATTGCACTGATTTCTGGTCTTTAAGTCATTGAGGTGTTTGGATTGGAGTCTATTGAACCAATGCCTGTTGTCCAATGAGAATGTCACAAACTTGCCTAAAATAAAATGTCTCAAAATCCCTTTAGCAAGAATACATAAGATTAAGTATAAATAGTTTATGTTCAGAGGGATGCTTCATTTGCTTCTCATACATCCACACTTCCTCAACCTGAAAACATGCAGAATGACAGAGCACTGTAACTGTGCTTTATTGCAAAATAAGAACAGCAATCATTTCTTGGTCATAACACAGAGTCAGAAATTTGGTGGGGCAGCACTAAGCTCCCTTAGTTCATCAGAATGGGACCAGGTGGTTATTATGAATGCACAGGTCAACCTGAGTTTCCACAAGTCGAACATAAAGCTTCACCTGAGATGAAGTGCTGGGCCCTGGAGCCATATCTCCCCAGGGCAGGGACATACTCATTAAGTTAATCTCACTTTCTCATAACCTTATCTCTCTGTATTTAGAGATTTTATTTTTGTACTGGTCTTCCAAATCATATAACTCTTCAAATAAATGTGTATGTAAATCCATACTGCCATTAATTTTGCTATAAACTCACTTGTCTCTATATAAACTATTTCCACTATCTAGTTAAAACTTATAACAACATTTACCCAGACAGTAAGGCGTAGTAAAGTACACATACGTATGTGTATGTGAATGTGCACACATACACACATGTATTATCCCAGGCTTTCCCCAGTTTTGTTAGTTGTAAACAAATATGAAATGTGTTATGAAGAAATATTTGGTTCACAGTTAATTTTTTTCACTTTGGGCCATCTTTGGGCATTTGTTATGTTAAATCAACAATATAGAATCAATTGTAGTTACAAAAGCTCTTTGTGAAATGTAAAGTGTAATACAAACTTTAGTTTTTATAGAATAAATCATTAGACGTAGAGTATGTATTTCTTGTCCTCTGCCTGTCACAGATATCAGGTGGAAGAACAAGTTCTGGGGGAAGTCGATGGAAATCCTGCCTGTGGGAACGCTGAATGTCATGCTTCCAAAGTAGGTTTCTCTCGTCGTCCTTTTGGTCTCTTACCTGCTTTTCAAAATCAGACATGGGTGTTTGTGTCCCTGGATGGCCAAAGCATCTGTTAGTTTTACCAAAGTGCTGAGAATGTTCTCCCACAAAGCAAGCAAGAACTTTAGCATGTGCATTAAGCTTCCTATTTATCTCTTCACGTGCCCCAGTCATCAGTCAATACCAGGTACATACTTGTCCCAGTCACCGTGTTTGCATTTTATATGAAAGAGTCTCATTTTGACCCATTTCTTCTTATATAACTTACGATTTCATTTTGAGTTAATTTTAGATTCAGGGACTATTTTTAATTTCTAAGTTATTTTATTAAGGAAGAATGATAAAATTCTTATATGGCTGTTTTCCAAAGAATATAGCCTTTAAATCTTTTCAAATTAATTGAAGTTTTCATTGAAGCCAAAAGCTTAATTAGTTTTGTTTCTGTCTTCAGTTTGTTGGTTTGGTTTGGTTTTTGTCTATTTGAAGATGGACTGGATATGGAGGAAGGTGGAGAAAGAGGAATTCCCAGGACCACAAAATAAACTTTCAATATTTGCAAACTCATGAGGAAGAAAGAATTTTCCCAGTGGTATATAGTTCCTACATCATACCAATTCATACATTTTTTAGAAACTTAAAGCATTTTTTAATTTTGAAGTAACATTTTATGAATAAATATACATAACATGCAAATATGACTTGAAGCTTTGTCACCTTGTTCCTTAGAAAATCTGTAACCTTACTCCCTGGGGTTTGCATTACATTCATGCTGCCTTAGTTATTATGCACATCAGTCTTTTCTTGAAGAATCATTCGCAACTTCGGTGTTAACTTAGAAAAGGAAACAATGTCCTCAGAGTAATCTTTCTTAAATGCATGCCCTGTCTGCCTCTCTGTTCCCTGGAATCCTTCCACAGTGGCCCATTGCCTGCAGGGTAAATCAGATGCATGGGTGGGTCTTGAGGTTTTCCCTGCTCTGCCCACTACACCTTTCTACCTAGCCTCCCACCACACACCTCACTGTAGCACACCACTCCCAGTCCCCCGGTGTGCTGTGCTCTTCTGACTTCTGATGCTTTTTCCCAGCCTCCTCTAGCAAGTCTTTCTTTCTTTCTTTTTTTTTTTAAGATAAATACAAGTCCTTCGGTTGATCTCTTCCCCTTACCCCCGCCCTCCCCTACTTTCCTTCTGGGAATTGATAGCCAGACCCAAAGACTGAGAAACAGCGATCAGGCTAGCAAGTCTTTCTTGACACTCAGCCCACATTACAGGCAGATCTAAGGACTATGGTCTCCCCCTTCTGTGCTCTCATGTTATTTCCTCATCATACCTTATTGTAAGTGTTTGTTGGCACATCCATCTACCCCATCATATTGTTGGCTCCAGGAGAGCAAGAAACTGGCCCTATTCGCCTTCGTAGTTTGCACCTGGCCCATAAAAAGCACTGACTTGTTCCTTAAATGAATGAATCATGTCGTAAATGTCCTTGAACACATAGCAACTTTCAACAAAGAAATGAAAAGAAAATGAGGGAAAAGGGAGCTTTGGCTAAAGAATATTCTCATTAGTAAAAATAGTAATATATATGTGTGGCTTTCATTGTTTTTTAACCCTTGTATTCTTTGCTAGGTATGGAGATTGCTATGTGTGGAATAAAGTCACCACGTGCATACACAACATTCTCAGTGGAAGGAGGTGGATAGAGCATTATGGAGAAGTGACCATCAGAAATACCAAAAGCAGTGTTTGCATTTGCAAACTCACATTTGTCAAGGTAAATAATGACTTTAACAGTAAAGAAAAAATAACATGATATTCTTCCTCTAAGGAGGAAATAAACCAGTTACCTTCAACAGCCTCAAGTCTGTCCCGTATCATTGATACTTAAGAACATTTCAGGTAGGAAAGCAGAACCAAAACCAACTGACGGCATTCCGCAAGGCGTGCAGACTTCTGAGTGTGTGGAGGCCCAAAAAGGCATCATCTAAAACAGAAAAAAAAAAATTCTTCTTAAAGAATTTCTTTCTTAGCAACCCATCAGCAGTTCATTCAGTAAAATTCCAGAAAACACTTCTTGCCTTTAATAAGTCTTCTGGTTTCTATTTCTTTTCCTATTTTTGCCTATAACAAGTTCTCTGGCTTACATTCCTATTTCTATTCCTGCTTGATTACAACATGTTCAAGTGATCTATTTTAGGGACCTAATTATACTGCAGTTGTCTTTTTCTGAGAATGCATATAGATGATAGCTTCAGTCACTATAAGCTTACCCAACTCTGCCACTATTATAATTCAGATAAGTTCACGAAAAAACATTACCTTTACTAACAAGAGAAGATGTCTGGGCCCTAACCGGTTTGGCTCAGTAGATAGACAGAAGGGTCCTGGGTTCAACCCCAGTCAAGGGCACATCCTCAGTTGCAGGCTCGATCCCAGGCCCTGGTCAGGGCATGCACAGGCGGCAACCAATCGATATGTTTCTCTCACATTGATGTTTTTCTCTCCCTGTCTCTCTACCTCCCTTCCACTCTCTCTAAAAATCAGTGGGAAATCCCTAACTGGTTTGGCTCAGTAGATAGAACTTCGGCCTGCGGACTCAAGGGTCCCAGGTTGATTCCAGCCAAGGGCATGTACCTTGGTTGTGGGCACATACCCAGTGGGGGGTGTGCAGGAGGCAGCTGATCGATGTTTCTCTCTCATCGATGTTTCTAACTCTCTATCCCTCTCCCTTCCTCTCTGTAAAAAAAATCAATAAAATATATTTTTTTTAAAAATCAGTGGGAAAATATCCTCCAGCCCAGCCAGTGTTACTCAGTGGTTGAGCATCGACCTATGAACCAGGAGGTCACAGTTTGATTCCCAGTCAGGGCACATGCCCAAGTTGTGGGCTCAATTCCCAGTGCGGGGTATGCAGGAGGCAGCCGATCAATGTTTCTCTCTCATCATTGATGTTTCTTGCTCTCTCTTCCTCTCCCTTCCTCTCTAAAACCCATAAAAATATTTTTTTAAAGAAAAATATCCTCAAGTGAGGATTAACAAACAAAAAAGGATGTCTGGGATGGAGGTTCCTACAGAGCACCATTTCCCTGGTCCCTGCTCAGACGTGGAACCTGGGGTCATCACTGTGCTGTTTAGGGGTGCTACCAAATCCATCAGGGTCCAGAAACTCCACCCACCCTCTTCATCTCTTCTAGTTCCGATCTCATTCTAGACACAGGTAACATAATTGGAGCCTTAATACTCAAAAATTTCTCTTCTGGCCGTGTTCATTTTAATGGAATACATTTATTTTAGTTTAACATGTTTTTCTTTTTTGCCCTCTTTTTAAATAGGTTTATTAGGTGGCTCAGAACTGAAGAGCCAGGATGGTTATTTGCTCTGAATGAGTGATGACAGTAAATGTGTGCATTCAGTTTGGTAGGCTGTGAGAAACCTTGGTTTAGGTCTGCCCTGATATATGCAAAGCTCAGGGCAAGAATCCAAATGAAATCCCTATGCCATATGAGTAAATATTTGCAATATGTAAGTCAAACCTACAACCTGTCAAATAAAACATCTTCTATTTTTTTATCCTGACAAATATATACCTTTCACAGCAAAGCCTGCCAGGCCAGGTCTGATGCTGCGGAACTCGAGCTAGAGGCCTGGCAGTCAGTCCCTGGCCAGGCTCCTCCCCACTGGCCCCCACCGGCAGCTCCGTCCTGCACTGCAGGCCTCACGCACACATAGGTGATCCAGCCCCACATCCTCGCTCTGTCCCCACCCCCTCAAACAGCCACCTCAGGCCTACAGAGTCACACACTGAAGGTTGGTCTACCTTCGGTGGGTGACTCCCGAGCAAAGGCTTGTGCAGGCTGTGGATAGGCTCGGAGCCAGGCGGACAGCAAAGTGGGGGGCTCTCCATACTTGGGGCCTGATCTAGAGCGAAGGCCATGGGGTCTGGCGGGGTAAATCCCACTGACTTCACACCTTTTGGGGAGGAGCTTGGCTGGGAGAAAGCCAGCGCAGGGTCCTTACGGTAAAATTTAGCCATTTACAGAGACGTGAAAAACATTCCACAAACTACTTTCCTAGCATTACCGGTTGAAAATCATTCAAATCCATGAGCAAAAGGACGATTCAAGACAGGAGGGTCTGAGGGAGAAATTACTAGCCTATAAATTAGTGTGCGGTTGAGAGAGAAGTTGAGCCTCTCTGTGTCATACTGCCGAGCGGTAGCGTGGAGTGGAGACTTAGAGATGAAGAAAGCCATCCTTCCTTACAAAACATCTGGAGCTGGAGCTCTGGAAGTGGTTTGAATAAGACACTTCAAGGTTAAGAAAATCTTGCGCGTGGGAATTACAGGGATTGGTGTTGTTGAGGAAATCCGGTGTTTTCATTGGGTTTGGTTTTTCCAGGTGAATTACTGGAATTCTAATGTGAATGAAGTCCAGGGGGTTGTGATGGACCAGGAGGGGAAGGTGGTGCACCGGCTGTTTGGGAAATGGCACGAGGGGCTCTACTGCGGCGTGGCCCCGTCTGCAAAGTGCGTCTGGAGACCAGGTGAGACCGCAGGAGTGACCAGCCTCAGGAGGCCCCCGAGAGAAGTAACAGAGGGAGGGAAAGTCCATCATTCCAGGGGGTCCACCTTATGTTTTCTTTAATAATGAGGTTAAAAACCTAGATGCTACAGCAAATGTAGTTCTGTTTATATTTAACATGTAAATCATATATATAAGTCCCAATATTTGATACTGAGTTATAAAATGTAGGCACATCTGACAAGTGGGCTTCCCGGGTGTAAAATGACGCTACATGCCTCCATTTCAAATGCTAAGCATGTTAGTCAAGAGTTTAGTTAAATGAAATACACAAACTCAAATCCTTATTCCTAGTATTTATTCTGTTTTCATAAAGCAAAGGATAGCCTGTAAACGTCTATAATTCACAAATTTAATAACTTACTAGAATAAGTGATCTTTTCACTTGAGCTGCAAAAAGCTGCAATATGTTGACATTTAATGAAACACATCAAGTTCTGATAATACACTAGCGCGTCATTGAATATCAAGTATAAATGTAACAAGTCCCATCTGACAAACATTCTTATCGCAATGTTGTCAGTTAAGCCCTAACTTTAATGTTAGTTGTTAGTTTCCTAAGTGACCTCCATGCGTACGGCAGTTTCCTGCGTGTGGAGTGGCCAGTTCGTTCTGCAGTGATTTATTGAGTACTGACTGTGCATCAGGCTTTGCTCCGGACGCGTGGAATCCATCAACGAGCAACACATACAAAAGATTCTGCCTTTGAGTTTATTTAAAAGTGTCAATAAATATTCATCTAGATGTGCATTTTTTCTTTTCTAAAAGGAAGTAAAGTGTTTCTGGTGAAATCTCAATGTTCATAGCTAATCATCCGGGCATTTAGTTACCTAGCTGAATATTGGAGAGAAAAATTATGGTGTAGTTTACCCAGTGAAGACCACTATATATGTGCAAAGTTTTAGTTTAAAGGCTAGAGTCTATTAAGTATATGAACCTATCAGTTATGATCATCAACATAAAGTTTCCCATCTGACAAAATATAACCTGAAAAAATTTATCATTGACTGTTTATGACTACAAATTTGCTAATGGTCTGGGTATTCGTTAAACACCAGGATTAAGTGCTTCTGCAAGTGTCGTGAACCTCTTTGCCTCTCACGATGGTTCATTGGCCTCATTCCAGGTTCCTTGCCAACCAACTATGAGCTCTACTATGGCTTCACCAGGTTTGCTATTGAGCTCAATGAGTTAGATCCTGTCCTGAAAGACCTCCTCCCACCGACAGATGCCCGATTCCGGCCAGATCAGAGGTGAGCGTAGCGGTGGCATTTAAAATGGACACTAGATCATGGCAGGTGCTACACGTGTCATCAAGACTGACTTGCACCACCATCACTTATTTCTTTATTGAATCATCTGTCCATTCCCTTATTCACTCAGAAATGGTTGAGTTTCCCACCCTGGGTAAAACAGCCTTCATAAGGTGCTCAGAAGATTACCTCAACAAAAGTTTCCCCTCTCACCCCCAAATTTGCTAGAAGCCTGCCAAGTCATGAATTTTCTCTTTCCACTAAATACAGAATCACTCCTCACCCAGTGTTTGTACCTTTTCACTTCTATTGCTCTGAAGCATGGAGTATCTTTTATACTGAAGAATGAGATAATAAGTTACAAAGACACCTATAAATGCTTTTAGTCAAAGTCTGGAGTTTACCCAACATGGCTTGGATCTCACAGGGTGTGAGATGTATTCAAAATGCAGTACCTTTAACACCTTCTGATTCATATGTTTTATTATTCTTACACTAGAGGCCCGGTGCATGAAATTTGTGTGTGGGGGGGTGGTCCCTCAGCCCAGCCTGCATCCTCTCCAATCCGGGACCCCTCGGGGGATGTCTTACAGCCGGGATCAGGCCTAAACTGGCCATCGGACATCCTTCTCACAATCCAGGACCACTGGCTCCTAACCACTCACCTGCCTGCCTGCCTGATAGCCCCTAACCACTCTGCCTGCTTGCCTAATCACCCCTAACCACTCTCCTGCCTGCCTGATGGCCCTAACTGCTCCTCTGCCTGCCTGATCGCCCCTAACTGCCTCTGCCTCAGCCCCACCACCGTGGCTTTGTCCAGAAGGATATCCAGAAGATGTCTGGTCTACCCGGTCTAATTAGCATATTACCGTTTTATTTGTAGAGATCTGTATTTGTGTTGCCCTTTCTTACAGAATTAATTTTACTTTTTTCCAAAACCTTGTCATACAAATTCCATCCAAGATCATTTTCTCTTTTCAGTGTATTTGTGGTTTTATTTGTCTTCTGCCAAAATGTTCCCAGTATTGAAATGTTCTGCTACTCAGTTCTCCTGTATTCCTCCCCCTACTCCAGAGCACGCAGTCTCACTGTTTGACATTCACATGTAAGCATCTTCTATGATGTGTATCATACTGTGTCCCTGGCCTTTTCTCTCATTTTGGAATTTAAATATTTGCACATTACTGTGGGGTCTGCTTTTTCTTTATCAATTCTATTTCCATATTTCCTTTCTGAATTTCACTTATAATACATTTCCTTTCTGTGGCCTTTTGTAATCTTCCCCAACTGTTCCCTTTTCTTTTTTCATCAGTTTTACTCTCCCCCATAAAACAGGAGAAAACTCCTTCCTTCTCAATCTGTTCTAAAAGTAGATGGAGAACAGCCAGTTTCCACCCGCCATCCTGTGGCCTTTAACAAGTGCTTTTTGATAATATGGAAACGGAGCACCCCCTGGGACTCCACCCTGTTCTAACTCGTGGAGACCTCACGCCGTAGAACCCTAGACAGCACAGGGAAGTCTCCGCGCCCGAACCATTCCCCTCTCACTCCTCCCCGTGTGATGCCCGTGCTAATTCCATCCACACACACAGGAAGTGTGCTCACTGATGGCAGGCAGGGGCGGTGTGGGCTGGAGCAGGGCGAGGGGATGCTCTGCCCCAGTGTCACTGTTCGCAGGAACCAGAATGTAATTTCATGCAAATGAGGTCATTTTTTATCAGAAGAGAGGGTGATATATTAAAGGATGAACTCTCTCTTTGCTTAGATTTTTGGAAGAAGGAAATCTGGAAGCTGCAGCAGCCGAGAAGCAAAGGGTGGAGGAACTGCAGAGATCGCGACGGCGCTACATGGAAGAAAACAACCTTGAACATATACCAAAATTCTTTAAGTAAGTCAGTTCCCGCGCCTAACAAGTTCGTGTTGTGCAAGTGGTTCCCACAAGCAATGGAAAACTCCAGCTAAAGAGACAACGAAGGACAGTTTAATGTCCAGGGGACCAAAAGGTGGAAAAATTAAACCGATTTCAGTAAATGGCCTTGGCAGAGAAAATACTGGATCAGGATCAGATTTTGCACTTGGGAAAACCATTTGTAAGCATAAAAGTAATTTGTTTGCCCAGTCAGTGTGGCTCAGCAGCTGAACATCGACCCAGGAACCAAGAGGTCACTGGTTCGATTCCCTGTCAGGGCACATGCCCAGGTTGTGGGCCCAGCCAGTGTGGGGTGTGTAGGAGGCAGCCAATCAATGATTCTCTCATCGATGATGTTTCTATTTCTCTCTCCGAAAGTAATTTTTTCTCCACAGCTCTTTTCATGAGCAGCAAAAAGGAGTGAGGGTCTCCCCCAGCCCAGAGCGTTCTTTGTCCTTCAGCTCCAGCCTTTCAGATGGTGGAAACTTGTTCCCACTCCCTCACTCAGAGACAGGATGGGACCCATCTGCCCACAGGTCATCCTGGCTGCATATATCTTTCATTTTATTTCTTATGGGGGCTTATGTCCATTCAGATTTAGCCCCTCTGTGGCGTGACCGTGGGTGATTATTACAGGATTATTTGCAGGACTATGCCTACATCACAGATTAAACTGTAGTTTCCAGGCCCATCTGCTGCGCTCTGGAGCCAGGACAGATCAGCTCCGAATAACCTCATCTCCCTTAGAGCAGCTGCTCCTGGCTGCCCTGGGGAGAAACGCAGCCTCGCCCTTAGGTGTCAGGCCCTGCAGACCTTAGCTGCTGAGGTTGGTACTTTCCCGTGAGTGAGGCACAGACTGTCTTGTGGGTCTGAGGTCTGAAGCTCTTAGTTACCTATTGTACATACTTTGCTTGGGGCACTTCACTTTCTAGCTCTGCCTGGAGGGGATTTTTTCCTGCCCTCAGCCCCTCTCCCAATGACCCTACCCACCTCCATTTCAAATGTTTAACAACAGAAATAATTCATTTCCGGTCCCAAATAGTCAAGTCATCCGCAAGCAGATAGGACACTCACTGACTTACCAAGAACTGCGAATGGTTACCAAGGACTGCGAATGGTTACCAAGGACTGCTTATCCGTCTTACCTGCAGGGCAGGGGCCGACAGTCTGGTCACCTTGGTGTGCCTTGGGTCTAATGTGGATTTTTCTGTTTTCACAGGAAAGTGATTGATGCCAATCAAAGAGAAGCCTGGGTTTCTAACGACACCTACTGGGAGCTGCGGAAGGACCCTGGGTTTAGCAAAGTGGACAGCCCTGTTCTCTGGTAACCTGGGCGTGTAGAGCTAGCCAACATATCCCGCTCTGAATGAATTACTAACTATGCACAATTATGTTTCTTAGAGCTCCGCGTGGTTTCTGGGCCGACCGAACGCCGGCCATTTGCTTTTCTATTCATCTTTATAACGGACTCTCAGAAGTGCATTAGACAAGGCCCCTAACCACGTTTGGATCCTTTCTGTTTTGCTGCAACCATATTCCTTAAAAAATAAAATGGAAAAAAAAAATCCACACCCTCCTCGGAAAGAAGAATTAAAGGAGCAGAATGTAAAAACCCAAAGTCTGATGAGTTTATAAAGACAAACACACTGTGACCGGTGCTTAACGCCGATCCGGAGAGTTTAAAGCCGCGTGACATAAACCACGCGTTTGGAAGCGCCCTCCCCTCATCAGAGGAGCTCCGGGGCTCAGCCTGGAGTGTGTCGTCCGATGTGGTGTACCCGTGCTGGCCTTGTCCATGAAGACGTGATGCTTCTCAGAACCTGTCCCATCTGTACGCCATTGTTCATGCCTTAAGAAATGCAAAGATGTACAATAAATCATTTTTTTTAACGTGTGCTCATAGGTTTATGTGGAGGACAGACCTTTTGAATCATGGCATGATTCACTTTCTGG
Organism: Myotis davidii; assembly: GCF_000327345.1. NCBI lineage: Eukaryota > Metazoa > Chordata > Mammalia > Chiroptera > Vespertilionidae > Myotis > Myotis davidii. The sequence continues at coordinate 12,596,074 of NW_006288615.1, read as the reverse complement.
GACCAGAACAATTATGAGTGTAACTTCAGTGGATGAAAAAAAGTAAACAACATGTGCTTTACTCTGATGTGTCGGTCACTGTATCGTATGTCTGCAGGGCAAGAAGGAAATGGTGTGCCAGGGCGATTTCTGTCGTCACATGGCTTGTCAAGCTCCTGTCCTGCGTCCAGATAATAAACCATCCCCCTTGTACCTAACCTCACAGTGTGCCCTGTTTTTGGCAATATCTGTGTTTGATTTGAACACTTGGCATCCGTGTTAAAGCCGTGGAAAGAAATAACAATAAGCAGATGGCATTTCTGGTTGGGCTTAGGAGCACTGCAAGTGTTGAGTGAAGCACAATGTAACCCAGCCCAGTGGCCCCAGTGGCAATTCCACTGGGAACAGAAGCAAGAATGCTAGTAGCTTATTTGCATTGTTTAAATGAGTTCTATGCAAATCATATTTTACATTTTCATCAAGTGATTCTGTATGATACATGGCTATATATTAAGCATTTCCCTGGCCGTTGGCAGAGATATAAAACTTAAGCTAAGGAGTTTAAGGGAGGGGGACAGAAATGTGTTTTGCATACTTCAGTATTTGTTCTTCCCTCCAGTATACAAAGGGTTTTGTAGGAAACTTGCATCCATATTCCTGAGTTTCTGCACGTAGATGACTATATAAATGCTTGTATGTTTTTTTAAAAAGTCTCCCTAGAGATTAGTTATAAAATGGCATATATTTAATTCCTAGTTAGGTTTTTTATTCTAGATTCTGACCATGAGGTTTTAAGTGTTATTTTAAACTCTGGTAACGAGGTTACTGGCATTTTGCATTTTGTTAAAAGGTGTTGATTTTAGTATTATTTCTCAGCAAAGCTTTCCTAATAACAGCTAATCCACTATCAAATCTGAACTGCTTATGAGAGCATAAGGCAAGCTCTGAAGTTTCTATTAAGTGGAGCAACATTTAAAACATCCCTCCTTTGATCTGGGCCCTGCACTGTGCATTCAGTATGCATTGCTCTAGAATGAAACTTCACTCTCAAGTAAATCCCATTGCCAGATCTAAGTGTTCCACTTAAGCAACGCCCTCCCGAGGTTTCTCAATGCTGTCGAGTCCCATTTTAAATCTATAGGTGGCTTGCTTGGTGGTAGTAAAATGTCCCCTTGTTATCGATTGCTTTTCTTGACTCCCTTTTATCTGCATCCTGAGATACATGCCTATAATTTTCATTAGTATTTAAGCAGAATTTTATAACTTCCTCATAAAATCTACTGTCCCCCGTTGGTAAAGCTTTAAATACCATCTGAAGTGGTTCTGGTCTGTACTTGTGTTTCCAGGAACCATCTCAAACTGTTTCACCTAAAGATAAGGACAGAATTTTACAAAGTAGAGGTGTTCCAAGTAGGTAAGTCAGAAGGTGGGGGTATAAAGATACATGAGTCCTCCTCTCCCCATCAGTTACCAAGGGATTTATCAGCCAGACAGCTGGGAGAGGACCCAGCACCCTCAGGGAAGCAACTACTGTTTGGGTTGTAATTGAGAAAAAGAATAACTAGTAGGGAGGACCTGTATTAGTAAGTTCCAGCCACAAATCGGGTAAGCGAGTGTTGGTCAGAGCTCACCTGAAACTCTGATGAGGATTTTAAACTGAGAATGAGAAGAATGTCAAGTTCATTAAAATCATATTTTATAATATCCCCGATTTAGAATCTCTCGAGATTCAGGCTTCTTGATTAGACTTCCAATACAAGTGATCAATTGAAGTTTAGGTAATACTCCTATAATACCAGCTTCACAAACCTCCCCCTCAAATATTCAGAATGGAATGGCTTTATCCCCCACTTCATTTTTCCTTCTGATGGATAGAGTGGCTTATAGAATTGGGAGACTTATTCTAGTTGGACTTTTCAACTGCAAAAATTGGGGGCTTTTGAGACTAAGCAGAAAAAGGATAGACTAAGTATTAGATGAAACCTGATTTATTTTTTAGAATTTTACGTAAGTCTTTTTATGTCCAGGGTATTTTATTTGTTTCTCCCTAAAGCAATAGAGGATAGAGGAGGACTCAGTATGCCTATACACCGCCCTGTGAGGTATTCATCAGCTCCTTCATGTCTGAGCTGGTCATTAAGGAAAGCAGGACGAAGTGACGATGGCCCCATGGACCTGACCAGATTGCACAGAGCAACGGCACACACCAGCACAGACAGACACTAATTATTGTGCTTCTGTATGCTGCCACCAGGGTAAAATTTGCCCTCAGAGTTTGCTGTCATTTTATTGTTTTTTTAAGTCATTGTATTTTATGAGTTACTCTAAAATCCCCTCATCGATGTGTCTCTCGCATCGCTGTTTCTCTCTGTCTCTCCCCCTCCTTTCCTCTCTCTCTAAAAAAAATCAATGGAAAAATATCCTCAGGTGAGGATTAACAAAAAAATTTAAAAATGAAAAATAAATAAAATACTCCACTTTTCAGGCAATTGCAAAAATAAACCTCACGTGAGATACCTTTTAATATTACATATCAATTTTATGTAACAAATTATATCTATTATATGTGACCAAAAAAACAAAAAACCTACCAAATGTATTTTCTGGGTAAGATAAACCAATGGGATTTGTTTCAATACGAGAGATGCCAAGTTGTCATTTTTCAAACCTTTGCTCGTCATTATTCTGACCCCATGCCTTCCAGACACTCATGAGATCCCGCCCTAAGGAGCACTGGGGGGCAGGGTTAACGGGGAAACTGATAAAACTTCTTTTGCTTAGTTCTGGTTACGCTGTGGCTGGAGAAGTGTTTATCGTCATCATCTAATGTGCATTTTTGTTATTACCTTATGGACTTTAATTACCCGTCTCGTCTAATCTCGTTACCTGTCATCCTAGATAACGAAGTGTCAATGGGAGCAGAGCTCCGCACACACCAGAGGGTGTAAACATGTTTGCACTCAGCTCAAGTGGTCCATGATGGATGTGGCCCAGTAAATACAGCGTTTGTGTACGAAGTCTTGGTTTATTTCTATGGCAGCCATTATGTCAGGATGTATAAAATGTATCTAATTAAACAATTACGAATCTATTTTGTGCTCTGGGAATGTTCTTTGGGGGAAAAGATGGAAAAAATGTCATGGGAACTAAGACTAAAGTGCTTTTCTTTTGGTGTTTATTTCAAAAGGCTTCCCATTCATTTAGAATAATCAAACCAGGATTAGATCCTGTAAATTTTAATTTAATTTCTTTTGTAAAATTGATACATTTAAACTGTACATTGTATTAATCTCTGTGTTAAACCTGACTTTAATACGTAATTATAATAATATACCTTTGTGACGGAATTTTAAGGCCTTGTCTCCGCCTTTCCTATTACAGAAAATGGCAAATTGTTTAAGAAAGGGTTAGTTTTAATTTTTCCAAAGTGAGGTCTGAAGAAGAATTAATTCTTTAAAAATTGTGATAACCAGAACGCCAACATCTTAAGCCAATGAAGCCCCATGATTAAGGCAGCTTATAGGTGGCAGTTACCTGTGAGTCAAACACATCCTTTTGTTTTCCAAACAACTATGAATTGGTGGATTTTCTGCTTTCTTCTGGTCCTCACTTAGTGAGGGGCAGGGATACACAGGCCCATTCTCTGCACTGTGCCATTGAGTGATTGTAACATTCAGCAACTGTGTCCAGTGTCAGGGTGAAATATCAGTATCAGAACCACTGAATGTGGCCTCCTGTGGGACACTATTAAATGCTCATGGATTGAAAATTACTCCATAATTACATGTTATTCATGTCCTCAGTATCTCCAGATGGGTAGGAAAAGACATAAAACAAGAATGTCCATTTTCTGAAAAACCTCTATTTCCTATCATGCTTTCGTTCTACATACAATACATTAGGGCAATTGCAGAGGGAAGAATATGGAGTTTTCAGAAAACAGACATAATGCTATTTGCGTTACATCTGTTTCTTTAGTTAATAGAGCAAGCAGCAACTTAATACTGTGAAAGAGAATAATGCTAAAATTGCTACTTTTTTTATCTTAGGCACCAACTCCCCTTAATTATCCTCATTCAGTTATTTCTTTGGGAAATGTAGTTGCTAGGAACCTTTTAAGTCATTTCAGGCTTATTTTCAAAACTTTATTGAGGGGTGACTAACATACAGGAAGCTTTACGTATCTGAGCTATACAATTTGATAGTTTGAGACACTGTCACCACAATCACAACAGTGAACTATCATCACCAGCAAACAATCCCCCCTCCATCATCCTCTCTCCTGCCCCTCTTCAATCTCCAGCCCAGGCCATCACGGATCTGCTTTTTTCACTTATTAAAATCTGCATTTTTTTTTGTACTTACTGCATATGGGTTTTTTTCTAGGAGGTGTGGGCATGTGGGCAGATGTATGCCTCCAAATTCCTCCCTGGCCACTACCCCGATACCCACCATCACATGGGAACACGTTACAAGAGAAAGAGGATGTTCAGTTCTAGTTCTGAGAGCCCGCAGGCTACTTTAGGTTTGAAATACTCAGGAAACAATGACCGTTTTCACCTCGAAGTGGCCATGTAAGTTAAGGAATTCACTCCCCTCTGTCCAAGGCCCAACAAGAGGGTGGGACTGACCCGCTGGCAGTACTGCGGGAGCCTGGGAAGTGTTCTTCTCTTGTTGGTGATGAACCAGAATGACTGCCCGGGAAACGATGTCATTTTGTGACGCTGATGAGGGAGTAGTCTGTCCCGAGTTGTTTCTCATTTGCCTCCCAAGCCCCCCTTTTGTGTCACAAACACCTGAAGTTCTGGTGCTCAGAAAGCTGCTGCCCCGTCTCTGCCCAGCCCTCACTCCCTACCTGGAAACAGAGCTCCTCCCCCCAGTTTGGAAAAGAAGCGGAAAAGCCTGTTCCTCCAAAGCAGAAAACTGCCAGGGACTGTCACCTCCAGCATGACTGCCCCCGAGGGCTGGTGGAGAGGAAAGGCAGGAGTGAGGGAGAGACCTGAAACAGGGAAGGGAGTAGCTCCTCTCCGCGGGGCCAGCAGAGGCGCCTGGGCTGCGCCAATGGAGCAGGGGGCCCAGGTTATGGTCTTTGAAGTTTGTTCCCAGGCAGGTTGATCCCTCGGCCTCCCCCCACCGATTCTGAGTCCTTAGATCTGGGGTGTGGGCCAAGAAGCTGCATTTTAATAAGCCCGGGGCCCCCAGACAATTTGAATGAACACTGGCCTAACCACCCACTCGCACCCTCCCCCCTGCTCCAACTTCAGTCATCTTCTTTTATATATTTTTAAATATATTTGTATTGATTTCAGAGAGGAAGGGAGAGGGAGAGACAGAAACATCAGTGATGAGAGAGAATCATTCGTGGGCTGCCTCCTGCACGCCTCCTACTGGGGATGGAGCGCAACCCAGCATGTGCCCTGACTGTGACCTCCCGGTTCATAGGTCGATGCTCAACCACTGAGCCACACTGGCTGGGCTAACCTCAGTCTTTTGTTTGTTTTTTTCTCATAGTGACATCCAGTCGTGGGAAAGAAAGTCTAGTTCAAGAAAACTAGAGCTCAGGGACTTTGCCCTGTGTGGCTTCCTGTCACTTTTTGACTTCTGTCTGGATGCCAGTGCTGTATATGGAGGGGAAGAGGAGGGGGACAGAACTTTGAAACCTAAACATGAGATTGTGTTGAGCCAGAGACTGTAAAAGTGTGTTCCTGGAGGCACCCTAACCAGCCCAGATAACTGAAGTGTACGCTTCAAAGCCGGGGTCAACCTCCCCTGCCCCGCCTTCCAGCCCCTCTGGCACCCGGTCTGTGACTCTAAGAAGAGCTCTCAAATGAGCGGTTGGGGTCCTGGCTGGTGGTTGCAGGCAGGGAACTTCCGGGCAAAGTGCGCTCCTGATCACCTGGCTGGCAATTTCATAACAAGCTGTAGCAGCAACTTCTATATGCAGGTCAGTTTTTTCCCTGAAAAAATACATTTTTAGATTTTCTATTTGAAAAACTTCCACTGTGAAACTGCTCTGCTTATAATGGAAGCTATAAAGGCGAAGGCAGTAGTCATGCACTGTTCATTTGCATGTGGTCATTTTGAAATAGGAAAACTCAATTTTACCTTATATTGTGAACAGAATTTCAAGCAACTTTCTACAGAAAAATAGCTTGGAATTTCCTTCTAATAAAAGAGAAATTATTCGCAGAAAAGGATTGTGTAAATGTGCCACCTCAAAATAAGAATTGTGCCTCTTTGGTGAGTGTTGTGTACAAGAATGTTAAATTTGTAAGAGCACAGGACACTCAATAAATTTTAAATAAACTATATAAAGGTTTTGTTTTTGGTGTATAATGTGTCCTAATGACCTGTCCACAAAATTAATATTTTTATCTCTAGCAAGAGACTTCCAATAGGATATAAAGGAGAGTGAGTGCTTATTCTGACCACATTTCCAGCTCTCTTTTGTGTAATAATGATGTAGAAACTTTTCAAATCAAGTGCCAGAACCCAGGATGTTTTCCTGAATTTTGAACTTATTTATAGTAAAAGACTTAGAAAGTTGGCTTCGGTTTTCCATTTGTTTAAATTGTTTGAGTAAAGCTGTAGTTCATAAAGACAGCAGGAAACTCAAGATTTTTCAAGAGATTTGCTGTCACTGGTGATGGCAGTTCCAATAAAACAGTGATAATGTAGCCTGCTTTCAGTCTTCATGGGCATTGTAAGTGGCCGATGTATCGGCCTTGACCTCTAAGTCTCTAAAATATATATATATGCCTAAGCGACCATTAAGACTGAACAACCGAAACGACCAGTCAACCAGTCGCTGTGAGGTGCACTGACCACCAGGGGGCAGACACTCAATGCAGGAGCTGCCCCTGGTGGTCAATGTGCTCCCACAGCCATCCTCCTGCAGCCTCTCCCCCTGGCTGGCCAACTCTCACAACCCCTTCTCTTCCCCCGACACCTCTTCTCCCCTGCCAACCTCCCGCAGCCCCTGCCTCCCCCGTCTGCCAACCTCCCATGGCTCCTCCCCCAGCCAGCCGGCCCCCACATCAGCCCTGATTGGGGAGCCAACCAACCTCCCGGGGTCCCACCCTCCGCTGACCAGCCCCCCAATAAGCCTAGATCGCCAGCCAGGCCGAGGGACCCCGCCCATGCATGAATTCGTGCACCAGGCCTCTAGTTTCTTATAAAGAAGTGGAGGAAGACTTGTTTTGAGAGGCAGTTTCAAAGAAAGCAATATGCCAAACTTTGAGTCATCAGAATACCAAAATGCTAAAAAAAAGTCAAGACTGTTTCTCAGCTATCCCTTTAAATGCCACTGCTGTGTCACCAACACAGGTCTGCACCAGCCTTTACGTTCCGTTCCTTTGCTCCTGAGTGGTACCTGGGTATGCAGGCACCTACCAGGCGCAGCCTCTGCCCGGACTTGCTTAGCAGGGTGATGGCAGGGCAGGAGGGTCTCAGCGTGGCTTTTCCCATCAGCAATGTTCACATTTATAGTACCAGGCTGGGAGTTCAAGGTCACTTTCTAAATTCCTCACAATTTTGCCAAGCATCGTAATAGTTAATGGAACATTCCAAACTTTTTTACTTTGTTCAGTGAAAAAGATGTTTTTCCACAGTTCAGTTGAACTGGCGAAAATGCCTAAAGCTAGTATTGTATTAGAACCAGAAAAATTAAAAAGTAAATTACCATATGACTCAGCAATTTCACCTCTGGATATATTCCTGTATACGTTTGCTAGGGCCGCCATGACAATATACCACAGACCAGCGGTTCTCAACCTGTGGGTCATGACCACTTTGGGGGGTCGAACGACCCTTTCACAGGGGTCACCTAAGACCTTCGGAAAACACATATATAATTACATATTGTTTTTGTGATGAATCACTATGCTTTAATTATGTTCAGTTTGTAACAATGAAATTGGGGGTCACCACAACATGAGGAACTGCATTAAAGGGTCGCGGCTTTAGGAAGGTTGAGAACCACTGCCACAGACTGAGTGTCTGAAACAACAGAAAGTTATTTTCTCATAGGTCTTAGCCAGGAGGCCAGCATCGAGGCGTCGGTGGGCTCTGTTTATTCTGCGGCCTCTCTCCTTGGCTTGCAGATGGTCACCCGCTAGCTGCCTCTTCACCTGGTTGTACCTGTGTGTGCTCTGTGCCTGCATGTACCATGGTGTCTCTCAGTGTCCAAATTTCCTCTTTTTATAAGGAAACCAATCAGATTGGATCAGGGCCCACTCTAAAGACCTCATTTTAATGCAATCACCTTTTTAAAGACCTTATCTTCAAATACAGTCATATTCTGAGATACTTGGAGTAAGAACTTCAACATATGAATTTTTTTTTGGGGGGGGGGACACAATTCAGCTCCTAAAAATACCCAAAATAATTAAAATTAGGGTCTCAAAAAGATAGAGCACCCATGTTCATAGCAGCATTATTCACAATAACCAAAAGGCGGGAATAAACACTTCTATCCACTGACAGAAAACTGGATAAACAAAATGTGGCATATACTGGTATCTACAATGGAATATTATTCTGCCTTAAAAAGGAAAGATAGTCTGAAACATGTTACAAAATGATGAGCCTTGAAGACATTGTGCTAAGTGAAACAAGCCAGTCACAAAAACACATATGCTGTATGATTCTGTTTATACCAGGTATCTAGAATAGTCAAATTCATAAAAACAGAAAGTACAAGGGTGGTTGCCAGGGGCTGGGGGAGCAGAAAATGGGGAGTTAGTGTTTAATGGGTTAAAAGGTTCAGATTTGCAAGAGAAAAAAGAGTTCTGGTGATTGGTGAATGTACTTATAACTACTGAACTGTACACTTAAAAATGGTTACAGTGGTAAATATTACATGTATTTTACTACAATTGTAAAATTTTAAAATTAAAAATGACATAGCTGTATGCACTTATAGAACTTAATTTCCTTGTTTTGATATACTATATTTATGTAAATTCTAACTGTACTATCTTTGCAACTTGCTGTGACTCTGTCATTACTTCAAAGCAAAATATTTCTTCAAATTGCATTCTTGTGTGAAAAAAAGTCAGGGAGTTATAGATGCCAATTCAATCTCTTGAGCCAGGATGACAGCTTCATGGAGACAGAGATTAAAGAGCCTGTTGAGCCACAGGCCTGCCCATGAGGGTAACTTTGATCCGAGAGAAGTCCACAAGCTGGGACCCAGCAGGACAAGGTAACCCATGGAATGATCATTACAAGTTATTAGCTTTCAAGGGAAGTTGAATTATCAAGTTTCCTTTTTGGCATTTGAGCCTCGGTAATGGCTTCCTATTGAGTGGAGTTCCCAGCGATAATTCCCCTGCATGTCAAATGCCTCATTCACCCAACAGTGCCCCACAAAAGGCTTCCCGAGCGCATCACTCTCCCAGTGCATCACTCTCCGAGCGCATCACTGTCCGAGCGCATCACAGCATCACACTGTGAGGGCAGACCTGGAAGAGTCGCCTCTGCCCAAAGCCAAACTGCAGACACAAGATTTATCCTTTCCTTTGGAAAAGTCCGTCTCCCCACCCCCATAAAAATCATTGGGTCTAAAAACGTCTAAAAGTCTGTCTCAACTACCAACTCTCTGAATTTGAGTCGTCCCAACTTTTTTAAAGGGGTTGGAGGTGATGTCTGGCATTTTATCTACTTTCATCATGTAGGACTCAAATCCCAAATTTTCAACTGTGATGACAGCCTCTGGAAGAAATTTCTGGCTGTCTGGCTCTAAATTCTCACGTAAGGCTAGTTACAGAGAAAACTAACGGAAGGTCTCTTCTTTCCAGGCCAAGTAACCAGGTTGTTTCATAAACATTCAAAGGAGAATCACATGTCCCCGTTCACCACCAAAAAAGTCCCTCCTAAGGGCCTGTTACTGGGCTCACACAGACAAGCAGATTCCCTGTCTGCAGGGGCGGAGACGGAATGTTTGTGTCCACCCACCCACGCCAAATCCATGTGCTGAACCCTGATCCCAGTGTGATGGTATTTGGAGGCGGGATTTGGGGAAATGAGTAGGTCATGAGGGTGGAGCCCTCATGAATGAAATTAGTGCCCTGGTAAAAAAGACACTGGAGAGTTTCTTCTTTCATACGAGGTTACAGTATGAAGAGGATCGTCAATGAGGACCGGCTCTTACCAGACATCAAATCTTCCAGCACCTCCATCTTGAACTTCCCAGCCTCCAGAACTATGTGAAATAAATTGCTATTGTGTATAAGCCTCCTAGTCTATGGCACTTTATTCTAGCAGCCTTACCTGACTTAGAAATGTAGCGCACATCAAAAAATTTAGAAATAACATCTGGACTCTGATCATGAACTGAAAACTAATCTTGGATAAGTGGTAAAAAAAACAACAACAAAAAAAACCCATGAAAATTCTTCTAAACCCATTTCCGTGCCTGCCACAATCATGAGAAGCAAGCTTTCTTCTCTTTCCAGCTTCCAAACTGTGGTCTCCAATGAAGAGCATTCAATATTTATATGTTCAACATTAACAATAATTTTAGAAACAAAACAAGCTTCTCTATACCAGGTGCTCTAACATTATCTCAGGGCACCTGTGGGTCCTGGAAATATCAGGGGGACCATTTGGTAAAGGATATGATTGTCTAACCACCAGGCTGTGCACCTGAAACGAACACAAAATAATGTTGAATATGAACTAGAATCGCAATATTTTTTCAGATTTAAAAATGTAAGAGAAAATATTACCTCTAATACTACAACAACGTCAGCAGGTGTTATTATTAACCTCAAGTTATAGAAATCGAGGCTCCAAAGAATTAAGTAACTTGCTCTCAAGTTCACAGGCAGGAAATAAATTCATTAAAGGTTTTTAAGTATTATGTATGGATAGGGCTGCAACAAAAAGAAGGAAAACTATAGATATAAAAAAATAATTTAAAATGTAAGCAATGCCCATTAAGAAAAGTGTTCTAGGTTTCTATTGCTGCTTATCAAATTATCACAGTTCTGTTAAAACAACAGAAACATATTATGTTACAGCTCTGTACATCACAAATCCAGAAAGACCTCACTGTGCTAAGATCAAGGTGTCAGTACAGTGCCTTCCTTCCGGAAGCCTCCATTCCCAGATTCCAGCGGTGGCCTACTGTCCTTGGCTCATGGCCCCCTCCCTCCACCTTCAAAGCCAAGAAGCTGAAGCCCAGTCCTCTTTGCCCTGACATCTCTTCTGTTCTCTCTCTTCTGCCTCCCTCCTCCTCATTTAAGGACCTCTGTGCTTACATTAGGCCCATCTGGATAATCCACGATATCTTTGTATTTTAAAGTTAGTGGACTAGCACCTTGGCCAGTTTGGCTCAATGGATAGAGCATCGGCCTGCAGACCAAAGGGTCCCGGGTTCGATTCCAGTCAAGGGCATGTACCTCGGTTGCAGGCTCCTCCCTGGCCTGGGCCCTGGTTGGGGCTCGAGCAGGAGGCAACCAATTGATGTGTTTCTCTCACATCGATGTTTCTCTGTCTTTCCCTCTCCCTTCCACCCTCCCTAAAAAATAATGGGAAAATATCTTCGGGTGAGGATTAAAAAAAATGAATGAATAAATAAAGTTAGCTGACTAGCAGCCTTCACTGGCCTTTGCCATGTAATCTAACATGGTCGCAGATTGGGGCCTATGGACTTCTTTGAGGAGCCGTTATTTTGCCCACCACGGAGAGGTTTACAGGCTATTATACCACTCTTTGTAATTTTTTAAGCAATCGGACAAAATAAAAAATAAAATAAAATAAAATACAAAAAAGGTCTTTTGAATACATTCATGCTACACAGAAGAGTGGGCCTTGGGAATCACTTTCCATCCACCACCATGTGTGTCTACAAGGTTTCAAGACCTGTCCTCGGCGCTGCACCTAACATAGCAAAGGGTGAGCCAGGCTCTGGGGGACCCCGTCCTGTGCGAGTCTTCGCTGGGTTTACAATAGTGACCATGAAGTTATAACGTATTTTTTAAATTCCTGTTAAAGTGAAACGACAACATAGCCATATAGCTGACTTTTACTGAAAATCTTTCTCTCTACTGGGTTCACAAGAGAACTTCTCTGAACGGGTGGGAGCCTTTTTTCTGCCAAGGGCCACTGGGGTATTTGTAACTTCCTTTGCGGACCACACGCAATCACCAACTTAAACATCCGCCTGCCGGGCCCTGTCGGGCTGGTTCCGTGGTGAGTGTCAGCCTGTGGACCGAGGGCTCCGGTGAGGCCCAGCCAAGGCCACACCGTGTTTGCAGGCCCCCAGCCCCCGCCGGGGTGCATGTGAGAGGCACCCAAAGGTGCCAGTGCCACTTAAGAGAAAGGGCCTCCCATCAGACGACACAGCGCAGGTTGTAACAACACAATAAAGATTCCTTCCGAGAAAGCATGCTAGTAAGTGGCCTCGGGGTCTGTCCTTGGGCCGATATTTTTGCTCTTTACGCTGCTGATCCCGTAAGCCTGTACCTCAAGGTTTAGCTGAAATGTTACAAAGGGAATTTCTATGGGAGTGAGTCACCCCCTTTCATAACTCTGCGAGGAGCATGCCTTCCGCGTGGGCATCACCAAGGTTTCCAGCACATTCGTTATCTCATTTCGTCTCCCAACCGCCTGGGAGGAAGGTGGCAGTTGCCTCCCCTGCACTGGAGGGGAAATGGGGGCTGGAAGGGTCCATGTGATGGGAGAGCAGTGGGGTCAGGTGCCGGGAACGGGGACCACACACCGTGGAGCCCTGGGAAGAAGGCTGGGCTCGGAGTCCGGAGTCCCAGTGCTTGCCTGGGTGGAGGCGTTAAACAGGTGCTCTTACCTGTTCACCAAGTTTCCTTTACTCAGCTACCCATGGGCTGATCAGGGCCCCGAGCTCAGGAGGCTGACGTGTGGCAAAGGTGACAGTGGAGCCATTTCAAAATGAGTCGCAGCCGCCATTCCAGAGAAACGGCCTTCCGTGTCTTGAACCTTTGGACGGTTAGGATAGGGCCAGGCCTTTGGAACGGGCCCAACCAACATTGCCTTACAAACAGTTATTTATTTTAAAATGTATACATTTTTTATTGATTTCAGAGAGGAAGGGAGAGAGATAGAAACATCAGTGATGAGAGAGAATTATTGATCCACTGCCTCCTGCACGCCCCCTACTGGGGATGTGCCTGCAACCCCGGCATGTGCCCTTGACCGGATCGAACCCAGGATCCTTCAGTCTGCAGGCCGATGCTCTATCCACTGAGCCAAACCAGCCACCATTTTTTTTTTACAAAAATATTATTGAGCACCATCTATATGGCAGTCACCATCCTGGGCTGACAGTACTGGGTAAGCAGTATAGACCAGGTCCCTGGCCTTGGGGACTCACAGTCTGATGGTGGAGATGTCAATGTGAAGAAGCCATAGTGTTGCAGTGCAGGGAAGTGAAGGCGGGATAGAGAAGGGGAGGGGAACCAGCCAGCCAATCCAAGAAAAAGCACAATATCAAGGTATCTTTTTTTAATGTATACATTTTTTATTGATTTCAGAGAGGAAGGGAGAGAGATAGAAACATCAGTGATGAGAGAGAATTATTGATCCACTGCCTCCTGCACGCCCCCTACTGGGGATGTGCCTGCAACCCCGGCATGTGCCCTTGACCGGATCGAACCCAGGATCCTTCAGTCTGCAGGCCGATGCTCTATCCACTGAGCCAAACCAGCCAGGGCCCCCCTTCTATTCTTGATTTAAGGACCTAGAATTAGTGATAGTGGATTAAAAGTCTAACCTACAGACCTTTTTTTCTGGTAGAAGTACAAGTTTCTGTCTAGTTGAACAGATAATCCCAGATGTTATAATTTAACCAGTTGTGTGTCTCACCCAGAAATCTTACTCCCTAAAAACAAACACCCTCACTCCACAGTGCTCTTTGAACTGGGCAGGGCATCCTCCTGGCTCCTTGACTATTTAATGAGCGGAGTGAAACTTTGACAGGTGTTCATTTTATGTTTTCATGGGTTAAGACTCCCTTTTGAACATTACCCTTGGAGCACAGAGGGGTAAAGTGGATGGCTGAGCAGGAAGCGTGGTGAGAAGGACACGGGCTTTGAGTTGGCACTGGCTTTGAGCCTGGCTTCAGGTAGCTAGCAGGCCTTACTTCTGGGTAAGTCACTTCACCTCCCTAAATTTCTCATTGCTCATTTATAAAAGGGAAATAACATTACTTAGCTTGCACAGTGTCTATAAAATCTAAATACATACAGTCTTACAGGACATGGCACCTAGTATTTGATAAGTGGTATTATTATTGTCCTCCTCATCATCATTATCACTATCAATCGTAGTTGATGGCAGAGACCTAAAAACCAGACTTTTTGACCTCCAACCCAGTGTTCTTTCTAATGTCACAAAGGCACCTGTGTGATTGACAATTTATATCGTGCAACGCTGTACCCAGAAGACAAACTTTTTAAAAAATGTATTTGTATTGATTTCAGAGAGGAAGGAAGAGGGAGAGAGAGAGAGAAACATCAATGATGAGAGAGAATCATTGATTGACTGCCTCCTGCATGCCTCCCACTGGGGATCGAGCCAGCAACCCCGGCATGTGCCCCCAACCAGAATCGAATCTGAGACCCTTCAGTCCGCAGGCCGATGCTCTATCCACTGAGCCAAAACAGCCAGGGCTCAAAAGACAAACTTTCAAGTGACTCCAGTTTTTGCTTTCATCCAAATAGCATGATATAAGCTATTGATTTCTAATGAACACCTCCATGAGAAAGGAACATATATACCAGTAATTACACAGTTTTAAAAAGTAATGATTCAATTAATGGGTGCTCATCAGCTATTTGTCCATGTAGAATGTAATCACACTTTATACCAGTGGTTCTCAACCTTGGCTGCACATTAGAATCACCTGGGAATCTTTTTAAAATCCTGATTTCTGGGCCTCATCCTCCGGAAATTCTGTTTCTTTGTTATGGGGTGGGGCCACAACATTAGTAACAAAGAAGCAAACTTTCCGGAGGATGAGGCCCAGAAATCAGGATTTTAAAAAGATTCCCAGATGATTCTAATGTGCAGCCAAGGTTGAGAACCACTGCTTTATACGCATTGGAGTTTATGTGGATGTTAAAGAGTACAGCGGAACTAATTTGCAACACTTGAAATAATGCAGGTGTGCACAACGTTAAAAAATATTCGTCAAGAATTCATAGCTTCAAAGCAGACAGGCTTGGTGAATTGTAAATGTAAGGCAGCTGTGGGCTGATAAACCTAGAGGGCTCTCACCCGCAGGGGCAGTGTTGCAGTAGTGCCCTCTTGTGGACATTCTGAGAACAGCACCTTAATAAGGAATATTGTCAGTTTGAAAAGAATATCCTATTGCTAGAGCTACTAGGGCTCTCATCCTGCAGGGAGATGTTGCAGTAGTGCCCTCTTGTGGACATTCTGAGAACAGCACACTTTTGAGAGATCTAGAGGGCTCTCGCCTTGCAGGGAAGTGTTGCAATGGTGCCCTCTTGTGGAAATTCTGAAAATAGCACCGTGCTAATGAATTCTGCCAATTTAAAAAGAAAACCCTTTTTTAAAAAATATTTTTTTATTGACTTCAGAGAGGAAGGGAGAGGGAGAAAAAGATAGAAACATCAATGATGATATCAAATCATTGATTGGCTGCCTGCTTTACTTCCCCTACTGGGGATCAAGCCCGCAACCTGGGGACCCTTCAGTCCACAAGCTGACTATCCACTGAGCCAAACTGGCTAGGGCAGAAAGCCCCATTGATAGACCTAGCGGGCTCTCACCCTGCAGGGTGGTGTTGCAATAGTACCCTCTTGTGGACATTCTGAGAACAGCACCCTGCTAAGGAATTCTGCCAATTTGAAAAAACCCTAGAGGGCTCTCACCCTGCAGGGAGAGGTTGCAATAGTACCCTCTTGTGGACATTCTGAGAACAGCACCCTTTTGATCTAGACTGGCTCTCGCCCTGCAGGGAAGTGCTGCAATAGTTAAACACACAAACAAAAAACCGCCTCTGGTCAGTGTCATCAGGGGATGCATTCTTTGTATAAAATGTACTA
Organism: Myotis davidii; assembly: GCF_000327345.1. Lineage (NCBI taxonomy): Eukaryota > Metazoa > Chordata > Mammalia > Chiroptera > Vespertilionidae > Myotis > Myotis davidii. The sequence goes on along the minus strand of NW_006288615.1, from coordinate 12,580,046 downwards.
GTAGTTACTCTGATCAGAGAATCGCCCTACGTATTCCGTTCCTAGCTTTGTATCCAGTTTACCATTTTGTGCTTACCCCTATGCCTACATGACAGAAAATATGGTTTCCCAATTTTTGACCATTCAAAACAATACTTTAAGCTTCTGGATTCTCACTTCATGGGACCCCTCCGAGATCCTGGGAAAGGCTCTACCAAAGTGTTCATATTGCCATCGGTTTTTGTAAAATTTGCAAATATGTGGGTTTTTTTGGTTTTTCTTGAAATATATTTTTTATTGATTTTTTTACAGAGAGGAAGGGAGAGAGATAGAGAGTTAGAAACATTGATGAGAGAGAGACATCGATCAGCTGCCTCCTGCACATCTCCTACTGGGGATGTGCCCGCAACCCAGGTACATGCCCTTGACTGGAATCGAACCCGGGACCTTTCAGTCTGCAGGCCGACGCTCTATCCACTGAGGCAAACCGGTTTCGGCGCAAAAGATGTTTTAATAGAATTCATTAATGAAGAGTTCAGTACGCAGCTGAACACCTACGTGTGGTTTTTTCAGGCACGGCAGCCTCTAGGGGAGTTGCACTGAAGTTTGCAGAGGCCAGTTGTGCTCTTACACATAGCTGCTTTCTTTTCTTTTCTTTTCTTTTCGTTTTGTTTTGTTGTTTTTTAAAGTGATTAGTACGCTCAAGTTTTTATTTTATTTTTTAATATATTTTTATTAATGTCAGAGAAGAAGGAAGAGGGAGAGAGAGATAGAAACATCAATGATGAGAGATAATCATTGACCAGCTGCCTCCTGCATACCCCCCACTGGGGATCGAGCCCACAACCCAGGCATGTGCCCTTGACCGGAATCCAACCTGGGACCCTCCAGTCCGCAGGCTGACACTCCATCCACTGAGCCAAACCAGCCAGGGCACATAGCTGCTTTCTCAGCGCTTCCATTCAGAAGCCTTTATGGGGAAGGGGAGCTTCCTCAGGTGCCTCTATAATGAAACCTCCTCATGGGGGAGGGGAGGAATCTTGAAGACACCTTTCCTCCTCTCTGACTCTGTACTCAGTATTTTTTCCACTTTTAGCCTTTTCTTCCCCTTGCCTCCGTCTCACCAACTCCCTGGTCCATAAAACTGGAGGACACTTTGGTTCCAGGCTTCCATAGGCAGCCAGAAAAAAGCTAAGCACTCATTAAAAGACAAGTTGGGGGGAGGGGACTTAATGTTGTTTATGAGAGGAGGGCTGGCTCAGAATGAGCTATTCCAGCACGCTGGACTTACCATGTGTGCCTATGGAAGCTTGGAA
>NW_006288615.1:12573922-12578599 GCF_000327345.1 Myotis davidii | reverse complement strand
TATATATATATATATATACACTAAGACACTTGACCAAACATTAGAATGGCTTCTAGTAGCTCAAGGCCATGTGCCTAGGACAACCCAGCAGGTCTGGAGTTGGGAAAAGCTTAAAAAAAAAAGTTACTGTTTGTTCCAGCCAGTCCCCGATGGTAAGCCTCTGACCTCCCTTTTCTGAGAGCGTTTATTACCATTGTGAATCCTTTCTGTGTCCCTTTGAGATGCATATGAATCTTCTACAACCTCTCTCAAGGGCCAGGGAGCCATTCTTTTGACAGGTAAGCATGAAGGATAGGGCCCCAGTCACCCAGATGCTGTGAGAGTGTAGGGGCCTAACTAAGCATGGATAGGAGACGCCAATGGTCTCATCACCCCTCTCCTCCCCTTCAGCACTTTCCCTTTAGCGGCCCCAGTGTTTAACAGGCCTCCTGCCTTTTGTTCTGGAGGAGTAGAGCTCAGGTTACACCAGGTCTCTCCTCCACAACAGTAGTACTGAATAAAGCCTGTCTTATGGCCCAGCCAGGGTGGCTCAGTGGTTGAGCATCGACCTATGAACCAGGAGGTCACAGTTCGATTCCTGATCAGGGCACATGCCCTGGGTTGCAGGCTCAATCCCCAGTGGGGGACACGCAGGAGGCAGCCAGCCGATCAATGACTCTCTCTCTCATCATGGATGTTTCTATCTCCCTCTCCCTCTCCCTTCCTCTCTGAAATCAATAAAAATATATATTTAAAAAAATCTCTCTTACAGCCTTTGCTGAGTGTCTAAGATACTAAAGACTAGCTTTATTTCTCTTTGACACCAGCATACTTTGTATCAAAAATGATGAGAGGCCAATAAAAGCAAGTCGCTGTGGTGTATCCTGAACATGTGTCAAACATGCGGGACCAGGAGGGTCCCAGAGACCACGTTTCCCGATACTGGGGGGCCTCCAGCATCCCCGTTCCCGCTGGGCCTCAGAGAACCTTACGCTGCACATGTAGGCCCTGGTTTTGGGGTAAAGACTTAAAGGGCTCCCTAGGCAGGATTCGGCAGCTCCTTCCTTCTCTACACAGCTCCCCTCTCTCCGGTACCCTGCCCACAACTCACCAACTCACATCCTTTACATTTCGCTAGACTCCACCTCCCCACTCCACCTCCCCACACCGCAGCCAGGAACGTGTCCTTGGGCAGGAGCCAGGGGAAGGGTGGGCTACCTCATTCTTTCCCTGTGTCGGGTTAACAGTCTCAGCTGTTGTCCAGTGTCTGAACATAGCCGCCTGTGTCTTTGTCCAGATTTAATGTTGTTTATGAGAGCAGGGCTGGCTCAGAATGAGCTATTCCAGCACGCTGAAAGCCACGGGCAATTACTCTCACCTCTCACACTAGAGACACGGACACTGAAGAATGAAAAGGTTAAGCAACCCGCCCCAAATCACACAGCCGTTTAAGTGTTGGAGCTGGAACGCAAACCCAGGTAGTCTGACTCCAGAGCTGCTCACTTAATTACTGTGTGAAAAATGGCTCTGTACACGTACAGAGCTTGGTCCAGTGTTAGGACGCATGGTAAGTCCTTAAAAAAACGCCTCGTTAGTCCTAGCCTGTTTGGCTCCGTGGAGAGAGCACCAGCCTGGGGACCAAAGGGTCAAGGACATGTACCTGGGTTGCTGGTTCCTCCCCGGCCGGGGCCCTGGTCGGGGCACCCAATCGATACTTTCTGTCTGTCTTTCCCTCTCTCTTCTACTTGCTCTAAAAATCAATGGAGAAATATCCTGTCTAGTGATATGATTTTGAAACTCCAAAGCTCAGTAGGACTTTGTTCCTAGCTCAGCGCCTCAGACCAGGAGATGGCGCGAGGACATAAACATCACCACACCCTTCATGAACACACCTTCATTCGTGTCCTACCATGAGCAAATGAAAACAGGGCCTTCACTTAAGTCCTTTATTGCTTATGTCCTCTTCATTTGCTTAAACAAAATGTTCAGTCCTCATTCTGCTTCCTTTTGCCATTACAATCTACCTTTACTCATTAGAGCTATAAGACAGAACAATCCAAGCAAACACTGATGGGCGCTCCTAGCGACTTCTGAATTCCATCAGTAAGTGCTGCGCAGGGACACACCCACTGGCCACGGAGGAGAGGCCGCAGCCGAAAGAAGGCTCGAGCTCAGGACAGGAATGCAAACATCTGGGACGGAGCCCAGCAGTTCGTCTACCATGTGATTCTTGACCTGCCAACCAAATGAGCTCTAGGTTTTCATGTTATATAAAAAGGGTCATGAAGACATATGTCAGCCCACACATTTCCTTGCTGGCCTGCCTCTGCCTCTTCTTCCCTGAGACACAGGTAAAGCTTTTCCAAACCTCGGTTATGGCTTCTGGCACAGAATGCGGTAGACACTTTGCAGTTATGCACTCACTCTGATTAGTACAGGAAGGAAAATTATTCTGTTCAGGTTTTTTTTTTTCCTCGCTACCCCACTCCTGCCCCAGGCCAAACAAACAGATTCCGTCCGTCCTTCCGTTCCATCGACTTTGATCTCCTGACACTCAGACCGACTGCGCAGCAGCTGCTAGATCGTCATTGCTCCTTGTTCTCTGTAGGTGGCGCTTTGATACGTTCTATAGAAAAACTGCCAAGGGAAATGAAGAAATCGGGTAACGGTAATTTAAATATAATAACTGTGAGATTTGATGTGTTGTTACCTTCTCTCCAACAAGCCCGAACTCCGTTTTGATATCCGCTCTGTCTGTGGCAGAAAGCTCTGGTGATCTGTTTGTGAATAATTCGGAACCTGCTGGGAAGCTAGTGAACTCTTCAGAGAGGAGCACATCTTCAGTCATTTCCACAAATACACAGTTTTTCAGGTCAAGCTGTACTTTAATGAATCAAAACAAATTAATTTTTCCCCCATTTACTAAGAACTGCTGCTTAGTTCTAATACACAGATGCTTTAAGGTTTGGAGTTTATACTTTTTAGAATTCATATGACAAAATGGGCTCTTTCATGATTTTTAACTGCTCTTTGGGATGTTTCTATTTCACTTCCTACATACCCTTCTAGAGGAATCTTTTCCAAATGCAAATATTCTGTCACAGGAGCCGATACACACCTCACCCACAGAGACCTGCAAAAGAAACACTGGCTACAAATCCACAACCAGTCTTTCCTCTATTGTTTTAACAAAAGGCAAAAGATGAGTATTTGACATTGTAATTTTGTGTGATTTGCCAACTCCGTGATTTATCTGATTTTTCTATTACTATCTTTTTGGACTTGACTATAGTTCCACAGCCCAGTCGGCTCCCCAGGCAGCAGGCTCTGAGGAGACCGTGGGCAAGGGGCTCCTAGGGGAGAAAGTAGGATTGGGCAGAGGAGGAGTGGGGCGTGGCCCAAGGTTAGGGTATACTTGGACAGTGGTAACTGGTTTTGCCAGCTGGTCAGGGGCCTGGAAAGAAACAGACTGGAAGATTGGGGCAGAATCTCTCCCTCCTTTGATCCAAATGTATTTCCCACCGACAACAGATTGCCACTCGACTCTGCCCAACCTTGTGACGTGATGGGCTGAGGACCCAGCCTGCAATCGGTGGTTTTGGCTGCATGGCCACTGAGCCTCCCACTGGCAGGTGCTGCGTCTCCACCGGGGCCCAGTGGCACATCGGAAGTTTTGCGTTGAAAGGTGTTTACTTCTTTGCTATGGATGGCGTGACCTCAATCCAGAATCCTCGGAGTGATTTTCTCATGAAACTTGTCATAAACTCCACACGGCATCTTTTCCCACCCCCGGTGCCTCTCACAGGCATGGTTGCCCAGGCAGCCAATTTAGGAAAACACAGGTGTAACCAGTTAAGCTGGTTAAGAGCCTTGACAAAACGCTGTTAAAGAGCACCGGATGGTGCAGCAACTCCTTAGAAAGTCTGGAGTCTGACAGAGGTGACAATTGGACAGTGTCTTTAAGAATACCTGCCCCCACCCCCACCCCAACTAAAGGGTAAGCTAGCTGGCTTAATTAGGGAGGTTTAGGGAATGAGGAGGGTCCAACGGGAGGAGTACATACATGGAGACTTGAAGACGCCAGGGTGCTTATCTTCCTCTACAGAGGTTAGAGAAACGCCACGGCGGATGGAAACACTTCTGGCCTCAGCAACGAAAACAGCCATAAGCCCAGGACAGACAGGGCTATCTCTGGCCTGAGCAATTACAGTGACCATGTGTTAGACCAACGGTAGCCCTGCCCTGAGCAGCTGGGGGGCTGTAAGATAAAGCATCTCTGCCAGCACAACTGGGAGAAACCCACAAGATAAATCAAAAGTGGCTCCAACCTAAACAGATCAGATGGCCAAGTGAGGAAAAGTGCGGACGTGCGGGTCCTGGGAGCTGATGACAGGGCGAAGGTCCCACATAGCGAAGGAGGGTCTGCCGCCTATTTAATGCCTCAAGACAAAGAAAGCAGCGGTCACCCTTCCTAGGGCCCCTCTGTCCGTCCAGGAGGGACAGAGTCTTAGGAGTAGGAACTTAGAGGACACCTTCTTTAGGTGACCCCTCTGGGCCAAGATGGACAGAGTTGTGGGCTTTGCGGTTCTCAACCTGTGGGTCGCGAACAATGAAAATACATCCTGCATATCAGATATTTACATTACGATTCATAACAGTAGCAACATTACAGTTATGAAGTAGCAACGAAAATAATTT
>NW_006288615.1:12570353-12573540 GCF_000327345.1 Myotis davidii | reverse complement strand
GAGGGTTGGGCAGAGGAGGAGTGGGGCGTGGCCCAAGGTTAGGGTATACTTGGACAGTGGTAACTGGTTTTGCCAGCTGGTCAGGGGCCTGGAAAGAAACAGACTGGAAGATTGGGGCAGAATCTCTCCCTCCTTTGATCCAAATGTATTTCCCACCGACAACAGATTGCCACTCGACTCTGCCCAACCTTGTGACGTGATGGGCTGAGGACCCAGCCTGCAATCGGTGGTTTTGGCTGCATGGCCACTGAGCCTCCCACTGGCAGGTGCTGCGTCTCCACCGGGGCCCAGTGGCACATCGGAAGTTTTGCGTTGAAAGGTGTTTACTTCTTTGCTATGGATGGCGTGACCTCAATCCAGAATCCTCGGAGTGATTTTCTCATGAAACTTGTCATAAACTCCACACGGCATCTTTTCCCACCCCCGGTGCCTCTCACAGGCATGGTTGCCCAGGCAGCCAATTTAGGAAAACACAGGTGTAACCAGTTAAGCTGGTTAAGAGCCTTGACAAAACGCTGTTAAAGAGCACCGGATGGTGCAGCAACTCCTTAGAAAGTCTGGAGTCTGACAGAGGTGACAATTGGACAGTGTCTTTAAGAATACCTGCCCCCACCCCCACCCCAACTAAAGGGTAAGCTAGCTGGCTTAATTAGGGAGGTTTAGGGAATGAGGAGGGTCCAACGGGAGGAGTACATACATGGAGACTTGAAGACGCCAGGGTGCTTATCTTCCTCTACAGAGGTTAGAGAAACGCCACGGCGGATGGAAACACTTCTGGCCTCAGCAACGAAAACAGCCATAAGCCCAGGACAGACAGGGCTATCTCTGGCCTGAGCAATTACAGTGACCATGTGTTAGACCAACGGTAGCCCTGCCCTGAGCAGCTGGGGGGCTGTAAGATAAAGCATCTCTGCCAGCACAACTGGGAGAAACCCACAAGATAAATCAAAAGTGGCTCCAACCTAAACAGATCAGATGGCCAAGTGAGGAAAAGTGCGGACGTGCGGGTCCTGGGAGCTGATGACAGGGCGAAGGTCCCACATAGCGAAGGAGGGTCTGCCGCCTATTTAATGCCTCAAGACAAAGAAAGCAGCGGTCACCCTTCCTAGGGCCCCTCTGTCCGTCCAGGAGGGACAGAGTCTTAGGAGTAGGAACTTAGAGGACACCTTCTTTAGGTGACCCCTCTGGGCCAAGATGGACAGAGTTGTGGGCTTTGCGGTTCTCAACCTGTGGGTCGCGAACAATGAAAATACATCCTGCATATCAGATATTTACATTACGATTCATAACAGTAGCAACATTACAGTTATGAAGTAGCAACGAAAATAATTTTATGGTTGGGGGTCACCACAACATGAGGAACTGTATTAAAGGGTCGCAACTAGCTGGGAAATCATGCGCAGGAATAACATGCCTTCTGGGCACCTTGCACTCAAGTCTCATTTTATCAACACATTTGAACTCCTTAGAACCAAATTATATTGTCCTTTTCCCCTCTTGGACCTCATCCTGTTTTTCCTTATGGAATCTTTTAAAGGGTCGCAACATTAGGAAGGTTGAGAACCCACTGGTTAGAATTTAGAATGAAGGTCTTAAAGGTAGTGTTTGCTTTCAATAAAGTTTCTGTACTTTTCACCTACCACCTCTTGTCCGTGGCTTCATTCTTCAAATCCATTTGGACGAGGACCCAGGAATACACACACACACACACACACACACACACACACACACTCCCAATTTTCCCTCTTCAGTTAGCATTTTACTATGCAGAAGTCTAATGTCATCTCTTAAAGCAACTTTATGTACCTTCTCTATATTCTAGAGCATTCATAAAAACCTAAGATCAGCCCTGACCGGTTTAGCTCAGTGGATGGAGGGTCGGCCTGCGGACTCATGGGTCCCAGGTTCGATTCTGGTCAAGGGCATGTACCTTGGTTGCAGGCACATCCCCAGTGGGGGGCGTGCAGGAGGCAGCTGATTGATGTTTCTCTCTCATCGATGTTTCTAGCTCTCTGTCCCCCTCCCTTCCTCTCTGCAAAAAATCAATAAAATATATTTTAAAACAAACAAAAAAAACCCCTAAGATCAGTCTATTTTAATGATCCACAAGCTCCTCTTTGTGCCCAAACTGTTTACGTTCTTTGTATTCCTTAATCTCACCCCAAATACCTAATATTCACTTTGTCATAGATAGCTTATAACATGAAACTAAGTTAAATGCTCTTAGAGTTGTAAATTACAGGCATGGTTTTCCTTTATTATGTAGTTTTATTATTGTCAAAGGAGTCCACTCAGGTATGATTTTCACTTTTCAGACAGGAAAATCTGTGTGGCCATTTCCTGCTTGGTTAACACTTTAGATTGTCCAACTCCACAGTGACTCCTGTTCCCGGATTACAGAGAAGGTCTGTCAGGCTGGCCAGCAGTGTGTGGGCTCGTGACTTCCTGCAGAAAGACTTACAAGTCCATGTGATGTCAAGAGTGCGCTTACTCAGGCTGGGGGCAGAGCCACACAGGAAGGGCCTAGAAAGGACGCGCCAGGGGAGCGCCAGGGCTGCTCAGCTCGGTTCCCTAGAAACGTCCTGGGAAGGAGCCAAGGCGGCTCCTACTGGCTCGCTGGACAGTCAGAGGAAAGGGTTCTTGGAGAGAATTCAGAGGATGAGCCCAGGAGAAGCTGCTGCTGCCCACTGCTCCCCTGATTGCAAGTCTCCTGGGGACCCTTAGAGTTTAGGAGAAAAAAAATTAAAAGACCGAAAACAGGCATGGGCGTGCTCCAGAGAGAGCCCAAGCTGGTCTCCTGTCTTGAGGGTTTTATCTGTCTTCTGCAGGCAAGGATCTTAGAGGATCTTACTGAAAGCAAATAAATAAGGGAAGAGGTAGAAACACAAGAGTCATAATTTGTTTAAAGAGGTCATGATTAAATGTATTTCAGTTAGTCAACACAGAGGAAAATGTTTCAATAGAATATTCATTAGCTTTCCAGGTGCGTTTTTAATATGCTAGTGCAGCAAAATGATTGTATAAGGGCCTGGCCTGCATGGCTCAGTGGTGAGCATTGACCTATGAACCAGGAGGTCATAGTTTGATTCATGGTCAGTGCACATGCCCGGGTTGCAGGCTCAATCAGGAAGCAGCTGATCAATTATTCTCTCTCTCCCTTCCTCTCTGAAATCAATAGAAAAAAAAT
>NW_006288615.1:12569704-12570223 GCF_000327345.1 Myotis davidii | reverse complement strand
GGATCGGGCTGAAACCAGCTCTCTGACATCCCCTAAGGGGCCCTGGATTGTGAGAGGGTGCAGGCCAGGCTGAGGGACCCCACCAGTGCATGATTGGGACTTGGGAAGGACACAGGAGGTTGGTCAGCCGGGGAGCGACCATGGGAGGGCTCCAGGGCATGTCTGGTCCATCTTGCTCAGTCCCAATCGGCCGGACCCCAGGAGCAAGCTAACCTACCTGTTGGAGCAACTGCTCCCTGGTGGTCAGTGCATGTCATAATGACTGTTTGGCCAGTCGACTGTCTGCCCCCTGGTGGTCAGTGCACATCATAGCAACAGGTCAACTAGTCAACTGTCTGCCCCCTGGCGGTCAGTGCATATCACAGCGAGAGGTTGAGTGGCCTTAACATATCATTAGCATATTATGCTTTGATTGGTTGAATGGACAACCATACACTTAGCATATTAGGCTTTTATTATATAGGACTAGGGGCCCGGTGCACGAAATTCGTGCACTGGGTGTGGGGGGGGGGGGGGGGG
>NW_006288615.1:12553906-12567156 GCF_000327345.1 Myotis davidii | reverse complement strand
TCAGGTGGTCATAATAATCTGGACAATATATATAAATGCACACATACACACACACACACACATACACACACACACACATACACACTAATAAAAGACAAAGATGCTAATTGACTGTACCTTTGCTATGCCCTAAGCCATGCCCCCCAGCCAATGAGAGCTGCTATATGCAAATTAAGCCAACCAAGATGGCGGCCAGCAGCCACGGAGCTGGAGCAAGCAGGAGGTTTGGTTGCACGGGCGATAGAGGAAGCCAAGCTTCCTGCTGGCCCTGAGCTGGCTGTGGCCTCTGCTCATGGCAACAAAGTTTCAATTATAGAAGACAAATAAATCCCAGATACCTGCTTCCAGCCAGCATCCACTGGGAGCTTGGGTGGCTGCGGGTTGTGGCCAGCCTGCAAACAGTCATCAGCTCCTCACCCAGGCTGGCCACACCTTCATGGGGTGATGGTTCCCGCTAGGGGGCTTAGTCAGCCTGCAAATGGCCCTCAACCCCTCACCCAGGCTGGCCAGGCACTCCTATATAAAAAAGGATAATATGCAAATTGACTATAACAGCAGAAGGACTGGGAATGACTGGTCACTATGACACACACTGACCACCAGGGGGCAGATGCTCAATGCAGGAGCTGCCCCCTGGTGGTCAGAGCGCTCCCACAGGGGGTATTATCTATCTTGGGCATTTTAGTAAAAAGAAAGAAAAGCAACAAAGAAGCAGTAAATTGGAATGTTGGTCTTGTGGCCAGAATCCATGTTGACCCATTTGGCCTCTGGAAGAAGGTGGGTCCAGTGAATCAGAAGGTGGATTCTAAACCCAATGTGCTTGAATGGAATCTCTCTCCAATGTGAATAAGATATAAACTTTTGATGATTTCCCCCCAAAAGGCTGTCCAGGGTGGGGCCAGGGAAAGCCCATCTCATTGCTTGGGTGAAAGAAGACACTCATGGGTTTTACTTTTTGCTGTTGTTAATTTTCACCTGAGGATATTTTTCCATTGATTCTTAGGGAGAGTGGGAAAGGGAAAGACAGAAACATTGATGTGAGAGAAACACATCAGTTGGTTGTCTCCTGCATGAGCCCCGACCAGGGCCCGGGATTGAGCCTGCAACCAAGATATGTGCCCTTGACTGGAACTGAACCTGGCACCCTTTGGTTTGCAGGCCGATGCTTTATCCACTGAGCTATACCAGCTAGGGCTTAGTGTTTTACTTTTTAAAAAATATATTCTTATTGATTTCAGAGAGGAAGAGGGAGAGATAGAATTATCAACGATGAAAGAGAATCATCAACCGGCTGCCTCCTGCACACCCCTTACTGGTGATAGAGCCCGCAACCCAGGCATGTGCCCTGAGAATAGAAACAAGATCTCCTGGTTCATGGGTCGACACTCAACCACTACGCCACACCGGTCAGGTTAGTGTCTTACTTTTATCTTGGGCCTGTCTGGCTCTAATGGGTTTTTTATTTGTTCCCAACTTCATCTGTCCTTGGGTTTGGCTGGCACTAATGGCATTAACACGTTAAGCGCCCAGTCTGTTTTGTCTTCCGGACAGATAGTGTCAGTCTCCAGTGACTGACAGGGCACTTAATGTGTTAATTGAGTCTCTGTCCTCTATCTCCCTAACCGGGGTGATTTGAGGTATTTACTCTCTGGTCAGCGAGGAGAGGTATAAACCATTTGTTCTCAAGTGTCCCTGGTTGGGAAAGATAAGGTCTTGCAATTCACTAGTTGGCTCTAAATTGGTCAAATTGTTTGCCCTTGTTTATCTTGCCTCAGTTTCCCCATTCCACTCGCCCAGGAATTTTCCCAGCTCACTATCCTGCCTCACTCAGAGCTTTCCCTGGGCTCTGAACAGGCCAGAGACATCCAATGGTCTACCAAGCACAGTCTCGGCCAGAGCTGACAGGGCAGACTTGGTGCCACAGGATGGTATACGGAAACATAAAAGGCAAAGTTAAAATCTGTGCATGACACTTATTTCCCCACCTTTTAATCACTCACTGCCTTGTTTGAAACCATTTCTTGTAACTGAATTGAGTACACGAGGAAGTTTTGTTTTGGTACTACTAATCCTTTTTCAACTACAGTATTCATTCATTGATGAATCGTTATGTCAAAGAAAAAGACAACGTTGCATATGCTTTGAGAAAATATGGAAGTGAGTCATGTATCAATTTATAAATTTTTGCTTAGGCCATAGTTTTTTTTAACCTTTGACTTTCAGAAGTAAACCATAAATAATAACAGAACAGCCACATTACAATGTTACTTACAAGAATGGCTGAGAAGGGAGCCACAGTCAAGTCAGTAACACTTTCATAAAATGAGTAGAACCCATTAATACAACGGCTCTTTATCACTTGGATCCAAATACACAGTGGACCACCGTGTCCCCTGACATTTAACAGTCACATTCAATAAAAGCCTGTTAGTGCATCCTCAACCCTCTAAGTCTAAGGGGCCACCTGCGATTTCCCTTTGAAAGCCTTGCACAAAGTGAGGTTAAGCACCAGTAAGAAAGACTGTTGTTAGCAGTTTTATTTCATCATCTTCATCATCATCAATACACATGCAGTTTCTTCCTCCTATGTACATGGCATTGCCAAATGGGTGCTACACTCTGCTTGTGGTACAAAGTTTATAAATACAGTATACCAATACAAAGTTGAAGCCATTAAAAAGAGTTTAATAACAACTAGGAGATAATGAAATCTGTAGTGTTGATGGAGTCTATGAAAGGGATTTAGAAACAACACATAAACTCAAACATTACAGTAAATGTGTTACTTGGGAAGGGGTGAGAGAGGGGCGTGTTATGTGCTGCTGCAGGGTTTTCTAGGTTGTCCCACATTTACTTTCTTTCTGCTATTATCTTTAAGTACTGCAAAGCATTGTGGGCGGCATCACTCTGTGCATTGCTGCAGGAGATCCCAGAGCCGTGGCAGACTGTGATAGGGCTGGTGGACAGTTCCGCGAGGCACTGATACTGTCCGTTGGCACTCAATTCTTCTGTAATGACATATTCAAACGTGATAGTTAATAAGTGCATACAAAGTAGATCCTTTGTCTAAGCAATAGTTTTTATCATTGTTTTTCTCTGTAAGCATCCATGGTAGACTACTCCACTTATCATCTTTGTTATTCTTTCTTAAAAATTTTTATTTTAGAGAGGGAGGAAGGGAGAGGAAGAGAAGCAGAAACATCGATGTGAGACATGTCCATTGGTTGCCTCCCACATGTGCCCCAACTGGGGACTGAACCTGAAACCTAGGTATGTGCCCTGACTGAGAATCAAACCCAAGACCTTCCCGTCCATGGGATGATGCTCCAACCTACTGAGCCACATGGGCCAGGCATCTTTGTTATTCTTGTACAAACAAAAAACAAAACACAGCTGCTCAGCTACAGCAACTCTCAAACACAGATGTGCTTGATAATCATCAGAGGGAACTTAGCAATGCAGGTGTCCAGGCCTTGCTCCAGCCTGCTCAATCAGAAATGCAGGGTTAGGGTTAAAATATGCCAGATTCTTGCATTTTAAAAAACAAACAAACAAAAAAGCTCCCAAGACAATTCTAATGTGGCTATCTGAACAGTGTTTACAAATTATTGAACCACAGCAACTTTTTCAAAAGGGAAAAAACCATTGGCTAGAAGCCTGGAGAAGTTGCATTTTTCATTATGAAGTCTAGGGGTATTTTCAGTGGACAGTGAACTAGGACACACATGGTTCAGGGCACTACCTCCTTTGTGCCTTAATGTTCTTTGGTTATAAATCTGGGAAAAGAGTCTAAGGGTTAGGGTGTTTTAAAGTAATACCTAACCCAGGAAACAAATGCTCTTCTCATCAACGATGAATCACTCTTACTGAAGACAACAAGTAAGATCAGGGAAGAAGGAGAACACACAAGTCATAATTTGTTTAAAGAGGTCATGATTAAATGTTATTTCAGTTAGTCAACATAGAGGGAAGTATCCAGATACAATGGGATTATTTAATGCCTGAAGAGACTTTCTAGTTCTAGCATCTAGGTTCTTTTATTTTTTTAAGTGAGGTAAAATTCACACAACATAAAGTTAATCATTTCTAAAGTGAACTATTGAATGGCATTTAGTACATTCGCAATGTTGTGCAACCACCACCTCTATCTAGTTATAAAACATTTTCGTCATTTCATCATACCACGAGGAAACACCACACCCATTAAGCAGCTGCTTCCAACTTGCCTGCCCCATCAGCCGCCTTTTCTGACCATCTGTCCATACTAAATTCCCAGCACATTTGATCCTAAAGCAACAGAGAAAATCAGAAGTTCTTTCAGTCCCTAAACACCCTACTTTCCAGTGCTAGGACCTCTGAAAGCTAGGTCCCTACAGGTCACTGAAACTGGAATAGAGGTATCAAGTTCTTCACATATTATACTGATGTAAAATCAAGACGATAAACGCATGTACACGGTAGCCAGCTTTATAAATTGACTTAAAAGAAAATCCAAACTGACTTCGTCTCCAGTCATTCTGCATTTGTCTACCTAAATGATTAAGGGCTAGAGAAAATGACAGCTGGAACGGGAGAAAGCTATAAATTGACCTGCCCCATGTGCCTCCCAGGACTGGCACACAGTGATGAAGTGGGGAGAGAGGTCTGGCGTGCGTTCTGTAAAGACACCACATTTATAGAACAAGGAGTGAGTTTGTGGGTTCTGTAATGACATACTCAAACGTGATGGTTACTAAGTGTATATAAAGTAGATCCTTTGTCTAAGCAATAGTTTTTATCATTGTTTTTCTCCAGAAGCATCCACAGTAGACTACTCCACTTACCATCTTTGTTATTCTTTTTAAAACGTTTTTTTATTTTAGAGAGGGAGGGAGAGAAAGAGAAACAGAAACATCTATGTGAGACATGTTCATTGGTCATTACAGAACCCACAAACTCACTCCTTGTTTTAGAAATGTGGTGTCTTTTTATCTGTCAATCTTCCCATCAGGGCGAGATAAATGGACAGTGTATCTACAGTTACTCTTCCCCTAACCTGGCTCTAGCACTGACTAGCTATGTGATCTTGGACAAGTGTCTCAACTTTTCTGTGCCTTAGTTTCTTCATATGCATACAGAACCTACTTCATAGGGTTAGTTTGAGGATTCAATTAGTTATTATGTAATGTCCTTAGAACAGTGCCTGGCACATAGTAAATAAAATTCTATAAATCTTAGCTATTATTGTTATTATTATTATAACTGTAGAGATGCTGGCTATTTTGAATATAATGTATGAGAATGGAAAATATCATTTATATATTTTACTGCTGTGGTAATAGAGTTAGATTCCTTAATCAATGACATTAATTATAACAGAAGTTTTTGTTTCTCAAACGTACTTTTAAAAGAAATATGTTTTGGGATAGCAAAAAAAACCCCAAAAAACCCTCATACCTATATCCAAATATGTTATATTAAAACCCTGTTCCTTGGCGATTTCACTGAGCAGCTGGATGTAATTCGTATTGGGAATACTGAGGAGGCTTCTTTTCAGTAAGTTGATCTTTTCACCAGGAGAATTCCTCAAGGAATGCCAAGTACATCCTAAGGAATGTCCTACTACGTTTGTCTGAAAACAGAGATGAAGGTTAAGACTCAGAACTGGGACTGGTTTCCAACTATAATTAATTTAGAAGGCACTCACACTTAATAGTTTATAATGCATGTTTAAATGGACACAATTTGGTTAACTTTCTAATTTAAACAAGACAACACAAACAAGTACACACATTTAACAAATAGCATGATGTTAAAAAAGAAGCATGTGCAATAACATAATGGAAGTATTAATTTTTCTTTTTTCATTTTTTTTAATAGTGAAGTATTTAAAAATATTTTTGTATAGCACAAATGTCTCTCAATTTTTCTGACACTCACATTAAGACATAAGATATTTAAGAATACTATAAACAAATTTGCAAATAATTGCATCTGACTAGCAGAGCAATCTACAAATTAAAATATAAAGCAATTTTCATATCTTTATGATTTCTTGTATTAAATACCAATCACTGTAACCAAAAGCTGTACAGTAGAAAACAAAGGAACTGTAGAAAAGGTAAAAGTATGTTGGGTTTGAGAAGAACAAGTTATTTAAATGAATAGCAGGATGTCCAAGAGTTCTTAGACTTATATTGCAGAACCCAACTGAGCTTGTTTTTGTTTTCTTTCTCCTTTTCCTTTTTTCTCCCCTATATCCTCCCTTTTTCACCTGTGTTCAGAATGTTTTACATTCCATGTTTATGTTTCTCAAATTATTTTTATTATGTCATTTAAAAAACCCACTACAACTACTCTTTGAACTAAGTAGGGCAACCTGTCGTTAGTCTTCCTTATTAATGAGCCCAGACATAGGTTAAGAAATTTTCAAAAGATCATAGGAATGGCCCTGATACAGAATTGAGTAATTTGTACAATTTACTAAATAGAATTTTATATTTCTTGATTGAAACTTTAAACAAAATTGTTTTTTTTAAATCATAATTAATTCACATGGTTTTAAAAAAACCTGCAATTAAAACAAACATCTAATGAATAGTGGTCTTTTTTCCTTACCTCCCCTTCCTAGATTTCTGTTCTACTCCCCAGAGGTACTTGCTGTTAAACTTTTCTTCAGTACCCTTCCATAAATGTTCTATGCACATTCAAGTACACACACACACACACACACACATAATCTTTTTAAACAAAAATGATAGCTTACTCTTCTACATCTTACTCATTCTTCTCATCTTTGCACATATATGTATTATATTTATTACCAGCCTCCAACTAAGAGTTTTAGGTTGTTTCTGGTTTCTTGCTTTTAATAACAATGTTACAATAAAAACTCCTTTGCACTTAAATGACTTTCTGTGCAGAATAATTTTTAGAAGTAGAATTGCTGAGCCAAAAAACATGCACGCTTTTAATTTTGGTAAATACTTCCAAATTGATTTTGAACCACTTTATACTCCCATCAAAGTCTTAAAGGGTGCTTGCCTTCTCATATCCTCACCAACACCAGGTGTTATCAAACTTTGTAGGTTTTGTTGATCTAAAATATGAAATTAGTATATTGTTTAATTTGCACGAATGAAGTTGAACTTTTTAAAAAAAAATAACTGTATTTCTTCTACTTGATTATCTTTAAAACTCAATATATTCTACATTTAGCTCATTATCTGTTCCTTCTCAAATCTTATTCCTTTTCTATGGTCCCCATATGAATGAATGGTGCCCCTATCTACTCAGCTGCCAAACTAAAAATGTTTATTTTCTCCCTTTTCCTTACTTCCCATATCCAATCAATGACAATGCCCCCTTCACTTTAGTTTTCTAAATAATTTTTAAATCTACCATTTCTACTGCCACTCCCTTAATTTAGGCCACCAACATTTGTCATCTGATTTCTATAACAGCGTTCCAACAGGTCTCTAATATTCATTAACTTTTCATAACACAGCCAAGTGATTTTTCTTTTACTGGATAAATTAAATTAGAGCCTGTGAATCCAGATTAAAATTTTTTAATGACTTTGTTCTCCCCTCAGAATAAAGTTCAATCTTCTTAATGGCCTCACCGTCTGAGACTCCCTCCAACTCTCTGCTCTAGCCATACGAAATTACTTAGGGTTCCTACACTACGTATGATGTTTCACTCCAGCTCTTTCTTCTCTCTGGAGTTCTTTTCCCCCTACTCTCATCCTACAAGTCTCAATGTAGATATTCCTCCAAGGAGCCTTCCCTAAACCCCCAGTCTCAGCTGGATGGCTTCTCCCATGTTCCTACAGCAGCCTCTGTAAGGGCCAGTCTAGTCTGTAGGTTCTTTTCCTTTCAGTCTGCCATAAACACCTTAGGAGCAGAGACTGTCTTATCACTGTATGCCACTACCCAGCACAAAGCTTGGCACAGAGTATGAGCTCACTAAATGTTTCCTGAGTGGATAAATGAGTGAATGAAGAAAGGGATGGGAATGCACTGTTAATGTGAAGGCAAAAATAGCACGATTTCAGGGCCTATTATCTTTAGATCCTCACAGTATTCTCAATTTGTCTATGCCTCCCAAGCCCTCTGACCTGGTCACCCCTATGACCCTGGCTCACGTAGAGCAAGCAGATTAAATTGGATTGGGGTAGTGTGTAACTAAACAATGAAGAGATTTTCTAAAACTGCAACTATGAAGTATCAATACAACAAGAAATCTAGGCAAGTTTCCTACAGCAAGAGATGGGGCGGGGGGATGGGGGGGCGGCGGCAAAAGAGGGGAAAATGGGAAATATCTGTAATACTGTCAACAATAGATTAAAAAAAGAGACGCTTAATCACATTAATATCATAGCTGTATGATCATTACTCACTAAAGAAATGTGGTTCTCTGGAGAAATGTTACTGAATTTGGCAAGAAATTTCTCCGCAGCATTTCTCTTGGCTTGTTTTTTTGATGCCCCTTTTCCTAAATAATTAAAAAGAAATGGTAGGTTTAGAAAAGAAATGTGTCCACAGAGAATGATCAAACGTGTATTGCATTTAATCAGAGAACCACCTCATGGTTTTATATACTAGTCTATTTTTTACTGACCTGACATCTTTGCTTGTTGTGATTCATATAGCTATTAATTCTTACATTTTTGAAGGCATTTCTTTTAACAGTTTAACTTTAGTAGTTATACTTTCTGTTTTTTCATTAACAGCTATATTTCCCTATGCCTAGTTTTAATGAGTTCTGATCAAATATTTATATTTATTAAGGTATATTTGAGTTACCACTTGTTTCTCATTGTTTTCCTGCTTACAATTTTCTATAAACTGACAATTATGTGGAATTTCTCTATCATGAATAAGAAAGGGGATACTGAAGTTGAAAGAGACCATATACTTCATCTCCTTCCATACTTCTGTTAGATTTAAAAACTACGGCCCAGAGAGATTAAGTTGCCTATCCTGCAAACCAAAGATTGCATCAAAAACAGAAGTTGAGGCACCTGCTTCTTGCTCAGTGCTTTCTGCACTGGCTCACACTCCCTCTTTTTTTTTTTTTTTTAAAAAAAAGACAGTCTCATTTTATTTTTTTATTATTATTATTTTTAAATATACTTTTATTGATTTCAGAGAAGGGAGAGAAATAGAAACATCAATGATGAGAGAGAATCATTGATTGGCTGCCTCCTACACGCCCCCTACTGAGGACCGAGCCTGCAACCTGGGCACGTGCCCTTGACCAGAATTGAACCCGGGACCCTTCAGTCTGCAGGCGAACCCTCTATCCACTGAGCCAAACCAACTGGGGCCCATGCTACCTCTTGAGGGCAAAAAGTAGCTTGTATGTTGAAACTAACAGGTAGCCAAGGCAAAATTCCTTTTCAAGCCACTTTAAAAAATAATAGAAACATGTTAGAGAAGTTAAATAGGATTCCTTAATAGTACTTTATTAACTAACTTTTTTCCTCATTGTTTATGGCCTTTACAATATAAAAGTTGCTATCATTGCAATGTTTTGTCATCTAACCTCTTATTAATCATCTTATTTTCAAATGCAAACAAGATGTTTTCTAGTCCTATCTTCTAGAATAGCTGCCGAAATACCAAATGAGATTTCTTAAGTATTTAGTATATCACTGAGGATTATATAATGAGTCAATTAGTTATTTATCTTTCCATTAATAACTCTTGATTTTTAAAAATATCAAATTAAGAAGTCTAAGTATTCTTAAACCAAATATTTACTTAAATTCATCCTCAGAAAGTTAGAGACAGTAGAACAGGAGTGTATCAATTTTTTCTCAACAAAAAAATTTGAGAAGTTGCCACCACAGAAATTTCTATGGTCATTCATCATTTGAAAATACATCAAATGTCTCCAATTGTATGAGGGTAAAAAGAAATAAGTACCAGTTTCCATAAATGACTCTAGCTTGCAGATTGTGGTATATTCTCTCTTATGAGCGGGTCCTCCCTCCTGGGAAAGGGTATATTCAGGAAGTCTCCAGCCATGATGAATAGCCAATTCCTAGAAAATTGAGATGAGGCTTTAGTAGTAATTTTTACTACGCAAAGGCTCAATCACATAAATGACATTCTTTCATGATTTTGATCTCATTTCTATTTATATGTTTAAAGGAATAATGACATTCTGGAATAGGAAAATTAGGGAATACCCTTGTAAGCCCATAATACCAAAACTGAAGCAGTTTCCTGCTTATGAATGGCACTAGAGGCCCGGTACATGAAATTCAGTGTCCCTCAGCCCGGCCTGCACCCTCTCCAATCTGGAACCCCTCCGGGGATGTCCGACTGCTGGTTTAGGCCCCATCCCGGCAGTCAGACATCCCTCTCACAATCCAGGACCGCTGGCTCCTCACTGCTTGCCTGCCTACCTGCCTGATCACCCCTAACTGCCTCTGCCTGCCTGCCTGATCGACCCTAACCACCTCTGCCTGCCGGCCTGTTCTCCCCCTAACCACTCTCCTGCAGGCTTGATTGCCACCTAACGGCTCCCCTGCCAGCCTGATCGCACCCCTAACTGCTTGCTCCCCTGCACTGGCCTGATCTTAGCCCTCACTACTTGCTCCCCCGCCTGTCTGATTGCCCCTAACTGCTTGCTCCCTTACTGGCCTGATTGCCCCTAACAGCCTCTGCCTTGGTCCCCGCCACCAACGCTTTGTCCGGAAGGAAGTCGGACATCTGGAAGATTTCCAGTCAACCCGTTCTAATTAGCATATTACCCTTTTATTGGTAGAGATTCTTCCATTAAGCTACAGTGAGCTGATATCAAAGAGTTCAAGTAGGAAGACAAACTGAGTAAAAACCTCAGAGGATATCCATAGGTTTTGCTGCCAACAGTTCCTAAAGCCTTTTCCCTCTGAGCTATAGACCCCTCTACCCACAGCTGGCTAATCACTGTAACTGATCAAGAGCAAAAGAGGAGCAGAGATAGCAAACTGGTTTGGAAAAGGAGAAAACTACAGAATAACTCATGGAGCAGGAAAGAGACCAAAGGACTGGTTGGATAACCGGGAGGGGTGTTGTCCAAGAGAGCACACAGATAATCTGCAAAAGGCTATTCTGTATGCCGAAATTCAGAGCTGAATATATATATTTGGTAGAATAAGCAAATGAAGACTTCTTCCCTATTCTTGAATTAGGCTACCTGATTTGAGTTCTTTAAATTTAGTCTTTTGTCTCAACAAAAGTAGAAAGAGGTTTGTCAAAAAAGTGGCAAGAAACATTCTTAAAGTATAAAACATATGCAGAGGTTCTGTTGATCTCAAATGAGAATTCCACAAGCCAAAGGCAGATACTGTATATGGAGGAAAATCCAAAAAATAAACAGGAAAATAATTTCAAGTTAGCACTGTAATATCTAATGACCATAAATTGGAAAACAAAATATTATATCATCTTATCTTTAAAATATTAATTCCTTGTTTAGCCCAATTATGACACCTTTCTTCAGTAGACAAAATGTTAAATATGGAAAAACTGTGCAACTTACCTGTAATGAGCCAATAGGATTAAGCTGGTTCTTTGGTTGCTTGGAAGGATCAGGCATTAAGGGGTCAGGAACTGCAAAGCTAAACATTTTTTAAAGTGTTATAAACCCAAATGATCTCCCCCAAGTTACCAAATACACGACAAGTACTTTCTCTTCCCCCCTCTATGTCTTTGCTTTTGCTGTTCGCTCTACACAGAATGCCCTTATCTCCCGACTCTTTCACGAGAATCTGATCTACCCATCACCCAAGGAATATCTCAAATGCCACATCCTGTAAAAAGCCTACCCTCTTACCCCAATGGAACATATTTTCTCACTCCTTTGAGCCATTATAACATTTGGTTTGACACTTGCTTAAGCAAACTATTTTACCATAAGTTATACACTCTTACAAATACATGTAATTTGTCCATCCCTCACCACCTCTTGCCCCTGTTCAGATTGTAAACTCCTTGATGGTAGGGCCCATCTATTACTTACCTTCATAAGCTTTGTAGTACTTTGCATGTAACTGGTGCTCAATAAAATGTATTTAAGTAAAGCATACAATTGTTACAACTACACAAAAAGGGAAGACTAATAATTAGTCAGGAAATTTAGCCTGTGAATAATGTAAATCATAAATGCAGTTTTTCCTTCAGATAATTAATTATAGGAGAAAAATCTGTTTGATATATCATCTGCTCTAAGCTAGGATAACCCTAAGATTTACATGCATCCTAGATGGCCTGCATGAATCTGGTTTCAGCATCTGACGATGGTTATTAGGAAAAAAGAAAACAATTTCTTCTAAGTAATTTGAAATACTAATTACTTGGGTGATGGTGCCTGACATTGAATAAGCTACATTTCCGGGTACTACCACTGAGGCAATTGAAAGTCATTTCTTCCCTGACAAATGAGACTTAGTTATTGCCACTTCCTCAAGTTTCTTTTCTACCAGAATTTCAAGCTTTACAGAGGCTGATGAGATATGAATATTCACTTACAATGCTGCATGTCTAAGCTACCTAAAAAATTGTGATGAAGAAGTGAGAAAGTCTGTATTAAATCAGGCCACTTTAGGTCTCATTATAGCTTAGTAATTCCCATTTTATCTGCCAAGAAGCACAAAAATACAGGGAGGGGCAAAAGTAGGTTTATAGTTGTAAGTACACATATTAGTTTATTCCTGTATTATTTATTAATTATTCTATTATTTTCCATACGAACAACTGTAAGCCTACTTTTGCCCCATCCTGTAAAGTGCATGAGTCTTTTCTGCTGATAAAGTGAAGTGCTCATGTGCAGGAAGGACACAGCGTACACTCATTTCCACAAATACACTTAACGTTTTGGGTTGATCCTGGGCAGCAGAGAAATAGCATAGCCATCACAAGCAAGGGGGAGATCCAGTACCTGCCATTCCATTTGGCATGTCTAAAAAGGTAGCATCAATCAATTATAGAATCAAGCATCATTTTATAAAATCCAAGGCTTACACTGGCTAAACTATCCGAATGGTTAGAATAATTTAGAAAAAGGGAGCAGCATTGCATGAGAGCCCAGATACATCCCTAAGTCAACAGTTTTGCTATGGCTGGGAAGCAAAAACCCCACGGGCCTATGCTATCAGCTACGAACAGATACGCAAACTGTTCTCCAAATATATTTGAGTGCATGCAAAGAAAAGCCGCTGAAGGCACACCATATTCCAGGCTGTGCCCATTAGAAACCAAGGACACCACTTCAAGATA
>NW_006288615.1:12549242-12553868 GCF_000327345.1 Myotis davidii | reverse complement strand
TCCAAAAGTACCTAATGTGATAAAAAATTTATTTTGGAAAAATATGCCAAGAATCACATCCCATTTAACATCCTTTTGTATTTGGCATACATTCTATAACAAAAGGAAATCTTTTTGTCTCCTTCCAAACAGAATTCCTGAGTGCTTTTAGCTGATCTTTTCCCACCTCACACCTTGCTTTCCTCAGTATAGAAACAATTAGTCTTAATACAGTGAGACACTGGTCAGAAAACCTCTGGTTTTCCACTGTTGCACCCCGTCCGGAAAACAAACTAAAAGAAGCCTAGTTCAAGAGGGCCTTCATTTAATTGTTAATTGCTGGATTTAATTTCTTAAGGATAAATTGTCTTTAAAGGATGATGGATTTTCACAATGAAATAATATTATAGAGCTAGATACTAAACACTGTTCACTTGGTTGCTTTTCCAAGCATGTTCAAACTTTTCATCTTACCTCCTCAGCCACATTTTTGAGCTGCAGAATACAAAGAAATTTAGCTCACCAAATACTTGCATTGGCTTTCAAAATGTTTATGGCAGCCTCTGCAGCTCTATGTTTCGCCAGCTTCTTACTTGTACCTTCACCTGAATTAAGGTTAACAACAACAACAAAAGTATATGCTGTGAAAATGTGAGGTCTGCATAGATGATTTCATAATGCAAAATAAAGTCAGGCTTTACATAGTTATGAAAACATATACTAATAAATATCCTATCATAAAATATTCACCACATGAAATACATTTAAAAAACCCAGTTCTGTGTGTGTGTGTGTGTGTGTGTCTCTCTCTCATCGATTTTTCTAATTCTCTATCTCCCTTCCTCTCTGTAAAAAATCAATAAAATATATTAAAAAATATTTATTTTTTTTATTGATTTCAGAGAGGAAGGGAGGGGGGAGAGAGAAACACCAATAATGAGAATCATTGATTGGCTGCCTCCTGCAAGCCCCCTACTGGGGATCAAGGCCGCACCCCGGGCATGTGCCCATGACCAGATTCAAACTCGGGACCCTTCAGTCCGTATACCGACACTCTACCCACTGAGAAAAACCAGGTAGGGCAGAAGTTCTATGTATTTAATTCTATTCATACCTGTATAAAAAAATCCATATTATGTCTCCATTATATATTTATTACATCAAGTGGTAATAAACTAGCCCAAATACACCTTTTGAAGAAATGCAACTTCGTATTTTACTCTTCCCCTATTCACAGAGAGAAATTCTTCTATAACAATAAGTTTCCTTTAAGGGAGCCACTTACAGAAAATGTGCACAATTTTATTCTAACGGCCTGTCCTATCCTGGATTAAGCTTTTGATCCGATAAGCAGTCATGCCTATATACTGGGTACAATGTGGGAAGAATTATATGGGGAAGAAGGTGAGAGCTTATGTTATGTGTCTTACTTACAATCTGTATCCTTTAGGGTAGCTAAGGGGGCTAGAGGGGCTAATCCTGACTGAACACTGACACTGATGCCTAACTGTAGTAAGCAATCACATCTGGTAAATCCAATCTTTTTCCTCTGTGTTCAAACTAGATGTTGAGAACCCTTCGAAAGTGGTATTAGAATGCTGACGTCCATTCCTCTGGCGTGGAAGAAAGAAAGGAGACGTGGAATAAATTTTGGAAGACACACACACTATACTCATTTATCCACCAATGTAGGTATTAATAGAGAACTGAACAGAGTCCCTACCCTTAAAGAGTACAAACCCTAGTGCAGAATTTCTTCTGTAAAAGGCGTTTGAAATATGGAATGGTACATGTGATGGCAGGCCTAAGTGCAGGTTGCAGGGGAGCACATACAAGGGACAGCTCCCTACACTTAGTAAGGATTCAGAAAGGTTTCACAAAGAAAGGAAGAGATAACTAAATGAAGACTTGAAAGATTAGTAAAAGCTAGTAAAATGTAGAGAGCTAGGGGTTGAGAAGAACAATCTAGGCAGAGAAAAGAGCACCGGCAAAGGCTCAAAGATAGAGAGCACGGTGTTCTCAAGAGCCCCATGTAGTTGGATACAGTAAGAGCTGGAAGGAAGAAACTCTGAGATAAAAGGCTAGAGAGTTGTAGGAATAGGAGGAGGGGTCAGAGAATGGCCTCCTTAATGTGTGCTTCTCAATCTCTAATGTGCATTGAAGTGCCTGGGAATTTTCTTAAAAAACATACTCTGATCTAGTAGGTCTGGCATGGGTTCTGATATTCTGCATTTCCACTAAGTGCCCAGGTGATATCAATGCTGCTGTTCACAGTTTTAGCAGCAAGGTTCTAAGTCATATCAACAAATATATATTCACTCAGAGGGTAATGGGAAAACTACTGGATGAATTTGTTTTTTAAATATATTTTTATTTTATGTTTTTAAATATTTTTTTATTGATCTCAGAGAGGAAGGGAGAGGGGAGATAGAAACATCAATGATGAGAATCGTTGATTGGTTGCCTCCAGTGGGGGTCTAGCCCTGGCAGGGAATTAAACAGTGACTTCCTGGTTCATGGATCAATGCTCAATCACTGAATCACACCAGCCGGGCACTGGATAGATTTTAAGACGAGGAAGTACATGAACACACTTGAATGTCAGAAAGAACACTCTGGTTGTCATGTAGAGAATGGACATCACAAGACTAGAAGCTGAAAGTGCAGTTATAAGACAAACCATAATCCAAGGGGGAGGTGACAGAGGCCAAAACAGTAGAAATGGGAAGAGAGCAGTGGACAGATTCAAGAGATATTTAGGAAGATTTAGTGATAGCCTGGACAAGAGAGGAAGAAATCAAGGAGATCAGACACAAATTTCTATTAGGAGCCAATGGGTGATGATGGTCCCTTTACTGAGCTAAAGAAAGCAGAGGGAATGGATTGGAGAGAGAAGCTGGATTCAGTCTGAGGCGATGAGAAACTGAGGTGTCTTTGGGTCCTCCAAGTAAAGATGTCTAGCAAACACAGACTGATACTGTTCTGTAACTGGGCCTGGGCTGAAGATAGAGGTTTTAGAATTATCAGTGTTTAGATAGTATTTGATGCCGTGGAGGCAGATAAGCTTGTATAGGAAGATAGGGCAGTGTAAGCAGAGTAGGGGGCCTAGGCAGAATGGTTGCTATAGGTTATTAATCACTGGTCTATAACACATTGAGGAGGAAAGGCTACTTTTTCTTGACTTTTCATTGAATATTTAAAAATAGACCAGCTAAAGCAATAATGCATTGTTGATTCTATGGTTCACACGAAGGCTATTAAAGCTGGCACCTCCAATCCACTTGCCTCACATAGACAAAAAAAAAAAAAAATCCCACAAAAAAACAAAAAACTTCAAAATTATCTTAAAGTGGCTTTAATGAAAATAGCAGACTCAAGATTTTCAGGGACACAAATAAATGATGCCTTCAGATTATAAAATGGCAGGACTTCAGCCTTCCTGCTTAATTTTTTTCTTGACATTCTTCCAAATTAAATTTACTATTCAATACATTTTTGTTTGCAATTAAATAGATACATAAGAAATAGAATGTCTAATTTACAAATGGGCAGCTTCAGTTATAATTTGCTCAAACTCACAGACCATAATAAGGTGAGTTTAAACTCTGACACTTTACTGCTATGTAACCTTGGGCAGGTTATTTCTAATCTCCTTGAACCTATTTCCTCATGTATATATAAAAAAGGAGGTAACAGCTCATTAAAATCCCTACACAGTGTCAGGAACTAGAAGCTGCTATGCAATCAACATAGAGTATTCAAGCCATTTGCCTTCCTCATTTTGCTTGGATCCAGAATCGAGTGTTGTACAATGAGCCCAAAGGGGCAAATGAGTCCATAGAGAAAGGGGAGAGGTTCAGAAAACTCTGGGGTCATGGAATCAGCTATAATCTACGAAACTTTAAAACTTGATAGCACCTACTGATCCAGCTATGGCTGCTCCAAGAACCTTTCCTGCTTCTCCCTAATTCTTGGAAGAACCCTAGGAGGATCCTAGGATGTTTCTGAGCTTCTCTTGGTATCTGGGGAAGAGAAAATTAGGGAGAGAATCAGATGAAGTTGGAAAATCCCAATGGCCTGAGATGAGAGGTCTCATTTCAAGAGCCTGCCCCTCACAGCTATCTCCAGTAAAAAGGGCACTTGCCCAACTGATAAACAGTATCAAGTCTTGACTGTCAACCCGCAGGGTCGTCGGGGTTAACTGTGCATACAGACCTGTGCAGGTTATGTCACCAACGGTTACTCTGAAGGTGAAAGTGGGCACGTGTATTTGCATATCGGATCTTTCACATTCATAAACCGGGATGTTCTTGGTCTTCATGCCGTATTCGTGCAATACCTGAATCGGTGTTTTCCCTGGTTTAGCTGTAATCATCTTCCCCAAACTGCAAAAACAAAACAAAACAAAAAAAAACAGAAAAAGGTGTGCTTTGCATGCCAAAGCAGGGAGGGAAGCAGAAGCTTTAGAGAGGCTAGTTCTCACTGCCACCAACGGTGACCCGCGAAGCACCAAAGCTCCCAGGGGCCGGAGCTGGAAGGTGCACGGCCTGCCCGCTCCACTGCGGCGGGCGCAGGGCAGGGGCGGGCAGAGTGGGGGACGCTTTTAGGACAGGATCTGAATGAGGGTAGTGCGGCTTCGCCACCTCG
>NW_006288615.1:12531191-12548779 GCF_000327345.1 Myotis davidii | reverse complement strand
GCCCCGCCCCCTGGTTACAGGCCCCGCCCCCTGGTTACAGGCCCGCCCTGTCTCCCAGCCCTGGCTCTGCTTCCGCTCGTACCCACCCACCTGGGGCCTCGGGCTTCTCGGCACCCTGTGCCCCGGCCTCTGGCGGCCTCAGTTCTGTGTCCTTAGAAGGAGGCCGTTTCCTGCCGGGAGAGGCTTGTGGGGCTGGCAAGTCTCACGGTCGGTGGGCCTGAAGCTCAGCCTTATTTTGTTTTTTTCAGGCGGGGTGAAGGATGAGGACTGCGTCACTTTAAGCCAAAGATTTCAAAATTCCAAAGGCAAAATTTAGAGAGAGCATCCCTGGGCCTGGCCCAAGCTGGAGACTCCCGAGGGCTGCGGGGGGCTCTCCCCTGGAGCCCTGCCCTAGGCGCTCGCGAGTACGTCCAGAGACCCTCCCTCCTTCTCCCTTGCTCCGTGGGGCGTCATTGTCTCACAGGCTTTTGTCACGAGATAAATGCTGGGCCTGCGGATCCCAGCAAGGCCTGTTAGGTGTAAAGGAAGGCTTTTCTGTGGGCCGGATTCTCATTAAATATTGTTCCTGCACACCTGTGGTGCTGGTCGTAATGGCGTTTGCCTGGGATGCACCACCTTTGGTGTAGGGTCAGACAGCGGCGTGAGATGCCCAGTCGCTTCTCTAGGGACCTGCTAGCCCCTTGCAGAAATGACTCCCTGTGGTTTCTTGGTGTTTTGGAAGATTATTCACACAAGGGGACATTATTAAAAACTGTTCTTTGGGGTGTTTGCACGTGAGCCCTGGATATTTGAAAGTAAATGTTTAAAAAAAAGCCCAGAATCTAATCAAATTGATTTATATTATTGAGTCTTGAATTAACCTATTCTTCCTCCCCCTACCGCCTCTATATATGTATTGTATCTGTTACTAGCCACCTAACTATGGCAATACAATATTTCAGCACTCAGATTTGTTTCTAAAGTGTATTTTTAGCCACAAAATTCCTTTAAAAAACAAGCCAAATCCTCATGTAGCTCTCTTTAAAGGCTGAGTTACTGGAATAATGATGAAACAAAATAAAAATAAAGACAGTAGGATCCCCTTTCAAAGAGATGTCCATGCGCCAGCTTCAGAGTAAGAAACCTACATGTTTATACAGTTATTTATATGTAATGTGGTTTCCATTCAGTATTTTATAAAGATCTGCATACATTTGTTTCCTTATAGTCTGTGACTCTTGATATTAATCACTTGCTGTAATCATACAAGAACAATGAATGAAATGCTGAAACAATAAACTATATACCATACGGATTCCAAACAGTACTTATCTGTTGCCAGGGTTGGCATGATGGACTTGTGGCAAAATTCCTTTTGGACTAGGTACAGGGTAGCTGGTGTCCAGGCTAATGTTAGTGCCTAATTGCATTGTTCCCATAGGGCTGTTTCCCTCAAAACTGGCAAACTATTAACCTTGACCCTCATTAAGGACATTGCTAGCATTTTTAACTTACTAGTTTTCTGTGTACATTTTAGTGCTACAGACTGCAATTCCAAATTAGACTTACTTTTAGTATATCACCTTACACTGTTTATCTATAATTCATCACCTGAGCACACCAAGGGAGGCAGTGTTGTGAACTGTACACTGTAAACTACTTGGTGGAACCATGCTTTGTATTTTAAAGTGTATAATTATATTTAAAATCAAGTAAGGCTTAGATTTGTGCCTGATTTTCTTTGCAAATATGGATTTGTTATCTGAGGGTTGCAGTTGATGGATAATTGGATACTATATTAATATGTTTGCGGCTGCTACCAAGAGCTTTGTCAAGCAAGTTGGAGATGGAGGGAGATTAGTTCCTGTTCCAAGCCTCAGTGAAGCGGACAAATACCAACCTCTAAGTCTGGTGGTGAAAAAGAAGCGATGCTTTCTGTTTCCTAGATATAAATTTACCTCGACACCTTTTACACTGAAAGATATTCTTCTAGGAGACAGAGAAATTTCAGCTGGTAAGCAACTTTTATTACTATGATTAACTTAAGTGCCTGAAGTTTGTAATAGTATCAAATCTTTATTGATTGAATAACTTTCAAACCTATTGTATAAGATTATTGTATAATTTTATTTCAATTATTTTATAAATTGTTTTAACCAGATCAGCTTAGAAAATGGCATAGTAATAAATTTCTTCATCTATGAAATGGAGGTTTTATTTAATCTTACCTATCTTACATGGTCAAATGAGATGAAAATAATTTGTATTTATTTTTCTATGATTTACTTATTACAGTTGGCAAACTGAAATATATTACAGACTTGGTTAGGAAATAAATGGACATTGGGACAAATTATTTCTTAAAAGCATGTGTTTTTCTTTCAACTCTCCAGCGGATCTTGATGTATAAGAAGTTCTGTTGAATTTGAGTTCATTTTAAGTACTCTAGCTATTTATTTCTTCTTGTTTTCTAATTAATTGAGTGACTTTTTATTTTTATTTCTTGGTTTGAAGCTTTGCCTTAACAGGTGGGTAATGAAGTCTTAAATAGTAAATTAATATGTTACCATATGTAATCTACATTAGAATAATTAGTGACATTTGAAAAATATTAACTTCCTTTTTTAAAAAAGGTATTTCATCTTATCAGTTACTGAATTATGAAGATGAATCAGATGTTTCACTCTATGGAAGGCGAGGCAACCATATTGTGAATGATGTTGGGATTAACGTTACTGGATCAGATTCTGTTGCAGTAAAAGCTTCATTTGGTGTAGTAACTAAACATGAAGTGGAAGTTTCAACATTACTCAAGGAAATTAGTTCACGGTCAGTATAATAATTACTGTACTGCAGTGTTTTCATTAAAGTTTTTAATTATATAAACTTCATTATAAATTATTAAAACATTCAGGTTCGTTTTAGTAATGTAATGTATTTGTTTGAAATAATGCAAATTAGTAATATACCCAAACTTTTGATAGGAGTAGATACCCAAAATCATTTGGTTTAAAGAGAATTTTAAATTGTTCACAAAATTGCTTTGGAAATGAACACATTTGCTAAATTATTAGATTAAAAGAATACAGGAATCTGCTTGCAACCAATATGCTGAAAGAGTCTCTCCAATAGACTCCTATAATAAGATGTTTTAAGAAAACAGAACGGAGAGGCAGATTATTAAATTTCTTTTGAGCATACTTTCTGATTTGTAGTAAGCCTGCCTTGATTTACTTTTAGTTAAGGTAGACTGTGAATGAGTAATACATGATAGCAAAAAATGTGTTGGATCATATGTAATCAGATGCCATAGATTCTTGTGACTGTCTCTCTTGTTTATTTTAGAAAAATTAATTTTGACCACAGCTTGATACGTCAGTCAAGGAGCAGCAGGAAGGCAGTATTGTGTGTTGTCATGGAAAGCATTCGAACCACACGACAGTGCTCACTGTCTGTGCATGCTGGAATTCGTGGGGAGTCCATGCGGGTAAAGCCACCCTCATTAGGCTTCTTTTATTAGAAGGCTGCAAGGGAATTTTTTAAAAAGTATTCAAATTCTAATGGGACTTATTTTGTCAAATGTTGAGATTAAAGAACTGCAAGGATATATAGGATTTCACACAGTAATGGTTTTGTATTAGAATGTGAAAAAAAACTAAGAAAATTTGGATTGTAAACACATATAATGAAAACAGAATACTCGTCCTGAAATAATATGCATACTGGAGTCCCTCCTATTGCTATTTAAATACTGTATTAAGATTAAAAATTAAATACTTTTATTGAATTCTTTGATATTATTTTTAAGTGATATAGTTTATACTTAAATTTTAAAAGTTGAATTTATATTTTTATAATAATTTTTCTAAAATAATGTCAGTGACTAAACATCCTTCAATGTTAAATCTTTTTAAAAGTCTTAAAAGTAATTGTGTTTATTACTTCAATTATTATGTTTGTTCTTGTCATTCACAAATAATGACTTGATTTCTAAATGTTAGAAAGGCAGGGTTCAATGATAACCTTTTCAAGTCTTTGAAAATAAAACCTTCATTTAGCTGCTCACCAAATTGTTTAACGTTGGATCATTTGGGCATGATCTTAATTGTTGGTGATTGCTTTGGAAAGCTGCTGAAAGTTTTGGGGGCTTTGGAACAGCAGACAGGGTAGGCTTAAAAAAAGCTCTAGCACTTAAACACAGTTGGTTTGCAGTTGAAAGACATAGGCTTCTATGCCAGAGAGCTTAGCTATTGTGGTAGCACTAATCATTGGCTCCAATACCAAATAAGTGAGAGTGGTGAGTGCTATTTCCTAATATAGATCGAGATCCCATTGGACCATGTGGAACTCTGCTATACAGTTCACTTCCAGTAGGATAATTCTTTACTTGGAGAAGTGTTTCGTTTTGTTTGTTTGTTTCCTTTTGATAGGATTGAAGGAAATGTTATGTTACTCCAAAGAGCTATCCTTACATGTTATGCTCCCTAATGATGTTATTTATTTTTTTTAATATAGTTTCATTTTATGGATGAACAGAATCCCAGGGGAAGGGACAAAGCTATTGTTTTCCCAGCACACACAACCATAGCTTTCAGTGTTTTCGAACTCTTCATTTACTTGGATGGTGTCTTTGGTGAGTGAGTGACTTGCATGAAACACTGACTTGATTACATTTTTAAGAATTTAATTCTCTTGCTTTGTCTCTCTCTTTAAGATTAGAAGAGTGATGCTCTCACCACTGTCTCTTTAATTATAGAAGAGTGATGCTCTCAGCACTGTCAATTTTTTTTTCTAAAATATATTTTTATTGACTTCAGAGAGGAAGGGAGGAGAGAGAGTCAGAAACATCAGTGATGAGAGAGAATCATTGATTGGCTACCTCCTGTTTGCTCCCCATTGGGGATCAAGCCCGCAACCCAACGGGGCATGTGCCCTGACCCGGAATCGAACCATGACCTCCTGGTTCTTAGGCCAATGCTCAACCACTGAGCCACACCTCTGGGCAGCACTGTCAATATTATGCTTGGATGAAGTAGCTAGGAAATGCCCTCCACTCCCTACTTACCCAGTACCTCTTCTCTTCTTCTTGGTAAAGGCTACAGACTCCCACCACCCCACGTACAATTACAGATAAGAGCTAAAATGCAGTCCACTGACAAAAGTATTCCTTGACGTATGGGGAGATAATACATGGCCTTCTAATAGGTGGTAGTTTATTACGGCAAACAGAGGAATAAGTAGACAGTAAGATGCCTGAAGATGTCAGGGCACCCAAACTAGTATACCCAAAGACAACTTTTCTTTAATTTTATCTATCAGAGATCCGCCCCGCCCCAGCTCTCCCTGAAAATAACGTTAAAATACAAATACTGCCCCTAAAATTGTCACCTTATGTAATACCTCAGTGCAGCTCACTTTAGATTTCTACATTTTACAGACCTTTAAGTTTAGGAAGCCAGCCAGCTCAAGTCTAGGTGTAGGCCAGAGAACCAGGCAAGTGAGCCCTCTGGCCATGGTAATTTGTAAACATTTTTAGGCCTGTTTATGTTTGTTTCTGCAGTTCTATTGGAAGAGGGACTAGGGAATCCAGAAACAAAACAAAATATGCAGCCGAAACCGGTTTGGCTCAGTGGATAGAGCGTCGGCCTGCGGACTGAGAGGTCCCAGGTTCGATTCCGGTCAAGGGCATGTACTTGGGTTGTGAGCACATCCCCAGTGGGAGATGTGCGCGAGGCAGCTGGTCGATGTTTCTCTCTCATCGATGTTTCTAACTATCTCTCTCCCTTTCTCTCTGTAAAAAATCAATAAAATATATTTAAAAAAAAATATGCATATTAAATTCTCTTTGGGACCCTTTGGGTATAGGTTTTTTACAATTACGTATGTTGATAGGAGTCTGAACTGATATCCATCAAAATTTAAAATGTGCATATACTTTAGCTTTACTTACACTTTTATGAATTTAACATATAGATATACTTACATGTGTGAAATGATATGAAGATAAGGATATTCAGTTTGTAATAGTGGAAGATTGGGAATAACCTTAAGATCTATTATCAGCAACTAGTTAAATAATGGTTCATCCATACAAAGGAATACTAAGAATGAGGAAGCACCACATATCCTGACATTGAATAATCTCTAAGAGATATTTGAAAGAAATGTGTGTAATATGTAACATTTTGAACCTAAAGAATTTTATGTACATACATACATACATATTCCTTTATGCATGTAAAATATATGGAACATTTCTGGAAATATACACAAGAAAGTTAACACGGTTACCTATGGGATGGAAAACTGAGGCAGGGGTCAGGGTAGTAGAGACTTGTCACTATACTGCCTTGTTGTGCTCTTTGAATTGTGTACCATGTGAATGTTACCTTTCCTAAAAATATGTAAAATTTAACTTAAACAAATACACATACCAGAATTCATCAACCACAAAATCTGAGTTCAACTTATAACATCTTCTAAATTTCTTTTATAGACCTTTGTGTTACTTCAGTGTCAAAAGGAGGATTTGAAAGGGAAGAGACAGCCACGTTTGCCGTGCTCTACAGACTGAGAAACATACTATTTGAAAGAAGTATGTCCATGTCCATTGAAGAGTATTTCAAATATATTCTTTTTCTTCTGGGGTCAATACTTGAGGTTGTCTATTAGTAATCCTGTTAAGAATTTAAATTTAAAAGCCAAATTATTTCATGACTGATGGCTTAGATTCACATGGTTTTAAATGCAGCTTGGTTCTATGTGGTTTTTTTTATTTTTTATTTGACTTCTGACACATTTCTGTTTCTGTCTTTAGATAGAAGAGTGATGGACGTCATTTCTCGTTCCCAGCTTTACTTAGACGACCTTTTTACTGACTACTATGATAAACGTTTCAGCATGACTGATATTTCACTCAAAGAGGGGACTCACATCCGTGTTAACTTACTTAATCACAACATTCCAAAAGGACCTTGCATACTCTGTGGGATGGGGAACTTAAAAAGGGAGACGGTTTATGGGTGCTTTCAGTGCTCTGTCGATGGGCAGAAGTACGTGAGACTTCATGCAGTTCCTTGTTTTGATATTTGGCACAAGAGAATGAAATAAAATGAAAAATGAATGCACTCTGCTGGTGTTTAAGGTGCAGCTGTGCCACATACCTTTCCAAAATGAATTGTGGCAAATTAAAGAGGGAAAGAAATTAACCTGTCTGGGCATCATTTTCTTCATGTATAAAGTGGAGGTGGTAACAGTCTCCTCATAACTTATATGAAGGTTAATATTTTTATATGAAAAAAAGGCTTAAATATAAAATTAAGAATGTAGATGCTCCTCCATAAAATCTGCCACCATGTTATAAGTATTTTAGGGATTTAGTTTATCATTTAGGTAACTTCTTACATAGAGATTTTTTGAAATACCAACTTTATTTTTAATTGGGTTTTAATTAACATTTAAAGATGAAACGAGTGCACAAGCGGCGACTTTATGGTGCTTTAACTATTGCCCTATTTCTGGTAAAATGAGAAAAATGTGTTAATAATTTAATGTAACCTAAGTGTTTAATTGCAGTATCAAGTTAAAAGCACACTGAGCTCAGTGTGGGGCATTGTGTACAGTTAACAGGGTGACTGATAGTAGTAATGGGCTGCTATGTACATAAGCTCGCTAGTTTTGGCTTTATAAAACTGCTGTCATTTTAAAGTTAAGACAGCTAGGAAATGTTTATTTCTTTTCTTCCCTGAAGATGTTTAAAACATTTAACATATTTAGTTCTAAGAGATCTTTTTCATCTACTCTGTAAGAGATCTGAAATTTGTCATAAACAACCTAAAATTTACTGTATACCCTTATGAAAATAACCACAAAAATAACATATTCAAATTCTAGAACTCACAGTGTACAATTACATCACCCATTACTAGGTATATGCCTATGAAGGCATAATGCAATCATGTGAATACGAACTACTTGTGCACTAAAGCATGTAGAATGATTAAAATTTTATTTTTTAATTATTTAAGTGTGATTAGTTTCAGAATCAATCTCCGTATTCATTTAACATCAATTATAATCTTTTAAAAGATAAGTTTAAAGGCACTTTGTATGAAAACAATGGGACAAAAAGGTTAGAATTATAGTTTGTATTATCTGATAATTTCCATTTATATCTTTTGTCACTGTATTTTATTTTAGACACAGTATATGATTCAAATGCAAATATGAGGATACAGACCAAACAAGGGTCTAGTGACTTTTTTATATAAAGAAAGTGGGGGCAGTTTCAAACCAAAGCATAATATTACCAACTTAGTTTACTTCCACTGAGCAGGTTTTTCTGAAGAAAGTAAAGAGATTAAGAATTGCCTAAGCAAGTGAGAAGTTATAAAATAGGGCAGAGGAATGATGCAATATTGGCAGGAAGAAAAAATAGTAAATGTTTTTGTTTTATGAAGTGTCAAACTCTGTGCTATGCCTATGTGACACTACTAATCTGGTGGGTTTTGTGTTATCCCTACACTTTTAAGTAACAGACTTTCTGGCAGTATATCGAAATAGGTTACAAGATACAGTGGTTTGGAAAGAGCAAGTTTCAGAAAATGGAAAAGCTTTGTTTTGAACTCACCTGTTTTGAATAGAGCTATTTACGGCCTGACCATTCCTTCCTACACATGCAGTAGGCTAAACCTTACATGCTCCACTAAACATGTGCCCTTTCTTTGGTACCAACTGCATCTACAGCATCTCTTACCTCTTTTTCTCCACAAGTTGTACCATGTCATGATTTGACCATGACACAAAATTGCCATCGTACATTTATTTCTTTTCTCCTTTGAAAATGTTTAAAACATTTATTTAACATATAGTTCTGAGAGATAATTATGAATCCTCATTTCTATTATTTGATATTCTCATGTATCCTCGTGGAAAATAAATTCTATACTTTTATCAAAAATTTAATGGCATGTCAGTTTGTAATGTTCACTCATGATTAATAACAAAATCATTGTGAAATGAAGTGACATAGGATAGAGATACTAGAGAGAAGGAACTGAAAACTAAGCAATACCATGATATCAATTTAAAATCAAGACAAAAAGTTAGGGATGGTAAATATAAAAGCCTATGAGAAGGAAGAGGAGTAGCACATTTATCCTGATGTCTAAAGGAGTACCAGACTCAGAGCAGTCCAGACTGTATTATGTCCGCTATACGAGGCACGATTTGATCAAACATCTTTAACAATTCCCCATTGGAACAAATATATAAAGTCAGAAGCTTGCACCAAAAAGTACAGAGACCGTGTTGAGGCTCTCTGTGGGACAGGGTTTTATACAACTTATATTTTCCTGCATGCACACCAAAACTAGACTCTTCAGTTCTATGCTTTTTACATACTACTACCTACTCGTATGGTACGAGAGGTATAAACAGTGAAATGTTAATTCCTTGGTCCCTATTGAAAAATTTAAAAATACGGGCATTTTAACATTTAAAACATTAGAAAATGGTTACTTACAACATGTGCACATGTTGTTAGGTTAGAGTTGGGAAGAGTTTTGTAGATTTTGCCATAGATGTCCTCCTATCTCTTGAAGCAGGAAAATTGCCCACTGGGACACACAGGTCAGTTTCATGGTGCTGCAACTCACGTTTACAGAATTAAATTTGCAAAATAGCCTCACTTTTATTCCAAAGTTACATGTATTGAGATCAAAATATGTTCTCATGGGATAAAGTAGAAAATACAACTTGGAGAAAGTGACTTTGTTTTATATATAAAGTACAGTAAGCAGCTAAGAAAATTGAGAAATAAAAATATGCTATAGTTCATCATGTTGATATACATTGTATTCCTTGGGAGAAATGAAGCCATCACCATCATGGTCATTCTTCTTAAAAATATCTTCTAAAACTGCATTCTGATATGACTTGTCACGTGGCTTATCATCTTTTTCAAAGTCCTTTTTCAGGTACTGATCTATCTAGAGGGCCAAAATAACATTTCATTAATAAGAAGAATTCACAATACATTTCTAGTAACTTTGAAGAAATGTTTCATAAAGAAACTCAAAAGGAAGAATGCTTATAATAAGTGAAATAAAATTTTAAAAAGCTGTTTGAGGTCTTGTTTTTTTAACCTTTGAAGCAATTCTCTGAAGAGAAACCGATCTTCCCCTGAGGTTATAGACGGTTAGTGGTATATGTTCAAAGATTAATATATGAATTGAATTTTGTTGAAACTAAATGCTTTCCAATAATCTACACTGTCCACATTATCAAAGAAAACTCACTCTCAAGGATTTTCATTAATGAATAAAATACAAATTGGGCCGAAACCGGTTTGGCTCAGTGGATAGAGCGTCGGCCTGCGGACTGGAGGGTCCCAGGTTCGATTCCGGTCAAGGGCATGTACCTGGGTTGCGGGCACATCCCCGGTGGGGGGTGTGCAGGAGGCAGCTGATCGATGTTTCTCTCTCATCGATGTTTCTGACTCTCTGTCTCTCTCCCTTCCTCTCTGTGAAAAATCAATAAAATATATTTTTAAAAAAAGAAAAATAAAATAAAATACAAATTGGTGTTTCTATGATCTCTAAAATTAATAAATATGTTGCATAATCAATAAAACCAACCACAGGTTTTAAATTATAATTTTCTTAATTGTTCTATGCTTCTATAGTTCTTCCAAATCTACAAAGTACAACAATCTCTCTAATAATATGTCAAATAAAGAACAGGTATTCTGAAGTATTTCTTTTTCTCTATGTAATACGATATTTCTCTAAGCAAAGACATTATTATAAGCACTGCCTAACATAGCAAGTACTAGCCACAGACGACTACTAAGCACATAAAGTATGATTAAATAAAAATGAGATATGCTACTTGAGGGTAAAATACACAACAAATTTTAAAGGTAATAAAAATAACTTGGCAATTTTTATATTGATATAATGTAAAATGGTAATATTTTAGATATACTGAATTAAACAAAACATATCATTACAATTAATTTCACCTGTTTCTTTTTTTAAAGATGTGGTGGGACTCAATTATATTTCCATTAGAAAGCATTAATATATATAAAGAAATCAATGCACAATGATCTAGAAAAAACGTTCAGCTGGACATTGTAGAGGCAAGAGTATATGTAAAAGCTAAAGTTGAACCCTGAGAGGTTTTTAGCATCCATATCCCAAATGCAAGCCTTAGCTGGTAGACTTCAATCAGAATGACTAATGGATCTATCAACTGTTCTCAAATGGGACCTTGGTCCTATATGATGAAGATACATTTTCTTCCAAGTGAGACTTAGAAATTCTATGTAGCTATAAAGAATTTTAAATAGCATAAAATATTCCTCAGTTTCTAAATAAATAAAATATATCTTCCGCATCAATATTGTTGACTATCCAAATGTACTTTTCTAATACATTGCAGTGAAGAGGTACCAAAAGGCAGTGCATAATTTTGCCGGCAATGGGGTCCATACTATTTCCACTTTGTAATTTATTAAAAACGCTGTATTCCCCTACTCCCCCACCTGACTTAAACTGAAGAAATAACTAAATCTTTCTGCTGATGAAGGAAAGTACAGTGGGGCCTTGACTTATGAGTGTCCCAACTAACGAGTTTTTTGAGATACCAGCTGTCTCTCGGCCGATTTTTTGCATTGAGTTGACAGAGTAATTTGAGTTAATGAGCTCCTTAACGAGCTAATTCATAAGTCAAGGCCCCACTGTAGTTTATTTTAGCTCATGTTTGAAATCTAGGCTTTGCCATGTACTGGTTGTGTGGTCTTGGATAAATAATTTAACCTCTCTGAACCTCAGTTTTGTCATCTGTTAAAGGAAGGAATCAATAAAAATATATTTGAAAAAAAGGAAGGAAATAGAATCTATACTGTAGAATTGACGTGAAGATTAAAGTCATGTTTACAGGTGTCAAGGAAAGATAGCGATGATTATGAAAATCGAGCACATTAAAATCACTCTTACCTATCTAGTTATAATGCAACTAATCCCCTCTACCCAAGAATGTAGGCAAATCTGCGCAAAATGTAGGTAAGCAGGTCTCTATTTTGGACTTTCTCTATTTCTATTTTTCAGAAAAGAACTGAAGATCCCCTAAGGTCTACTGAGGAGTATCCATACTGAAGAACGTGTCTGTTGGTGTACAGGTGATATTGAGTGGTGTGCACAGGCTGAACTCTTGAGTACTATGTGAATTCATCTGCAGCTGCTGTTTGTTCTAAAAAGGGTGATGAGTCGACAGAAAGTATTGTAGGGGGAACAGTTTGCCATGCCTCTAATCGCTACTCTTAGGGAGAGGGGCATGTTCCCCTTCTCTTATCTTTCTTCTGTTATTGATCAACCAAAGAGCTTCAGGAAAAAGTCCTTATTAAGATCTTGGAGGAGGAAGTAGAATTAGGGTAGGCAAACGATTGGAGAAGGAAGAGAAAAAGAAACAGAAAAGGGTCTTACTGTTTTTATCACTGAATCAATGACACAGTTGCCTATTTTTTTGTAAGTGATTGCTGCTTCTTTATTTTTTAAAATATATTTTTATTGATTTCAGAGAGCAAGGAAGAGGGCGCGAGAAACATCAATGATGAGAGAGAATCAGCAATAGGCTGCCTCCTATTAGGGATTGAGCTGGCAACCCAGACATATTCCCTGACAGGGAATCAAACTCATGACCTATGCTCAAGTGCTCAGCCACACCCGGCTGGACCCCAGTTGCCTTTTATTATTTAAGTGATAAGAGCTATGCATGTTAAACTGCCTCCAAATGGGAGGGGAGACAAGGCACCAGACTTAATGAAATAAACATTAGCCTTGAAACATTCATGATGTCAAGTCCCTGAAAAAGGCAAGGTGGACTCATGATGACGAACACAGTAGTGGAGTCAGATTGCTGGGTTTGCAGTCTGGTTTTGCCACTTACAGCTGTGGCCTTAAACTAGTTACTTAGCAACCTGTCTGGGTGTCATTTGCACCTTCTATAAAATGGAGATGATGCCAATAGTGTCTACCTCATATATTGTCAAGGTCACACACTACTGGGTTTATAACTATACCTGGTACTGAGAAAGTATGAAAAATTATTATTACAAGATCTTTATTAATTCCTTAATTCATATATAAGACTAACTGGAATGCAGAAGCTAGGTAGCTGAACTCCTGGGTCCTGTTTATTAACTTTCCAATCCACACAATTTAAATTATTGCTAACTTTTTTCATAACCTCATGTATTTAATCCTCACAATCCTAGGAGGTGGGAATTACTTGCCCTGTTAGACATTCCGACAGTGCTGCTTAAAAGAGATCTGCTCCTATAGTCTAGATGCTGGAAATGCCTCCTAGAGATTAGTATGGTATTGTAATGGCCCTCTTGTAGGGAGAAAAGAAATTGAACAGGATGACTAAGTTTTGTTTTGAAAAAGCATATTTTCTTCTTGGAGCTCCGACTTTTTTGTAACCAGCTCTTCTATTAAAAGCTAAGTAATCAGTCCATACTAGGTAGAAGTAAAAAAATAAGAGTTGTAACAAAAATGTACTTAAAGTGTGATAAAAAATTAGGCTGTACATACAAAATCTGTTTAAATTACCTCGGTCTTGGAGAGTTGCCTGTCATTGTCTGTATCTATCTGCTTAAACGTTTCAATACTTCGTGGTCCTTTCGTCACAGCATAAAGTTCAATCTCAAAAATCAATGTTGCATCAGGTGGAATCTTGCCTTCTGCTAAAAGTATACATTTTAACAGTTTAACTTACATGAAGATAATGTTCAAATATTTATTCACAAGTAGCCATTACAGCATTATGATTATATTATTTTATATATATAAAAATTGTTTTCTGAATACTTTTTAGAATTTTTTCCATATGTTTCTAAATTGTCAGTTCTAAGAACTTAGGGGACTATTATTCCCTAATTAAATGAAAATAAATATAAGTCATATAATTTTTATTAATATACCCATCATTTTAAAGGAGAGAGTTAGTACAGAGAAGAAATGCCTGGGTAGAAAAATCTGAAAGCATAGATCAGTAATCTTTTAGAAAATGATTTTGTATAGTTATTTGGGAGCATAAAGAAAACATATATATAAATGTGTTTATCTTTCAAATTCTTTATAGATATTAAAAATAAAGTGTAATGACAGAATAAACCAATAACAATTTCATGAAGAAATTTCTAAACACAATAAAAAATTTAAGTATTAAGTTGAATAGATCTCCTTAATAAAGTTAATCTATTAACTGATATCACAGATGATTTTAGTAGTAGGCTTTGGCTATTTCAGATGTTCATTTCATTAAAATAACATGTAGAAATGACTTGGTAAGAGGCAGTGGGTGGTTTGTGTCACTGGTATATTCCTAGAGTCTTTAAGAATGCCTGATTCTTATCACTCAAATATTTGTTGAATGAATGACAACTATCCTTTATTTTTAAAATGGCTAATTTTGTTCTTTTAAGAAAATAGTAATTTCCTTAATAAAACACACACACACAGAATTCTTGCTAAAGTGCTTATATATGCCAAAGAATTTGAAAGTTACAGACAAAAGGAGAGACCATCATTAGTC
This sequence comes from Myotis davidii, assembly GCF_000327345.1. NCBI lineage: Eukaryota > Metazoa > Chordata > Mammalia > Chiroptera > Vespertilionidae > Myotis > Myotis davidii. The sequence goes on along the minus strand of NW_006288615.1, from coordinate 12,534,199 downwards.
ATCTCAAAGCCAGGACATAAAAGAATCTTCCTGTGCGTCACATGACTAATGTGACCATCCCAACCAAAGCAGCACCTATTACCTGATTTTAGAGTAAAAGAGCTAGAGATTGACTCAATGATCACTTTTTAAAACACATTCCTATTCTGTCCAGTTACGATCTTCTTATAATAAAACAATAATTAAAAACAAATTCCAAATACAAATTCAAATTTCTTAAGAAAAAATATTACAGGTTGATGTTTCTGAACAATTCTACTATAAACATAGAAAACATTGCCAATTCTTTTTTCTTGCAAAAAACTAAAGTATAAAGAAGAGAAATGTGCATTTGCTATAGATTACTTGTATTTAGAGAAGTAGATCAAAGACATAGGAGTTAATGTGAAGAATCTATACATACCACATGTACTGTTAATTAAAGCACAAACAAGTCACATGCATTTCAAGACATGCAGGGGTGTTCTGCGACATGAGGCAAGGACATTGTGCAGAAGAAAGACCTCTTCAAGTACTACCTAAAACAAAGTTATAACTTATGTTAGTTCTTAATAACTTATTTTTAAAAGCTTATTTGATCAAGAAGTTTTGTTAAGCAGTTACTTATGGTCTACACTGCAACTTTTTAAATACCGGTAATCTAATCCAAGCTATTATAGTGCAGGTAAACTTGCAGTTAATTACATTCTAAACAACACACTTTTGTTTGGGCCTCAGTTCCTCTATGTGTAAAATGAAAGTGTTGGTGGTGTTACTAGTGAAATTCATTATTTTGATATTTTTTGGAGACACTTCAAATTGAATATGAACCAACTTCAAGTCAAATTTCCACATCTCCACAGCAAGGGTTTTTGGTTTAATAATAGGTTAGGCAGCTTGTGTAGTCATTCAAGCATAGTTTACAAAAAGGATAAAGTAAGTAGTCATTTGCCTTAAGGTAATAGGACTCTAGATGAGCATCTATTGATGAGGGATGTGGGAGTAGGCTGATAGGGAAGCAGATGCTCTGGTAGTAGGCAGAATGTGGAGGCATCTGATGGGACAACACAAGAGAAGGAAACTCTGAAAATGAGATTAAAGAGACTGAAAGGCAAACGTCGCCTGTTATCATGTTGCCTAGAATCGGCTTCAACCTATGACAACATTTTTAGGACAAGTATTGCATTCAATTTTATTTATCTTCAATTTTTTATTTCTCTTCTCACTTCCTCTACAATTAAAAATAGAATATACAAATTACAGTTCAGTGGGAGCTATTTTGCTGGGATCAAATGATTGGTAAAAAGCATTAAAACGAAGCTGTATTTATCTGAAACTGTCTCTTGAGAAATTTTAAGTCTGACTGGGCCTGACTTACACACTAACCTCCCTCCAATCCAGTTTCGAGCAGTGATCCCTTGTTCTTGCTGGGAAGAAGAGGCGAGGGAATCACTACTCTTAATGAGTAAAACAACAGCCTCAAAGAGGGCATGACATTTCAATGAAATATTTGGGAGTTACTGACAATATTTTATTGGAGAAAATTAACCTTTAATTACTTTAATTATATACTCAATATTTCAAAGAGGTGGAGTTACCAAGGACTCTAAATAGAATGAAGAGGTGTTAAAGATTCTTTAGCATCCTTACAAAGCAATAGGAAGCAAGGACTTAATTGAGAATGAAATATCAAAACTGTCCCTCTGACAGATTGCCCATTTCTAAAATTCATCTATTTGCTCCACTTTTAATTTGGTGTCTTTTAAAATTTTAGTTTCGGAAAAATTAATAGATGCACACGGTGAAAAATTTAAACAGTACAATATATTACAGAATGAGAAGAAATCTCCTCATCCTTGACCCTCAGGCCTCCTTCCCAGGACCACTTCATGTCATTGGATGACTGTGTATCTTTCCAGATAGAGTCTACCTAGATGCATGACGCATATGAGAGATTCTCCCTCGTACATATAAGCTCATTGAGGATAGGAAATCATTTCTGCATTGTACACAGCTTCTTTTTACTGGCTGAACAATAATCCATTTTATAGATATAGCATGATTTATTTAACCGATTTCCTACTGATGGATACTAAGGTAGTTTCCAGTCTTTTGCTACCAAAAAAGGCTGCAATGAACATTCTTTTACATGTACTTTTGTGCACATTCATGGTAATGGAACTACTGGGTCAGAGAAAATATGCATTTTAAATTTTGATAGAAATTGCCAGAGAGTTAGAATGACTTACATTCCCGGCAATAATGCATGAGCCTACTGGTTTTTCCATACCTTTGCTAACTTTTGTATCTTTGCAGATTAGGAAAGACATAAATGGTGTCTCACTTTTGTTTTCATTTTACCTTCTTTAATTATGAATAAAATTTAGTATTCTCAAAAACTTAAAGGTTATTTGTATTTTTTGTTGTTATTAGTGGGCCACTTGTTTATATACTTGTGTATTCCTAAGGGTAGGTCATTTTTATTATTTGTTATCAGGAGTTCTCATACGTATTGCAAACATTTTCCCTATTTTACTGCCTTACCTAGCTTTTCAGATCTCACTCCCGGCTTTAAATATAGATGAGATATTGAAAGACACAGTTCAGTTCTTTCACATTTCAAGGCTTCTCCTAAATTTGGGTAATGGTGACTAACAGTTATTTCAGATGTCCTTTTTACCATGTTCCAGTGCTATCCTTTTACTCCAAAGTCATATGTTTCAGCTTCCCAAGTTTTATGATTTGACTTTGGTACTGCTTATCCAAAGGTATGTGCTATTTACATTTATGTTAAAAAACAAACATTATGCTAAAAACAAATATGACAAATGTGGAGCTTATAAAATATACATGATCATTATGAGAGCTAACACTGTGTGGGAAGAACAGCACTGGCCAGAGATCTATATTTGAACAATGTCGTATTTTCTTTATATGTAAAAACAGGAGGCTGGCTAGACTGGAATAGATACAGCTAAAGCTTACTGTACCCTATAGTTCTGTAATTATTTCCTCTATGATTTTTAAAT
>NW_006288615.1:12528313-12531009 GCF_000327345.1 Myotis davidii | reverse complement strand
GCAAAATAAAGTGGAATCATATAGCATTAGTTTTTCGATGATTAGCTTATTTCACTTAGCATAATGTACTCAAGGTTCATCCACGTTATAGCATGTTTCAGAATTCCCTTTCCTTTTTAAGGATGTATAATATTCCATTGTATGTAAATACCCATTTTGTTTCTCCATTCATCTGTTAAAGAGCACGAGTTATTTCTATTTTTTTGTTTTTGTGAATAGTGCTGCTATGAACATGGGTGTAGAAATATTTCTTTGAGACTGAGGAATAAATATTAAAACATCTTACCATAGCCTTCTTTTCCATATGCAAATGAAGGGGGTATTATCACTTTTCGCTTCTCTCCAGGGCACATATCCATCATAGCAATGTCTAGGCCTTTTATGACTTGCCCAACACCAAGAACAAACCATTTGGGGTGGCCTTCATTTTGTGTCCGGCTATAATAAAAAGCAACATTTAGGTAAGCTGATTTCAAGAAAAATGAAATCAAACTAAAAAAAAAACTGGGCACCCTGGCTGGGTGGCTCAGTTGGTTAGAGCATTGTTCCGTTATCACCAAAAAGGTTGCAAGTTCAACACTGGTTGGGGTGCCGAAACCGATTTGGCTCGGTGGATAGAGCATCGGCCTGCAGACTGAGGGGTCCCAGGTTCGATTCCGGTCAAGGGCATGTACCTGGGTTGCGGGCACATCCCCAGTGGGAGATGTGCAGGAGGCAGCTGATCGATGTTTCTCTCTCATCGACGTTTCTAACTCTCTATCTCTCTTCCTTCCTCTCTGTAAAAAATCAATAAAATATATTTTTAAAATAAAAAAAAACCCACAAAAAAACAAAAAAAAAACACTGGTTGGGGTAATAAGGGAGGCAACCGATCCATATTTCTCTCCTACATCGATGTTTCTCCCTCTCGATCTAAAAATTAATAAAACATATCCTTGGATGAGGATTAAAAAAATACTGCTGGGCATTTAGTTATATTACAATTGGAGTCCCCTTTAACCATCTCTCTTCCCATACTATATCTCATTCTGAACCCCCCCTGGTGGGGTGTTTGGCTCAAACATACCTCATATTAGCCAGAATGAGGTACAATTTGTCATCTTATTTTCTTTTTGTCATTTTCACAAAAACTACTCAACAGTTAACTTTTTTAATGGGCCTTCTGCCCCTACCTAGCTGCATGGCTTGTCCAAATAATACATTTAACCTGTTTGGATTTGTTCTAAAAAATGATGGTGCAGTTTTAGCCACATAAATATTCTAAAGTTATTTAAAATTTGTACCCTTTCTTCTTAAATTTCTCTATTTTCTTCTCAGTAGAAAGAACTAACTTTTCCCAGGTCCTATCTTTATAGGTAATAGCACAGATGAAGAAAAGACATTCTCCCTCTGAGTGGTAAGCCTTTAATTAAATCAGAGTAGGCAGTCATGGGATGAGGGGTCAGGTGGAGGACACAGGGCCCAGAAGTCATCAGGGAAAGTTGCTGTGTGTCTTCTTGACAGTTGGAAAGTGTCCCCTAGTCTGTAAATATGGAGCTTCTGAAGGCCAGACAAAATCCCTTAAACTACCCAATCCAACCCTCTGTAAAGACACTCCAACCGGCAAAGGAAAAGTGTGAACATCCTTACACACTGTGCCCTGACTTACTTCTGTGAGTCCCAAGGGTAGTGGGAATGGTTGGCTGTGTGTGTGGACATCGTGTATTTTTTTTAAAAAAATTGATTCAGAGAGAGGAAGGGAGAGGGAGAGAGATAGAAATATCAATGATGAGAGAGAATCATTGATCAGCTGCCTCCTACATGCCCCCTACTGAGGATCAAACCTGCAACCCACAACAGAGGCTTTTGCCCCGAGGGGAATTGAACCTTGACCTCCTAGTTCAGTGATGGCAAACCTATGACACACGAACTCATTTTTTTGGTTGATGGCATTTAAATATATAAAATAAATATCAAAAATATAAGTCTTTGTTTTACTATGGTTGCAAGTATCAAAAAATTTCTATATGTGACACGGCACCAGAGTTAAGTTTGGGTTTTTCAAAATGCTGACACGCGGAGCTCAAAAGGTTCGCCATCACTGTACCTAGTTCATGGGTTGAGGCTTAACTACTGAGTCACACCAGCAGGGCCATAGTGTCTTTTTTGATAATTTCTTGGTCCAACATTTTCAATCACTTAGAAAGTAATATTCAGCTTCACAGAGAACTACTGCATCTAATCTGATTTCCCCCTTAGGAATGAAAGCCTCAACTCTTACTGTTAAAAAACAAGAACCAACCAACCAACCAATTAAGCTCCTGCATGCTGGAGGGAGGCTAGATTCCGCGCATCAACTGGATGTGACAGCGGTCCGCGGCATTTCCTACCTGCAGTAGAATTTCGTGCCATCTTTAGCCAGGTAGCCGTCATAATGGGCATTTAGCAGGTCTCCCTTCTTGCTAGTCTTAGAACAGTTTTCTGGACGATGCACAACTTCTATTTTCACTTCCTCTGTGCGCTCCTCTTCCTTTTGTCCCTGAGCAGTAAAAATGCCCCACACGTAAAAGAAAACGATTAATCTGAGCAACAAATGCATGATTCCTGGAGTTGGCCCCGGATGACCGCTGCGTTCCCTCCCGCGTGTCACTCGAGCCCTGTGGTCCTCCAGGCAGCGGAGTTCCGACGCGTGGCAGCATTATCTTACGTCACAAAGG
>NW_006288615.1:12525995-12528045 GCF_000327345.1 Myotis davidii | reverse complement strand
TCACTTGCACCGCTTCTCGCTGGCTCCGCTGATTTTACAGCCGGTTTCCTCAGGGTTCGTGTAGCAAAGCTGGCGTTTCCTAAAATGAAACTGGCAAAAGAATAAAACAGCCCCGGGTGGGATGTAGTCAGAGGATATGGTTGTCGTTTCTGGGCATAACAGGCGTCTCTGCAGGCCCCCAGAGAACTGGCGGGCACCGGGGAGGTGTCCGGGGTGTCCTGGAAGGCCCCGGGCTAAGCCACACACGGCCCGAAGGCCTCCTGGTGGCGAGGAAACAGGCGCACTGCTCCCCGCCTTAGTTTCCCACCGAGGAGCGCACCCCCGCGGGTCCTACCTGCTGCGTTGGCGTTACTGTCCCCCACCCTGGGGCCGCCCTGGATGTCAGGGCTCAGAGAGGTGCGCAGTGTCGCTCTTCTTACCAACTCTGCCAGACGGTCATCATTCACATCGCACGAGGAGAAAACGAGGCTCCGTGGTCCCCTCATATCCTCATACCCCATTATCCTGCGGGGGATATGTTCCAAGACCCCGTGGATGTCTGAAAGCAGGCTAGGGTTGAACCCTATATATATTTTTCCTATCCAAACCTATGATAAAGCTTAATAAATTGGGCACATTGAGATTAATAACTAATAAGACAAAACAACAGACTATAATAAAAGTTATGTGAATGTGATCTCTCTCTCTTTGGACATATCTTACTGTCCTGTGCCACAGCATGGATGTGCTGGACAAAGGGATGGCTCCTGTTCTGGCAGGAGGGAGCAGGACAGCAGATTTCATCCAGCTACTGGGAACAGGCACAACTGAAAACCTACGATTTGTTCATTTCTGGGATTTTTCCATGTAATATTTTCAGACCGTGGTTGGCCTCTGATGACTGAAACCACAGGAAGTGGAAATCCAATGACTGAAAGGGGAGGACTTCCTGTCCCGTCAGTATTGGGCGTTTTGTTCCAGTCTCACAGCCAGTATGCATGAGGGATTCAGTGAAGCCTGGCACAAAGCCAGCTTTACCTCAACACTGTGGAATGGAAAACCTTCGAACATACAGAAAAAGCTGAATTTTACTATCACCGTGGGCTTACACCTGCCGCTCAGATTGTAACATCTAACTACAGTTGATTTATGACCTCTCCAACTACCCATCTCTGTATCAATTCATCAGTTCACCTTATTGCCAAGTGATTATCCAAAGACTCTTTACCAGAAAGGCTGAGGCCTTGATTAGGTTCTGGAAGGGGAGATGTCCTTCTATCTCCCTCAGGGATGCTAAGAAAAGCCACAACACTGAGCATGTCACATCTGCTTTGCTGAAACCCTGCAAAATTCCATAAATCTGAAATTTACTGTCAATCCTGTAAGATGATCAATTCCAAATAGGATTTTTAAAAATCATAAAGCTAGGGGAAAGCCCCCATTTTTAGTAAAACAAACTCCAAACTGATTCCACATTTTAACTTCTAATTCAGTGGTTCTCAACCTTCCTAATGCCGCGACCCTTTAACACAGTTCCTCATGTTGTGGTGACCCCCCCCCCCCCAACCATAAAATTATTTTCGTTGCTATTTCATAACTGTAATTTTGCTACTGTTATGAATCGTAAATATCTTGATATGCAGGATGTATTTTCATTGTTACAAATTGAACATAATTAAAGCATAGTGATTAATCACAAAAACAATATGTAATTATATGTGTGTTTTCCGTTGGTTTTAGGCGACCCCTGTGAAAGGGTCGATGGACCCCCAAAGGGGTCGGACCCACAGGTAGAGAACCGATGTTAACTGAAGATGTGCTGATGACCACTCCTTGGGGCCCCTGGCTCTTCCTGGCCGAGGACTCTCAGTAGCGCCGGCCTCCCGGGGACATAGTTTGTGGGACCCCTGAATGTGAGGACAGGAAGAAACATAAATAGGATCTTTTATTTTCTTGGACTCCCCCCTCCCCCGCCCCGCCCCCCTGCAAACAACAACTACCAGAAAGGACCTGAGGCTCAGTTATGTAAAACCTGAGAGCCCTGGGGAGCTCATCCTGGGGCGGGCCGGAG
>NW_006288615.1:12520521-12525268 GCF_000327345.1 Myotis davidii | reverse complement strand
GCTGTTTCGTCCTGTGGCTTCCCGGACAGTTTCAGCTACTCCAGGGGCTGTTGCAATCGCTGTCCTCACTCTCACGCAGTTCAGCATATTGCTAATAGGGTTGTCAGGGTGTTAAGACTAGATTGGGCCCTTTAAGATCACGGTTTAATTTTAAGAAATGTTCTCTCTATATATAATGTTCACTTCCTAAGCAACACGGTTGATTTGAACAGTTCTCTGGTTGAGGTTTGGACGTAGAAGCATTATTTTGGAAGCTGTCCCTGGGTAATGTTCTCTTAGGGGTTGGCTGTCAATGAGGTAGCCTTACACTTTGGATTTCAGGTAAGTGTGAGAAATAGTGGAAGAAAGTGCAACATGCAGAAGTGGAGGAGGCAAGTCAGTTTCACCCATGAAAAGGGTTGCAAGGAAGAACTCCAAAGTTTTTTTTTTTGTAGAAAGGAGGCCTCAGGGAGGGCTCCTTTCCATGACACCAACAACCTGGCTTATTAAGAGTCTTAAGTCTGAATTCCAGTCCCATCTCTGCCATCAACGAAGAGTAAGGACAAGTTACTTACTCTCTCAAGAGCTCAGTCCAAGGCCTGGGTGATCAAATGGTTTACCCTGAGGGTGCCTTCCAGTCCAGAATTCTATGATCTCACCAAATTAAAAGGGGAATGGGTTTAAAATAAGATCAAATAGCAACCATTTCTTGGTCTATTGTAATAGGCAAATCTTGACTTGCCCACTTATTCATCAACATGCAGAAGTGGAGGAGGCAAGTCAGTTTCACCCATGAAAAGGGTTGCAAGGAAGAACTCCAAAGTTTTTTTTTTTGTAGAAAGGAGGCCTCAGGAGGGCTCCTTTCCATGACACCAACAACCTGGCTTATTAAGAGTCTTAAGTCTGAATTCCAGTCCCATCTCTGCCATCAACGAAGAGTAAGGACAAGTTACTTACTCTCTCAAGAGCTCAGTCCAAGGCCAGGGTGATCAAATGGTTTACCCGGAGGGTGCCTTCCTGTCCAGAATTCTATGATCTCACCAAATTAGAAGGGGAATGGGTTTAAAATAAGATCAAATTAGCAACGAGGCAAATCTTGACTCGTTGCCCACTTATTCACTCTGCCAACAGTATTAAACCGTTAGTAATTGTATGGTACACTTGTGTCCACCTGACTTTGCTGACAGTGTGCCCATAAATATTTTGAGGCATAAGCACTGAGCTACAGTGGCCCATCTTTTTTTTTTTTTTATTAATTACAATGCTAATGCCAGATTTATAGCACCAAATGCTTTATCATTTATGATAGATGGATGTTTTGTCCACACTAAAATGTCAGTTTGTTTCTATAAATATTTTAATAGGAAACATTTAAAAAAGACATTTTTATTAAGTATTTTCATACTGTTTAGATGAGATATTAACTTTAAGATAGTAGTTTCTGTGATTTGATATGCAAATGATCATCTCATTGCAGATGTTTATAAGTACAGTGTCTTGGGAGGTCTTTTGGAGAAACTACTTAATGCATAGCCCAGAGCAATGGCCGATGATTCCGGAGATGAGTCATAATTTATTCTTGTGTCAAAATGTGGTCTTAGTCGCTGGCTGTCTTCCCATCTTCTATAGCACTGAGCACCAGCTGGTTGAGGTTTTAACCACTTGTGCTTAAGGTTTCAGTCATTGCAGAGCATTTAAATTAACTGCTAGTATGCACTTGTAGAAGCTTGATAAAATTAAATCTTTTGGAAGAATTCCATTTTTAGAATTTAAATTTGGCTCAATGGCATGCTGATTATTAATTTTAGTTCATCTTAGGTCGGAGGGATGAATAGCTGTTTATACTGAGTGATCTTTAAAGAACCTTCCAGTTCCGTGACAGTGTTCTTTGAGAATCCTTTGTAGAGGAGAAGGATTTCAGTAACATTTGGTAGTTTGAGATAAAAAGAATATGTTTTTTTAAAAAAAAGAATTTAAAAGAATACCTATGAGTCTTTTTCACAGATGTAGCCCTATACTTCATAAATGTGTGAATTAATTAGAGATGTTTTATTATTTTTTTTTGGAATATATTTTATTGACTTTTTACAGAGAGGAAGGGAGAGGAATAGAGAGTTAGAAACATCGATGAGAGAGAAACATCGGTCACCTGCCTCCTGCACACCCCCCACTGGGGATGTGCCCGCAACCAAGGTACATGCCCTTGACCAGAATTGAACCTGGGACCCTTCAGTCTGCAGGCCAATGCCCTATCCACTGAGCCAAACAGATTGGGGCTAGAGATGTTTTATTAAGTATTTCTTCAAAAAGGTGTGAAGAGAAAGAGGAGTCTTTGATTAATTAACCATGGCTACCTTTCAAGTTGCTATTAATTCTAAGTGAATCCTTTTTCTCAGTATTTGTTTTAAAGACACTGAATCACAATATTGCAAGCTTACAGAATCACACAGGGCCCGGGGTGGAGTGTTTTTTCACACTGCTTATAATTTGTTTGCCAAGGTGAATTAGTGTTTGGAAAGATAATGTTTTTATTATTTCTATGTATGCTCAATACAACATACTCATGAATATACTCCTTACCTATAAAGACTCATGGATAACATGCACTGTCTCACTTTTCTGGTATTTAATCATTCATTCCATCAGTCACATGAGCAATACAGTTTTTTGTTAGTACCCGTCTGTACCAGGCACCATTCTAGGAAGGTGCTGGGAATGCAGTGATGAATAAGGTAAAGTTCATGTACCAAAAGAACTTACTTTCTAGTTTGCTAGGCCTCATTAGGAAATATAGTGTTTCATAAAAATAATTTTCCAAGCATTTAAAACTTTTTGGTGGATACCCATCGCTCTGAACTGTATTATGACATTCCTTGCTGTGAAATTTAACCTTTTTATGATGACTCATCATTGTCATTTCAAAAGTGTTACAGGTAGAAGTTTTTGGCTAGGTATATCCCGGGTCTGTGTAGGATGAAGAACAACTTCCCCCATCTGTCATTATCTTAGTACTATTTGGCCCTGGGAAAATGGAATCGAGTAATTATATAACAGGCTTTGTCCAGAACGAGCAGGCTGAAGTGTGGTTTAATAGTCACAGAATGAACAGGGACAGTCACACTGCCTCCTACACGGTCACCATGCTACTGATCAGTGAACTGTTAAAAATTAGTAGTATGCTTAATAAGATTTCAGGGAATACTGAGTTTGGCTTGCAAGAGTGGGAGCTGAGCTCTGAGGAAGGCCATCATCCTCATCCCCAACTTCTTGTTAGTGATAGTTGTGTGCTCTAGTCTCTGAATAAATACTAATTAAATGAATGATTGTAGTTTCTAGCATTTCTACCAGAGCTGTGCAGCAGCAGAGCAAGGAGAGAGGGGTGGTTGGGAATCCATGCTCACCACAGGGTATGCAGCTTCTGTGTAAGAGACTGGAATTCATCCAGCAGCACTCACTGAATGCACGGGCGCTTGCTTAGGAAACATATTTTATAAGAGAGGGGAAGGTCACTTTGTACAATTAGAGAGCTAGGTGGCACCTGAGGGGTCTTCTTGTTTAGTTCACTCTTGAGACTTGGCATTTTTGATATTTATTGAAATGAAAAGATTTGACCCAGGTTATCCAACTAAAGAATTGTAGTGGAGCTGGGTCTAGAATCCAGGTCTTCTGTTCTCCCCTTCCCCCCACCGCCTCTTATATCATAGCCCAACTCTGTTCCCTTTTAGAAGAAGGGGGCATTTATATTGCACCCAGGGTAGGGCTGTATTTGAGGATGGGACTTACGGGTTAATGAGAAAGTAGTAAGCCAGAATAAAGATATTTCTCCCCATATTTATGCCGATCTAGGCATTTCCTCAGAAATCTCTCCCAACAAAGTGGAGGTTGATTCTAGAACATTTTGGGCAGGGCTTGTCATTAAAAAAATTCATTGTCAGAATGTTATTTTCAAGCCAATACATAACATGGGTGGTAAGTTTTGAAATCATAGTTTTCTATGTGATGAAAGTAATTTTTGATTAACTTTTCATTATTTATGATTTTGTAGGTTGGCAGCCTCGTTGGTTTGTTTTAGATAATGGAATATTGTCCTACTATGATTCACAAGATGATGTTTGCAAAGGCAGCAAAGGAAGTATAAAGATGGCAGTTTGTGAAATTAAAGGTAAGTGAATATATGGAATTAGAGGAAGTTAGGTAAAGGTAAGTAAAGGGTTCTGCAGCATACTCCAAAAATGGGAAAAAAGCATTCCTAACTAAGTAGGGATCTTCTAATACCATTTATTTCCTTAGCATTCAGGAGAGGCACTTAGCATTGTTAAGCATAGTTTTTGATATTTCTGTCTCTATGAACATAATTTGAAATTGAATTTTTAAGTACTCGTGCACATCTTCCAACATGGACTTTAAAAATAGTTTCTTGTGAATGCCACTTAAGTGTCCATGCTAATTCTACTGTGTTCTCTTCATTCTTGTAGAAAGGCATTGTAAAGATTGAAAGCTGAATTCTAAAGAAGCTCTGTAGGTTTTTGATAAAGTATGAAGTCAGAGTCATAAAATGGTTCTTGGCTGAATCGAAGATAAGCTCTTCTGAGTAATAGAGATGCTTTTCTTTTCTTTCTTTTTTTGGGATCTTTACAGTTTTAAGGAATACTGGTTAGGAATATTCCTATATTGGAATTTTTTTTTTCACTTTAATATATTTTTTATTGATTAAGATATTACATATGTGTCCTTGTCCCCACGTTACACTCTACCCCCCCCTCCCGCT
>NW_006288615.1:12515077-12518686 GCF_000327345.1 Myotis davidii | reverse complement strand
ATCTTCTGCAGCTTCTCTTGCTCTCAGTGTGCTTTTCTTTCCTTCTAGTTGTAGAATTTACAGTCAGCCAGGCTTCCTGTGGTTCTGGATGATGTCCGTATTGTTTTTCTGAGGTATTAATCAATTGTTGTGAGCGGCATCAACTTCCCAGTGTTTATCTCTGCCGCCATCTTAGTTTCTCTCCTCCTCTATTGGAATTTGATGTTTTTCTTATGAATAGGCTGGGGTTATGGGTTTTAGGAGTAAAATCACAGAGGTACAGTGCCATTCTCATCATATCAAGAGTGGATACTATCAACATGACATGTCACTCTTAATGTTAACCTGACCACCTGGCAGAGGCAGAGTTTGTCAGGTTTCTCTACTGGAAGTTACCCTTCCCCCTTCCGTACTGTGTTTTTCTGAAATGGGAGAAATAAAGCAGTAAGTCATGTTGTAATTTTCATGAAGGAACATTTTATGAACCATTGATTCTTCTGCATGTGTGTTTGGAGTGTGTAGGATGGAGGTAGGTAGATAGGTAGGAGAGATCAAGCAAAATGATAGTGAAAAGTATTGAATTCTTTTAAGACAGTGGTCGGCAAACTCATTAGTCAACAGAGCCAAATATCAACAGTGCAACGATTGAAATTTCTTTTGAGAGCCAAATTTTTTAAACTTAAACTATATAGGTAGTACATTGTTATTAACTTAATTAGGGTACTCCTAAGCTGGCCTTTGCTAAAAACGTCCTCAATCTGATTGAGGTACGTTCGCTGAGGTCGACCCCTTCCAACTCGCCCATCCACACTCATCTTGTATACTTGTTTCGTTTATCTCCTTTCATTCATCCTCTCTATCTGTCCACCCGCCACTTCTTCTAACGCCACTTCTTCAAAATAGACTTGCCCAGGCCGAAAACCGACTTCTGTGCATGGGCCACGAAATTTCAATCGCACTCTGCGTGCGCGCCCGTACGTGGTATGGGGCCAAAGAGCCGCATGTGCTCGCGAGCCACGGTTTGCCAACCATTGTTTTAAGAGAATTGAAGGAAAAACTAGAGCTCTAGAAGTGTGAATGTTAAACTCCTTCAGGGAGTCATGACTATGTAAGATGTAGAATCACCAGTCTGGTATATTGTTACTTGCATATTCCCTGAAATATGTGGGATTAATTTTGCTTTTTATTTTTTATTTTTATAAATCACACAAGCATGTTCAAAGCATAAGTTTTTATCTTTTTAAAGAGTGATGGTTTTATCTCATCTTATTCCCCAGATTCAATTACAAATGAGATTTGATGAGAATCAGAAATCAAACTACCTTCAAATTTTAAAAATTTGCCAACTTTGAGGATTTTAAAAGACTATTAGTGGCAGAATTCTAAGGCAATTACCAATGTTTTTAAGCCATGGCAGCATTTTTGTTGTTTTCTGTTTAAAGTTATTAAATAATAATATACTCATAGAAAAGGGCACAAATCTTACTCAATTTGAAGAACGTTTACCAAGTGAACATGCTTGTGTAACCACCACCCAGATCAAGAATTAGAATATTATCCTCATCCCAGATGCTGGGAAATTATTGTGTCCCCTCAGCCCCTAATTCCTATAAAAGGTAACTATTAATCTGACTTTCTCAACCATAAATAAATATTTAGAACATTTATAAATCAGTATTTTCTTCTGTGTCTGGCTTCTTTCTTTTTTTCAAACATTTTTATTGATTTTTTTTTTTTGAGAGAGAGAAGAAGGGAAAGGGAGAGAGAGAGAAACATTGATGAGAAAGAACATTGATTGGTTGCTTCCTACAGGTTTCTTCAATAAATAATGATGTTGAGTATTTTTTCAGATATAATTAGCCATTTGAACATCCTCGTTTGAAGTCACTTTTCAATTCTTTGGCCCAATTTCTAAAATGGGCTATTTTTCATGTTGATCTGTAAGAGTTCTTTATATAGTCTGATGATTTTTTATGTTGCAAAGGTATTCTCTCACTCTATAGTTTGCACGTTTATTCTGTTAATGGTATCTTTAGATGAACACACATCCTTGATTTCAGTAAAATCCGGTTTATTAGTTTTGTTATTAGACATTTTTATATCCCACTAAAGAAATCCTCTGTTACCTTCTTGAAGCTTTATTGTTTTCCTGTTTATATTTAGGTTTATATTAGGTCTGTGACTGGCTTAAAATTTATTTTAATATATGGTCTCAGGTAGGTGTCAAGATGGATTGTTTTTTACCCCTATATGGCTGAGTACAATTCTTGATGAGCTCTCTTTTGTCCGAGCATCAGTGTGGGTTGTGTAGGAGAGGAGGAAGAGGATGGAGGGGAAAAGATCTTCAAAATACACTTGCTTTCCAAGTGATTATGATGTGCCCGTCACTTGAGGACACCATGGCCATAGTTACCATTTGTTGTGCTTCATCTATATGCCAGGCACTATCCTAGGCTTGGGGTATACCAAAACACAGACTCTGCTTTCAAAGAATTCAGTAAAAACTGAGTGATAAGTATAATGGTTCTTGCATATTCATGTATTATTCATGTGTATTTAGGGTAGTACAGTTGGCCCCAAGGGAGGGAGTTCTTAATTCTCACTTCTCAGTACATATTATATTTAGTAGTTAATTTTTGGTGTTTTCTCTCTTGCCTGGCACCACTGCCAGCTGGGGTAGATGTGAGAATGGCAGTTTGGAGGGTAGCCCCTTAGGGAGCAGCACTGCCTGCATCTTAAGTCATAGTTTGTTGATTTAAGTTTCTGAAACATCTAATACTGTGTAAGAGTGATGATGCTTTGATTCTCCCCAACTTACTTAATTCCATGACTGTATTTCTCCTTTGTTTGTCATCATAGTCCATTCAGCAGACAACACAAGAATGGAATTAATCATTCCAGGAGAGCAGCATTTCTACATGAAGGCGGTCAATGCAGCTGAAAGACAGAGGTGGCTGGTTGCTCTGGGGAGCTCCAAAGCCTGTTTGACTGACACTAGGACTAAAAAAGAAAAAGGTAACTGTGCCATGCCAGCACAGCCAAGGGTTCGGTGAGCCTGAGCGGGGGCGGGGAAGGATGTAGAAAAGACAGAAAGAGAATAAGCTGGGTCTAGGACTAGGTGGATCTTCCTGAGCCTGGCTGAGACCACAGAGAGAGATCCAGACAGCAAGCTGAGCCTTTATTTTATAGCCAGAGGTAAACAAGGTAGTGGTCACTGTAGTTACAGTGTTCTTGTGAGTTTCACTTGTTTTGGCAGCACTTGCTACATTTCCCTCAGCCCCATTAGCTACCCAGATAAGATCTAGGGAGCTTCATAAGGTCAAGCCTAATTATGCTAAGAGGGCTGTGTTCTCTAAGCTGGGACTTGTTTGTGGCTTTGCCAACAGGTCAGTCCGAGGCTTAACCCTATAGCCGCTCCCTACAAGTAACTTCCCTTGCAGAAAGAATATTTTCTTAAACACAAATATAAATTGTCATGTTCACTTGTAAGTAATCTATCCCAAAGACATAATCAGAAATGTAGATTTATGTACATAGATGTTCATCAAAGTAAAAAAAAAATTTAAACAATGCAAAGATTTGAATTCAGGGGAATGGCTCAGTAAACTGTATAGTGCTTACATAAGCTGA
>NW_006288615.1:12506440-12515023 GCF_000327345.1 Myotis davidii | reverse complement strand
ATATATATATATATATATATGCAGTAAAATGTTTACAAGGCATTTTAATGATGTGAGGAAATACCCAAGGTTAACTGATAATTGAAAAAAACAGGATTCAACATTATATATCCATTCATTGGACAGCTCAGCAAAGATAGATTAAGAACTGATAAAGTTGTTTCACTGTATACCTTTTGACTTTATTGTGTACATACATTGTCAATTTGAAAGGACTAAATAAAAATCAAAAGAAAGCAAATAATGTATGGTATTCAATTATATGCAGATATAATGTGAAAATAACAATAGTATTTATATCTTGGTAGTGAGATTGTAGTAGTTCAATTTTTCTTTTCTGTATTTTTGGTTTTCCAAAATTCTTCATTGACCTTATATTACTTTTATAGTTAAAAACAATAGAAGTTACCTAAATTAGTGAAAGCAACTAAATTATGGATATATGAAAAGAAGATCATGGAAAGAGTATGGCTAAAGGTAGGATAAGAAGGAATGAAAGGTGGGAACAACCCACACGTTCATAGACAGATGAGTGGATAAACACAGTATGGCATATACACACAATGGGATATTCAACCTTAAAAAGGAATAGGAAATATTTTTTTAAAAATATATTTTATTGATATTTTACAGAGAGGAAGTGAGAGGGATAGAGAGTTTTGAAACATCGATGAGAGAGAAACATCGATCACCTGCCTCCTGCACATCCCCTCCTGGGTATGTGCCCGCAGCCAAGGTACATGCCCTTGACCGGAATCGAACCTGGGACCCTTCAGTCTGCAGGCTGATGCTCCATCCACTGAGCCAAACAGGTTAGGGCAAGGAAGAGGAAATTTTGACACACGCTACAACGTGGATGAATCTTTAAGATATGCTAAGTGAAGTAAACTAGTCACAAAAGGACAAATATTGTATGACTGCTCTTATTATGGAGTATCTAGAGTAGTCAAATTCATAGAAACAGAAAGTACAGTGGTGTTTTCTAAGGGTCAGGGGAGGGGAGAATGGGGAGTTAGTGTTTAATGTGTACAGAGTTTTGGCTGGAGAAGATGAAAAAGTTTTGGAGGTGGATGGGAGTAATGGTTATATGGTAACATGAATGTAATTAATGCCAGCACACTGTATTTAAAAATGATTAAAATAGTAACATATTTTACTACAATTAAAAAGAAGGGATGAGCTTAAATATGAGTAGGAGGTTAAGTGGGCAGCTAGAGCTCTTTGGTCTTCTCTAGCTGGAGTGGCTCTGTGGCTAGTACCACAAAGCAGTGCCACTGACTCAGGGATGCAGAAGCACCAGGATCTGCTATGTGTATTTTTTCTCCTTCCTCTGCTGCTTATTCCTCTAGTTTAGAAGGTATTGGTAAGCGAGTGGCTGAGATAATGGCTGAATGTTTAGTCTGTCCAGATCTATTAAACAAAAGAAAGTGAGCTCTTAATTAAAAAATTCTGAAAGTAATGTAATATGAAAATAAAGCTATGAAAAGAACAAAAAAATAAATGAATGTTTATGTAAAATAGCTTTAACTACATAAAAACAAAATATTTGTATGCCAAAATATACAATAAAACAGAACTGACAGATCTTGAAATGTATTTTAGAGTATAAAGGACAGGTGAAAGATGGCTTCATTTAGTGTATAAGAAATTTTATAAATGACCAACTTATTTATTATTAAGAAAAAACCCAGCCAAACCGGTTTGGCTCAGTGGATAGAGCATCGGCCTGCGGTCTGAGAGGTCCCAGGTTCGGTTCCGGTCAAGGGCATGTACCTTGGTTGTGGGCACATCCCCAGTAGGAGGTGTGCAGGAGGCAGCTGGTCGATATTTCTCTCTTATCGATGTTTCTAACTCTCTATCCCTCTCCCTTCCTCTCTGTAAAAAATTAATAAAATACATTTAAAAAAAAAACAAAACAAAAAAACCAAACGTCAGAACTGGAAAAATGAGTTAAGGACAAGAGAAGTCAATTCACAAAAGAAAAATGTTAGCACTGTTCAGTGAAAGATGAATGATGGGATGGAAATACCTTGTATAAGACATTCAGCAGTCATCACCCTGTCTCTGGGAATTAATCTACCCAAACTTCATGTTAGACATACAACTGGCAATTTTTTCCCCATTAATCTGAAGAGAAGGTGTTTCCTTAGAGTATTTGTATCCTATTTCCAAGGTCTCACACTATAAACACTATATTTATTGTCTTACTTTTTAAAAAAACCCTGCTTAGGAGAAAGAGGGAGAAAGATCGGTGCCATGAGATATGAAAGAGGGAAGTGTGGGCTTGTTCCAGAAAAGAGAGAGGGTGCGCAGAAAAGAGAGGGAAGGGAGGTGGAGAAAGGCTGGAAGGATGTCTGCTTGGAGAAGGAAGGCACAAGCAGATTTTTGAGGGCAACATACCCAGAACGGCAGGAAAAGGCCATCAGATGCAGGCTAGCGGTGGAAAGATGGCACTAGGCCTTAGAGGTGAGTTGAGCTGGACTTGAGTCAGCTTGAAAGAATTCAGAGCCAAGGAACTGAAATTATAAGGGCAAGTTTATTTAGAAAGTTCTGAGGTAGTAGAAGGGCCCTTGGAGTTTAGAAGAAAGAGGGAGTTAGATAGGAGCCTTGAGAGATGAAAGAGGGAGGGGAGGCTGGGGTATGCTCCTGAAAAGAACGTGCTGGGAAAGCAGAGGGTGGGGAAAGGCACTGCATGCTCCACAGAGAGAGCCACTGTCGTGCTTTTTAAATGATTCTGTTTTATTGCTTTTCCCCCAAAGTGTGAAAATGGTCTAATTGAATGTTTAATGTATGTTCCTTTTAGAAATAAGTGAAACCAGTGAATCTCTAAAAACCAAAATGTCTGAACTTCGCCTCTACTGTGACCTTTTAATGCAGCAAGTTCATACGATTCAAGAATTTGTTCACCATGATGAGAATCATTCATCTCCCAGCATAGAGGTATAACAGGGATATCCTTTTATATCTAATTATGCTTTGCAGCACTTTGCTGTCTTCAAAAAAAAAAAAAAAAAATGGGAGTTTTTATTCTACCAACAAAGAAATGGGAGAATGGGCCTGGGGCAGACATGAATGGTATCTGCCACTAAGTAATTCTCCAGAATTTCTACTGCTGTGATCACCTTTGGAATTCAGATAGTTATACAATTACCAGTTAGGTTAGGTTTATCTAAGATAAATTCTGTACATGGTTTTTCAATATAAAAAACTTATTTTTTCTTGGAATCTAATTTCATACATTGTTTGCCTGAGAGAGAGGTAATTATTCATGCATGGCTTTAATTTTGTAATGTAGTGTATTTTAAATAGATTTGACCATAACCTAGTCAGACGTCCTAGTCAGTACTTGATTATAAGGTAGTGCATGAGTCTACATAGTCATGTATGAGTCTGTTCAACTCTGTGTGTAATTTTTCAGAACATGAATGAAGCCTCTTCCCTACTTAGTGCCACATGTAACACGTTCATCACAACGCTTGAGGAATGTGTGAAGATCGCAAATGCCAAGTTTAAACCTGAGATGTTTCAGCTGTCCCATCCGGATCCCTTAGTTTCTCCTGTGTCACCTTCTCCTGTTCAAATGGTTGGAACTTACAGTTTTTCTTCTAGTAATATTGCATGTAGTTCTGTTTTTGTTTTTATTTTTAAGGGTGGAATCTGACGGTGGGTGGGAAATAGTCAACAGGTTAATTTTTTTTTAATTGTATTCGTATTCTCTATTGGAGCCTTTCATCTGGTGAGCTCAGCATGTGCCAAGGTCCTGAGCCCCTCCCCCGGAGGGGCTGTACCATTTACCCCACTGTGCCAGGAAAACACTACAGTGTTCTCTGGGTGCTGTGACATGAAAACGGTTGGGGAAAACTGTTCTGTTTGGTAAAAACATACAATGGGGTGATGTTCACCCACAATGGGATAAAGTTAAGCAAATCTTTACAGAAGTTGTAAGGAATTTGAAACAACTTGTTGAAGGGGAAACAGTATTTTGTAGTCTGCATTTGGATTTGAACCTTCTGAGTAGGCAAGTTTCTTAATCTCTCTGGACCTCAAGCATTTGTAAAAAAATCAAGTATCTTCTACATCAGAGGCTCTTTGCAAAATACCTGACCTGTTTATATTAGGGGATGTTGTTGGGTGAGTAATCCTAAAGGAAGTGATTTCTGTTAAAGAAGGTATTGTAATGTGATTTTTTTTTATTTAAAAATTTTTTTAAATATATTTTTTTATTGATTTCAGAGAGGAAGGGAGAGGGAGAGAGAAAGAGAAACTTCAGTGATGAGAATCATTGATCGGCTGCCTCCTGCACACCCACTACTGGAGATCGAGCCCACAACCTGGGCATGTGCCCTTAACTGGAATTGAACCTGGGACCCTTCAGTCCGCAGGCTGACACTCTATCCACTGAGCCAAACTGGCTATGGCTAATGTGATTTTCTTACATCTGATCATTAGACAAGTACTCTTTTTGTGAGGGACAGCATATTTGTTGTCCTTTTCAAGCTACTAAACTTGCTCTAGCATACTGTGGGGAACTCTCAGGTGAGAGAAGGTTTGATGAGACTTTACACTTTTTTCATGAAACTGTTTTCAGGAGCCCTTTTTTGAAGGAAAAATGCCACCTGGCTACTATTCTAGCAATTACCTGAAGACTTATTTATTGGAAAAAAGAATAGGTACAATTTATTCCTAGGTTCTGTTACCTACCCCAGCAAATGTAGTCATAAGAAATTTAGTAAAGATTATTATCTAAATTTATTTAGGTCATTACTTTTTAATCAATGTATGTCTTCTCAGATAGGTATACCATGAAAACGAGCTTTATGGCCAGATTCGTTTGGGAAGTGCTAGGTTAATTTAAAACAAATTGGGTTTCTCTGTCATCTCCGTCATATGTCTTTTATGCTCAAGTGTATTATGACCTCTAAGAAGTGGTGTGCAGTGTTTCTGAAATTTGTTTGGCAATTATACCCTTTTTGTTTATTTTTGAATAACATCTCAGGACTGTAGCATTCAGTAGAACACAGTTTGACAGTTTTGTTTTTAGAATAATTATAGACATACTGTAAAATGTGTAATAACACATATAGCTCAACAAAAACATGATCTTTTGAGATGGGTATTTGGTGCTGTGTTCCTGAGATTGATGGACAAGAGGTCCACTGTTCTTTTTTTTTTTTTTTTATAAGTACTTTATAGTATTAAGAAAAGAATCCAACATGTTTTTGATATGTGTTGAGAAAGATTCCCATTAATGGTTATTAGGGAGAAAGCTTGAAATTGTGCTAATAATGTTACTTGAGTATGTAAACATAATTGTTTTGGCCAGCCATTTTTTTTTTATCTGAATAAGAATGATAATATATTAGAGCTGCTTTATTTTACTTGACTAATGGATTATGCTCACTTTTTAAAAAAAATTTCTAGATGAAGCGTTCTGTCAGCCACCCTGGTCCTTGCAGTTCAGAGAGGTAAAGTAACCTTCTTTTGACCAAATTCTCCCAAATTTATAGCTACGTAGGGAAATTCTTTGAACATTTAACATAAAGTGGTGTGGAATGTAAATTCTATATGGGCAGAGTCTGGTTCTGATTTGCTCAGCATTTCTATCTCTTGGTGCTTAGTATAGGGCCTGGCCACAGTAGGTAGTCAGTAAAGAAAAAAACGAGTGAATAAATTAACCAGCAAGGTAAGCCAGCTATTATACTTCTTTGAGATGTTTAAAATTATATTAAATGATATAATTTGATGGTTTATAAATCAAGTTTTGATATAACAAGGCTCCAAAGCTTAGGCTCATTTTGCTACTACTTTTAGTGCATCATATATTCATACTGAGCTGTTTTTCTTTCTTTTAAAAACATATTTTTATTGATTTAAAAAAATACTTTTATTGATTTCAGAGAGGAAGGGAGAGGGAGAGGGAGAGAGAGACAGGAACATCAATGAGAGAGAATCATTAATTGGCTGTCTCCTGCATGCCCCCCCTGGGGATTGAGTCTACAACCCTGGGCATATACCGTGACTGGGAATTGAATCATGACCTGGTTTATAGGTCAATGCTCAACCACTGAGCCACGTTGGCTGGCTGAGCTGTTGTTTTATTAGATTCTAAAGATCTTACTGAAAAGAGAGAAAAATCAATTGGTATTTTAAAGTATACACACAAATGTATACACACACTTTGAATAATTATAAAGGCAGTGTTTATTAAAATACATTTCATTTTCAAAATTGAGCTATCAGCTGTTAAAAAGTGTGCATACATTTTTTGGGGACACCCTGTATATTCATACAACACATTTAAAAATTTTATGTGCTAGATAGATCTTGCCAATATCCCAGGCTACTAGAGTATTTTATCTTGGTAGGTGATGTTCTTGTACATTGCTCTGGTTGTCTTATTTGGTTCATTGGAAAGTGATGAAATTATAGTGACATTAGCATTTATTTCTTTACATTAAGAATAAGTGCTGAGCCCCTGTTACTGCTTTGCCACCTTTTTTCCTCTCTGATGATTAAATAATCCTTGATTGAACTATCATGTGCTCAGAGGTGTTAAGTGATGTATGTGCCCCATGTATCCAATCCTATCGGAATGAAGAGTTTTACCAACAGAATTTTCCAGAAAAGTAGCAGCTTGATCCCTTTGACAAAATTTTACATTTATAAGAGAAAGTTTTCTGAACTGTATTTTATCCTTTGTACCTTGGTAAATAAGATATAAACTTTTTTTTCTTCTTGATGAATCAAGGTTGTCATAAGAACAGTAATGTTGGGCTTTAATACATTGATAGGCAAGATGCTATTGAGTGGCAGTGATTTGTTTCTACATTGAATTTTTTTATTGATTTTTTCTAATTTTTGTATTTTTTAGATTTTTTTTTAAATAGTTTTTTTAGCCTCCATTTGCCATCTTTGTCTTGCTGCTGTTAGTGAGTTGACCTTTAGTATGCTTCCACACTACCTGCCCATCCCCCTTCACCCTGCTGTTTTTAATCAGATATGGATTGACACTAGATCTGTGCATTTGTGAAATCCGTAATTTTTAGTTTTTAAACATTTGTTAACCATCTGATATGTCTTCTGTCTAGCTGGATTTTCCTCTATTAAAAAAAAAACATTTTACCCCTTTTCCATTTAGTTTGGCTCAGAGGTCATATTCTCCAGGTTATCAGCTGGATTCTAAATGATTTGACTTGCTTGTGGCCTGACCTCTGAACAAGTAGAACTTAACTAAAATAGAACTTTGGGCATAAAGATAGTTCCTCTTTCATTAAAAGAAAAGTCATTTAAAACTCCAGATAAGTTGAGGGTGTTTTCATTTGTTTAAAACTACAGTTTAATGCTTTTTATTTCATTTGCAGGAGTAACCACTCTATAAAAGAACCAGCGTCTGCACTTCACCGGCTCTCCCAGCGACGCCGAAGAACCTATTCAGATACAGACTCTTGTAATGATATCCCTCTTGAAGACCCAGATAGTAAGTTAGATGGGTCTGTCTCTTTCTTTGGTGTATTCAGCAAAATTATTGTGGGGCTTTGTAATTGTTGAAATGAAGAATACTGACAAGTGAACACCGTACTTGGGCCCTTAGATTAATTCCTTAATTCAGAGCTAAGCAGACAATACATAATCAACAGAAGCTCATATATCCTCTTATAAACATCTTTGTTATTAACTGAGAAGTGCTGAGTATCTCTTTATAAATACCTTATCTTAGACTTATATAGAATACTGAAGTCTTTTACTCCCACTACATTTTAGTAATTACTTAATAATTTTCTACTCCCAATACATTTGCATTTAAAGAGCATTTTAGAAGAAAAAGAATAAATTGTGGGATTTAGGGCAAGTTCAAAGTACTAAGAAAATAAGAAAAAAATACAGACAAGTTCTAAGTTCAAAGAAAAAGTCAGCATTGTTATTTAAATAATTTGAAATGTCCAAGGAAAATAATTTTTTTCCTGGTGTTGGTAGTGAATTATAGTAGCATTTATTCCTATACCTTTTTATCCCTTAATATTTAAAGAGGTAGCATACTGTGATTGAATACTTTAGGAAAGGTTTTGTGATTTAATAATTTTTCTTTGCAGAGAAAAGCTTTAAAAGTGTGTCAGACGATCTATTTAGACTGTAGTGAATATGATTTCTACTGAACACAAATATGGTCGTATTAACATTAATAGGCTTTTGCTTTACAAAGTCTTTACTATTGCCTATGAAGTCTGTGGGCTAGAAACTACATACAGTTCCCAATTCTGTAACAGATTGTGTTCCAAGAGTTCATTTGTAAGTCAGTTGTGTGGAACACAAGTCTTATTTCCCTTATGGAAATGATAGAAAATGGCAGTTTGATTGTTTAAAAAAAAATACATACATACACACACACACACACACACACACACTGATTTCAGAGAGGAAGGGCGAGGGAGAGAGAGAAAAAGAAACATCGATGTGAGAGAGGAACACCGACTGGCTGCCTCCCACACGCATCCTGACCCAGGATCAACCCTGAAACCTGGGTATGTGCCCTGACCAGGAATCAAACTGGCAACCGAAATGGCAACCTTTTGGTGCCAGGGACGA
>NW_006288615.1:12504444-12505658 GCF_000327345.1 Myotis davidii | reverse complement strand
TATTCATGTGCATACATGTATCTTAGTCCTCCAGAACTTTTTAAAATTGGCAACTGTAGGCGAGGTTAGAAGTTTTATCCTTAGATTTCCTTCTGTATGTCGTCAACTTTAGTGTCCCAGTTAATTGACAAAACAGAAACTGAATTAGCGCTTTCATAGAAATATGGTTTGCAATTTGAAGTCTTAGTTGAAAGGCTTTATTCCAAAATGTTATTTTCTTTAAGAGACCCACCTGCTTCTATTTTTTATTAACTATATTAAAAAAATTAAAGCAATACAAATTTATGTTAAGTTCAAGCAATATGTACCTATAAAAGTGCAATTGCCTTGGAACCGGACCATGCCGATGTGTTAAGCTCTGCTCACGTGCAGCTTCAGTGATAGTTTTGTGAGTTACATTCCAAATGGCAATAGATAAGTTTAATGTGCTTTACTCAGAAAGTCTAGTGATGAAAATAGCAAGACCCAAATTAGTCTAGTTCTGTTACCAATTGTGTCATCTTGCGTTAGGCATGTAACCCTTTTGGGGTCTTGGTTTCTTTGCATAAGAGCAAGAAGGTTACTAACGGTATTAAAACCATCAGGCTGAAAAAGCCATAGTTAATTAGGAAAGATTAATTCAATTCAACAAATATTTATTGAGTGCCCATTATGTGCCAACCATGGTCTTAGCAATGAACAAAATAAATATCTCTACTTTCAGGTAGTTTCATAATTTATTTCATGAACTCTGAAATTTTTTTCAGTGATTGCCAATAGTAGAAAAGTTAGATTTTTCTTTATTAAATAAATAATCAGAAAAATTAGCAGAAAGCTAAAGGAATTCATATCCCTGAATAGGAAACTTAAAATGTTCTTAACAAGAATATTGGAGTTAATATTGATAGGATATTTAACCTTTTAATCAATTTGTTAATAGGGCCTGTTCACTGTTCAAGAAATACACTTAATGGAGATTTGGCATCAGCAACCATTCCTGAAGAAAGCAGACTTATGGCCAAAAAAAAATCTGAATTGGAAGATCCTCTTTCATCCTTTTCTTCCTGAGGAAACAGAAATGTCCAACTTCCTCTAAGTACTGCTATGCAAAAGCTGCTGTAATTAAACTATGTCATAGGGAGTAGTTTTTCCCTTAGGATTTCTCTGCACTTTATAGAATATTGTAAAACAAACAGAAAACCCACATACCTTTGAAGTGTATTTTATCTTTATAG
>NW_006288615.1:12420381-12504410 GCF_000327345.1 Myotis davidii | reverse complement strand
TTTCCTAATAACTTCACAGTATGAATGTGCATCTTTTTTCTTTTTAAACAAATGATGGTGTAACATTTTGACATCCGTAAGGACAAATGTAGATATTTTTCTAAAAAACTGTGAGTGACTGACAGCTTAGTCAGTGTATTGTAGCTTATAAATATGAAATCTTATAAACATAAGGTTTCAGTTGGACAGAAGTGTGACATATGTAACTTGTGCCATGGACCAAATGGTCACTTTACCCCAGCTGAAAACGAGTTACCACAGCAGCTTGATGGTGATTGTACTGTATTCCTTTAAGCAAAAGGAAAAATTTAATATTCTTACATATTTTTAGCCCGAATACCATGACATTGAGGATTTTTTTTTTACAAACCAGACTTGTGCTGTCCTTCATATGTGAAGTTGACACTACTGATTTGTCAAAACCAAATGTTGGGTTAAAGTATTTAATTTTTATTTATTTATTTTTCTGTTGCATCAAAAATGACCTACCAAATTTAAGATGTGTATACATTGTTATTTACACTGTTCTGGGAAAGAGGCTAATGTTGTAGTGACCTTGCTCACTTCTACCAGAGAAATAAACGGCTTTCAATGGAAGAGGATTTTAGTGCTTTTTTCCTAAAATAGACATTAAGCTGCTCTTTTAAGGTATCAATGTTTGCAGCTCTTCAGAATATCTAGAGACATTTTTTAATTTATGAATATTTATACAAAAAAGGAATTCTGTTAAGGCAACTGCTCTACATCACTTGAGAATGGCATTATTTAATTAAAGAACAAATAGCATTTTTTGGTAGTTCCTGTCCATATCTGTTGTCAGTGTTTGCCTTGTAAACTGTTTTTCTAAATTCACTTTGGAGTGATGGTTTTGTCCAAGGTCGTGGATGAGGAGCACTTTAAAACAAACTGGTTTGGTGTTTTTAAGTTAATCATGTGTTTAATAAATACGTGGTTTTTGCATTCAAACTCATCACATAATACATTGTATTTTTTTTACCTTTGTTGATATTCTGCTTAATTTTTATCAAGTTTTAATAGTATTTGTTATGTCTTTGATTTTGTGTATTCAGACCTCATAGTGAAAACATAAATTATGCATAATTTTAATTTTGTTACCTATGGTTTTAGAATAGTGTGACCTATTTTACTTTAAAATTGTCTTAAAAGTTTGTGTGAGAATTTTTTTTAAGAGTCAGTGTTTGGTATGTACTTTATTAAAATAAATCTGTAATTATAGGCTTTCTCCCTTAAGTTAAAAATGGACATATGCAATCTATAGTCATTAATATACATTTAGATAAACTGTGTGCTCTTAAAGTATTTTATTTTTTTATATTTATTTTTGAAATTTTATATTTTATTGATTTTTTACAGAGAGGAAGGAAGAGGGATAGAGTTAGAAACATCAATGAGAGAGAAACATCAATCAGCTGTACATGCCCTTGACCGGAATTGAACCTGGGACCCTTCAGTCCGCAGGCTGACGTGACGCTCTATCCACTGAGCCAAACCAATTAGGGCAAAAGTATTTTATTTTAAATAGCACTCAGATCATTAGACTGTATTAAATTGAATCTTTTTCTGGTCTTATGCTGTACTTCATATGTCTAATTTGAGAAAAACTTTGATAATGTAGTAAGTTTTCATGTTGAGCAGATAATCAGATATTTTTTTTTTCTTTTTTTTTTTTTCTTTTTTTTTTAGTAAGAACTTGCACAGTGACAAGACTATGAAGTTCAAGGTGCTACTGATAGGGAGTTTTCCTGGTAGTTTTATTTTTTATAATGAAAACACTACAACAAGGTTTTGAACTAGAAAATAAATTCACTTTCTATTGTTTTATCCCAAAAAACTGAGTTCCTGAACAGTTTTTTGTAAAATCTTTTTAAATAAAATGCAGTCATTTCTGGAACATATCAAATTTTCTTTCTTGAAACAGGTGCTTTGAAAGGTTTGCTCTGTTCCTAAGTATGGCTTTTATTGTGAAATGGAGACACTTTTTTTCTCTTAGGAGCCAATATATATGTGAAATCACTTTTTGAGGGGCTGTAAGTATATCTTGCATTACATCTAAGTTTTGATCAGTGAATAGGTAGCATGAAGCAACCTATAATGCTTCAGGGAACCTGCATTTTGAGCATTCCTGTATATTTTTAAGTGTGCTCAGCTTTTCTGAATTTTAAGAAAAAGATGAAGCAAAGCAAATAAGAACAATTCTGTAAGGATTTTAGCTTGTCAGTATTTTTTTTAAAAAAGTGTAACTATTGGTTGTTCCTATTTTGCTTTGTCTAGGCTATGGGATTATTGAGAAATTTGGATACTGTTGGTATATAGGTGATCTAAGCAAAACCAGTACTTGCTTTCCTTTTCAGGTACCTGGTTTCTGTTATGTGGGAATCGCAGACCTCTGTGATTAAAGCAACTTTCATGAGAATTACTCTGTAAATGGACCAAATTTAAACTTCGTTATATTACATTGAACTTTTGTAGTCCATTTCAAGTCCATAAAAGGATGTATTGCTTAAACTTAAATTCCGAGGCAAGAGGTTATGGAAACTTTGACCCGGAATTGTAGTTTTTCTTTATGCATTACTACATTTAGTGTTAGCAATCATCACGAGATCTCAGGAGGTATATCCTTAATATGTTGCTATTATTCTATTGTTTATATATACTAATTCCATATACATTATAATATTACTTTGGATTCTACCAATTCTTTACTTTTATTAAATGAAGTGGCTCTGGGTTTGTCCTTTTTTTCTTGTTGTTAATCCTCACTTGAGGATATTTTTTCAGTTGATTTTTTTAGAAAGAGTGGAAGGGAAGGAGGAAGGAAAGAGAGATACATTTTTTCAGAGAGAGTGGAAGGAAGGAGGAAAGGAGAGAGAGATACATTGATGTGCGAGAGACACATCAATTTGTTGCTTCCCGCATGCACCCCAACCAGGGCTGGGGATCGAATCTGCAACCCAGGTACATGCCCTTGACTGGGAATCGAACCCGTGACCTTTCGGTCCCAGGGCTGACACTCTAATCACTGAGCCAGATAAGCCAGGGCTGGGTCTGTCCTCTGAGCCTTGCTATTGCCACTTGGTGCAGAGGCAGTGTCCTGGCCCCAAAGGAAGGCTGTTTAGGCTGCAGGAGTTCCTTTGAGGAGGTCTCTTTTAATAGCTCTCGTGAGAAGTAGCTGGTAGATAGGGCTCCTTTTCATGTCTTTCCAACTCCTTTCTTTGAGTTCATACCGAATTTGTAAGTTTAAATTCTTTTCTTTTAAATTTAGTTTTCTTTTTTTCTAAAGTAATTTATGCATATAGTTTAAAAAAAATCAAATAGAACTAGGAAATAGTTCTATTTGATTATAGTGAAAAGGAGTAGCTTCCTTTCCCCAGCTTAGCACCCCTGAGACAAGCACCTTACTGATGTGTTCTACATTTATCTTCCTATTTGAGTATAGTAATATTACTTTTTCTTGATTTATCAATTTCAGAAATGATTCTTAAATTCCTTTTTTGGCAGGCGGGATTTACTTTTCGCTCCCATGCCTCTCAATATAGATTACTCACAACTTGTTAAATTAATAGGTAATAAATGTTGTTCACTGATGAACCCAATGTGGTTAATGATAGAAAGGAAATCAATAAAAATATATTAAAATATCATCATTTCCTTTCTATCAATATTTCCTTTCTACTGGATTCATATTTTTCTCAGAATTAATATTTGCCTGATTTTAAAATTTGCTTAGTTGTTTATATACCTATTACAATGATTATCCAAAGACTTACATGTTCAGAAACATAAGATAATCTATCAGTTCCCTCCCTTTTTTTGTCCTTTGGGGACATTTCTTCTACAGCCAGTCCTTCATCTTCCATCATCTGGACCATCGCTCTCTAGGCCTGTGCACTGCTCGGTGGTCATTCTGGGATCCTCCTTTCTTTTTTAGTCCTTGTTGGATCTGTTTATTGGGTCCTATGACTTCCTCTTTCTTGATTTATTGCCCCTCCCCTTTGTTTTTGCCAAAGTGTATCCACCACCAAAAACTTCTTAGGAAAGGTGCTTGAGAAGTAAACATTTTGAGACTTTATAGTTCTGATATGTCTCTACTCTTGAATGATTGATAGTTTGGAGTCCTTGTTGAAAGTAATTTTCCCTAAGAATTCCATTTTCTTACAGCATTCATTATTCCTTTGAACATTCTGATACCATTCTTTTACATGGGGCCTGTTTTTACACTCTGGAAGCTTTTAGGAGCTTCTTTATACCCCTGACATTTCATGATGATGTGTGGGCCTACGTTTGTTCGTTCATTCATTTATTCATTCATGTTGATGGTACTTGACTTGGTGGAATCTATTAATTTGTAGACTTGTCTTCTTCATTTCTGGGAAATTTTTTGTGTTTTTATCTTTTTCTCTCTTTTTTTTTTTGCTGTGTGTGTGTGTGTGTATGTGTGTGTGTGTGTGTATTTTTGATAAATTTTCTCTCCTTCATTTTCTATATTCTGTTTTTCTAGAATTCCTGTTATTTGAATGTTGGACCTCTTAGATTAATCCTCTGATTTTAAAAATCTTTCCTCTCCATTTGCTCCTGAAGTTGTATTTTTGTTGTTATCCTCTGGCTCTTTTGTTAAATTTTTTTAAACTACAGGTTTAATTTCTAAGATATATTTTTTCTCTCTTCTCTTTCATAATAGCCTCTCATTTTATAGATCCAGTGTCTTCTCATTATCCCTGAGGATAATTATGTTGTTTTTTTCTCTTATGTCTTTCCTGTTTGTTGCACTGTTTCTGTTTCTTCCATATTTCTGTTTTCTGTTTATGTGTTGTGCTATGTCTTTCATTCTGAAGGCGTCCATAGAAAATTGGAGAGGTCATCCAATATATTTGGGATCAAGTATTTAAAAAGCTAATTTTGTAAGTCTTTATGTGTAGGCTGGGTTTATCAGTTATCTGAAGGGCCATCATGCAGAGTTGGCATTTTTGTTGGAATCCCCTAATTCCCAGTGGAAGTCTTTTCTTTGGAGACATGTAGTTTTTCTAGAAAGAACACCTGGATTCTGGCAGTAGGGTAGGAGAAGAGGGCTGAGGACCCCGCAGTATGTGTGGTGACTTTTACTTAATCCCTCTACTTCAGCCTTACCATGACTTGCCCCAGTCTTCCTCTATGGTTGGTGACCCTCAGGTTGTTCCTCTTGTGTGGAGGTTGGGCCTGTTGGGCTGTCTGCCCATGGAAGATGGGAGAGGACCTGGTATCCAGTTGCTCTCTATTCAGACTTCAAGCCCTAATTTCAGCTGCATACCTCACTCCCTCTTTTCACAATACCTGGTGCTTCCCAATCCTGAGCTTGTGAGGGGGTTTGGTAGAGTGTGTTTTGGGCATTAGGCTTTAACTTCCTCCACTCTGCTAGGTTAGTTATTATACCTCCTCCTGGTTTTTATTTGTATAAACTGTTGAATTCTTATGGCTATGTAGTCTGTTCTCTTTGCTTTTCTGGTTCATGACCATTTATATTGCTTTAATGTCTTTTGGTGGGGTTTTGGAAGTAGAGAAAATAAATATATGTGGTCAGTCTATCATTTTTAACTGGAAGCCTAGATTTAATTTCTAATAGTGTATGGAAAATAAAATGTCTTCAGTATTCCATAATTCATTCTTTCCACTCTAATCCTTTTTATTTAACATGGTTTTATTGTACTACTTACCTCATCAACACACATAAAACACTTAGAACAGTAAGTACCAGGCACATAATATGTGTTAATTGTTTACTGCTATTAATATTGTTACCATTATTATTACTATTATCACTCTTAGTTCAGTAAGCCATCTAGACTTAAATGATGTTTTCACCATAGGAAGAGTTATTGATGCATGGGAAAACATTGACTCTACACTTAACTAGGTGTTTCAGCATGCCTTCAGGTTTGGCAGTTCCAGAAGATTGTCCGAAGCCCCTTACCATGGTGCCTCATCTTGGGTGAGACCTTAGAGTACAAGTCATATACAGCTTCTATTTCTGTTTGTCTTTATTCTTTTTTTTGGTTTGCTTTCTTGTTTTGCAGTGGTTGATCAGAGAGGAATATGTGGCAATAAATACTTGTCTTTTAGCATAGTTTTTTGGTTTTTTTCCCTCTGTACCAACTCTGATCAAGTAGTGTGGCTTCCAAGGATTCTGAGTTTGAGGCTAGATGAGCAGACAGTGCCCTACCTACTTGGTTAGTGATGTCTGCTATGGGCCGGGCAGGAGGGTGTGGGGAATGGTGGCAAGGATAGTCTGCCATCCAGAATATGAGGTCATGATCATGGTCTGACTACATAACTTTGCTAGATTATATTTTTTAAGCACTCACAATAAACAAAGTATTACAATTCATAATTGATTCCCTGTTTTCAGGTTCCACCATCACACTAGGATGAACGTAATCATTTGTATATTTTTAAAATGGAAAGAAAAATAGCCCATCATCTCTATTCAGGCAAAGTGTGTACCTAACACACACCATTCACTTACTAGCATACCTTTGTGAATTCGAAGACTTTGCCATGCTGACATGATACTCAGAACAAAACCATTGACATACTTTCAAAACACTTTAAAAACGAGTTTAGCAAGTGTAATTCAGTCGCATACTAGTGCTTGCCATGTCACCGTTTGTGTGTAGATCACCCTTAGTCATCACTTGAGAGAAGAGTTTTAGTTTATTTCAGTTTTGCATAAGTAGCAAACTCCCTTAGAAAGACTAGTTGCTCTTTTTCTTTGCTGTGTTTTTAAAAATATAGTCCATGATTTTTGGGGGGAATTTGCATATTGCAACTTTTCTTTATTGATTTTGTGAATTGGGCCACCTTAGCCACACAATGCCCTATCTTGTTTACATGTCACTTTTGGATTTAACTCCTGCAGGTGTTTTTTGTCCCCCCCCCCCCCTTTTGGGGTAGTAACGGAGTGATTATAATTTGAGATTATTACAATAGTTAAGGTTCATTACTGGCTTGATCTAGAGAACATTAAAGACTCACCGTGGTAGGTTTCCCCCGCCCCCCTCTGTTTTTCAAATGCTGTATATTATTTCGATATTTCCTTTTTTCTAGCCCTGAAGAAGTCATGCTTGTATGTTATACAAATCATGGTTGAATGTTAAAAGTAAATTTCTAAGAGCTTTCCAATTTATCTATAATTAGCCAAAGAGAAAGTCATATGAACTTTCCCATTCTTTCTGTATTTGCTTTTTTCTTATCACTTTGTTATTTTATCTTTTCTCCATTTTTGATTAATTATAGTGTCCCCCCCTCCCCTAAACAGCCTATTCAATTTCTCTATGTTGGGTGGACTGTTTTGGAAAAGAAAAAATCACTTGGGAAGGATGGTGAGTTCAAGGGGGCATTTAATTTAGGGTTATATGTTTATTCACCTTTCTAAAAAGTCTTTGTTCAGTTAATATTCATTGCCTACTTACTAAGTTCTGTGTTGCTAGTGTTTACCTTTGCTTTCTAATTCCTTTTTTTAAATATACATGTTATTGATTTTTTACAGAGAAGAAGGGAGAGGGAGAGAGCCAGAAACATCGATGAGAGAGAGATCGATCAGCTGCCTCCTGCACGCCCCCCACTGGGGATGTGCCTGCAACCAAGGTACATGCCCTCGACTGGAATCGAACCCGGGACCCTTCAGTCTGCAGGCTGACGCTCTATCCACTGAGCCAAACCGGTTCAGCTGCTTTGTAATTCTTGAGTGCACTCAGCACTTACCGCTTCATCTTTAATAGTTTAGATAAGTTGAATATCTTAATTGTAACTGGCTTCCCTAAATTTTCACCATTTAGTTGAATAGGATTTATAGTATTTATTATTCACATTTGCATACCAACTATTATTTTAACTTAAACATAAATGAGCAAGCATTAGAAGATACCATGGATGTTTTAAAATAGCTTTATCTTTGTATATATACATATTATTGAAAAAATAAGCACATTATATTTTTTTGCCTTTTAAATGTTTTTATTTTTGGTTAGTCATAACTAATATATATACAGGGTCTCCCCCAAAAATGGATACACACTTTGAATAATTATTAATTCTAATGGGTTAAATCTGAAAAGAAAGAAACATCAATTGAGCTATCAGCTATTAAAGTGTGTATCCATTTTGTGGGGGGGACACCCTATATTTATAATGGTTCTTGCAACAAGAGTTTGTGGGTATTTAAATGAACAATTTGTAACTTTAGAAAAATAAATTGGAAATACTGAAATTGAGGGAAAAGCTAGTCTCTAAATATGCTTAGTAACCTAATAGCAAATATGGCTTAAATTAATATAACTAAGCATTTTTAATTTTGAAAGATTTTCAGAAGAGGATTTTTATTTCCAGGGGAAAATAAATTTCATTCAAAAATATATGTATACTTTTGTTAGTATTCTTTTTTCTCTTCCAAATGCCAAAAGGTGTACTTTATATTTTTGTTATGAAAATTCTGCTTGTTTAAAGTATTGTAGCAATTTTATAAATCAATAAAACTGAGCCATGTCAACAGTGTGGGGGGGAAATGTTTAATACATTTGCCATGTCAGTGAGAAAAATTTAAGTACAGCATGTTTTGAAAGTTTAAGGAAGGGTAATCCTGAGCTTTTAAAAAATAAGACAACTGGTTTGCTGCACACTTAAAAATAAAATCTGGTTGGCTAAATTAAAGTTAATGCTATTATGTGAGAAAAGATAGAAGTAATATTGAACCTGTAGGTGAGGACATTAAGTGGATCATCTTATTTGGCTGGATTTGGGGTTCTCCACAGTGGCTGCACATTAGAAACCCCGGGGAGAATTTAAACTTCCTGATGCCCAGGTTGACTCAGACCAATTATAGCGAATCTTGGGGTGGGGGTGGGGGTGGGGACAGTCATCAGTGTTTCTAAAGCTCCCAGTAACTCCAAATGGGTAGCCAAGGTTGAGAACCAATGAAGTAGATGGAAACCCTTGTATTTAAGAAGTGATATGTATGTATAGCATTAAAGTTCGGGGTCGTCATCTCACAGCCTGAAAGTCCAGGCATTTTTCCAGATCCCTAGGAGCATGGTCTAGGGCAGTGATGGCGAACCTTTTGAGCTCGGCGTGTCAGCATTTTGAAAAACCCTAACTTAACTCTGGTGCCGTGTCACATATAGAAATTTTTTGATATTTGCAACCATAGTAAAACAAAGACTTACATTTTTGATATTTATTTTATATATTTAAATGCCATTTAACAAAGAAAAATCAACCAAAAAAATGAGTTTGCGTGTTAGAGGTGTCATAGGTTCGCCATCACTGGTCTAAGGATTGGCCACAGCGGCTTCACTTGGGAGCTTGACAGAAATGAAAGTCTGTGCCCTCACGACAGATCTGCTGAACTAGATTCTGCACTTGATAAGGCCCCCCAGTGGTACCTCTGCATCGTGAAGTCTGAGGAGCACTGCTGGAGGTGGTGGTGGGGCAAACGGCCGTCTTCATACACTGCCTTGTGCTTTGTTTTCTGTCCTACGTAAGTCGTGACATTTTCGTACATGGTTGGAAAATGAAACTAGTCCTGTGTGCGCATGTCAGCCGGTTATTAGCTAGAGTGCTTTTCTAATTGATGGTGAGGGAAACGACCGCCACCATCACCACCAACTCCGCTCTCCCTAACACGGAGAAAAAAAGGGGGCTAGAACTGATCCCTGGGCTGAAGGCTGAACTCTTTCAATTGCTTTCCACAGCTACCTGTGTATTAAGGAAAAAGAGCAAGTACAATCCTTGCAAGGGCACCTCTTCACACGTGCCCTTACTCTGACGATTCTTTGAAAAAGAAAGATTTCCCTTTAAGACATTTACTCATCCTGGTCTCAAACAGAAATGGGTGAGACTGAGTGCTCCCCACTCTCTGGAATGTCTACCCAGCACCCGCTCTCAGAAACCCCCCTTCTCCTGCCGGCGGTCCCTACCTTGGACATTCTGGAGCTCTCAGCTGGCTTCCCTCGTCCCAGCACCACCAGGATCAAGCAGAGTGTTTCCTCAGGACACCTCCTTCCTGGAACGTGGGAAAGGTCCTTTTCTATCATTTCTTTAGAGCCCCTAACATGGTTTACAGGAAGCTCTGGCTCCCCCTCCGCTGTCTGTCCACACGACATGCCGGGGCAGATAACACCCGATTTCCTGGCCTTGGCTTTTTGAGAAGAACTGGAGGGCCTTTTCACAGGGAGTGACTGAAGGGCTGCTGCTGTGTACCCTGCCTGGAGCTCCAATGACCCTGGAAATGGGCCAGAGCCCTCTCGTCCCTGCACAGGTGCGTCGTCCTGCACTTATCCTCCAGCAGGTTTCAGTTCTGGTGTCGTGACCACACTGGTCCGTGGAGACCGGGCTTCTGATTCCAGCTCTGCTACTCCCCGTGTGACTTTGGGCCTGTTATTCAAAGACCCTGGATCCCAGGGTCTCCACTTCCAGCTTTCCTTCCGGTGGGCTGTCCACAAGAGGCCTCATTCTCTTCCCCTTAGTGGTCCGTCCCTTTATCAAAACAGGGCAGCTCAGTCTCCCATTTGATCTTGGGCTGGTGGGCTTTCTTGAGTTGTTCTGGGCAGGAAAGGGAACGTAGAGGCAGGATGGCCGCCTCCCCTACTTAGGTGGGCCAGGTTCCCAGCAGGTTGGGGAATGAGGGACACCTGTATGCCTCACCTGACTACAATCTACAAACATTACCGTCTCAGGTGGAGCTGCCTGTCAACAAAAAGCTAACTTCATTCGTACGTTGCAATTACAGAGAAGACTTCTGTCCCCATGTTCCTCTCTGAGGCTGAAACTGGTATCAGGCAGGGTTCCCTCCACACCCCTAGTGACTTCCTCTATAACCCAGGGAATGTACCTATTACATCTTCAGCAAGAAGCATTTGTCCTGGAGTCTTTTGCTTGTTTGGAAGGAGCTTTAGAGAAGCACACACCGGCTGCACAAGGCTCATGAACAGCGGCCTCTGCTGGATGCCGAAGGAAAGGAATCCTGAGCGCCAGGGCCCTAGAACTTCCCCACGGTGGAGCTTGTTTTTATGGTGAGAGGTGCAGGTGTTTCTCAGATGGCTTAGGCATCTGTCCATCGGCTCCCTCTCTGAAACATGCAGGACAGTATTGCTTAAACTTTTAAAATCATTTGCATCTTTGAAGTGTTTTAACCCCTTCCCCAACAATTTTTTTGTTAAAAACGTTTCTTTTTCAGACTAATTTTTATTTTGGTTCTATATAGTATTTTTGATGCTGGTTATGAAAACAGTTTGTAACTCGTCTTCCTATAAACCATATTTTTTTTTACCATATTTTCTTAGTATACTCGTCGACGACTGAAAAAGAACATTTTGTGAAAACGAGTATACACGTTTCTGCCGGGGAAGGGGTTAAGGAATCAGGTCCTTAAAAATATACGTAGGCATAATTTCAGGAGCTCAGACACCTAAAGACTGGAGGATAAGCACGAACTCCAGATTTGGAATCCTGACTTTTAGGACATGCCATCTTTTTCAGGGAATTCCTGACAGGTTGGAAAGCATTAGTACATCTGTCCACTCCTCTTACCTGCTTTCTACCTTTTCTTAAAACGGAGCAGGAGTGAGTGGGAGTTGTCCCCAGGAGCCACACTCCTGACACCACATCCTCAGGGGAACATGGTTTGCTGGGTCAGACTCTGCTTCTCCACTGTCAATTCCACAGACAAGGACTTGTCACTGAGAAGGCTGTGGGCAGGAGGGGCCTCCTATCTCCATGAGTCACCCCAGCCCCACCCTCATCCTGTGCCCGGGGAGTATCAGGTTGGCTTTATTACGTGTATCCTGAGGTCCCCAGACAATCTTAAGACCTTTCCATGGGTGGTTATAAAGCCCCTGAGTTATCATTACAGGGCCACTAAGGGCTAGAAATTTGGTGGTAGGTACAGGTCTTTCTGTGAGTGGATTCCCCCGGGAGGAAATACGTAAGCTCATTGATGTAGCATGACAAATGTCATAGCTTTCTCAGAATAGCTCGAGACATTGTAAAACTAAAATTTGATCAAGTAACTAGTTTGCTTCAATCTCTTTCATGCTCCCCTTACCTCCTTCGGCGGAGCCCACACTCTGTACTATGTATATGAAACCTTTGGCAACCGTGTCCTACCTCTCATTCCCAGCCCTTGAGAGGCTCTCACACCAGCCTTACTAACGTGTTTTTTTTCTAATTTTCTGACTGTATTGTGCTTTCCCTGGTCCCCAGACTTCTGCGGTTGCAAAGGTCCTCTCCCGAAAGCCCTGCCCCACTCCTGCTTACCCCATACTTCAGGCCACAGCGCTTACATGGAGTTTCCTCTAACCGGCTGTTCTGCATTTCTCCGTCTGCATCAGAAGCCCCAGCCACCTGCTCTCAAATACCTTACCTTTTTTTTTTTTAAATCATAGCACTTACTTTCATTTCTTAGGTGATATCCAGTTCCTCCTTCTACTGAGAATAGTCCTCTTCACACCTTCGATGTTTCACCCTCTGTCCCCTGTCTCAGCCTGCATCGTGTGCAGCACCAACAAAAACAGTTCCATCATCAAATAACATTGGGGAGCACTGGATTACCTCTTGGAGAATCAACACATACTAACCCATCAAAGGCTCTGAGAAGTCCTGCATAAAGAAGCATAATTACCCACCCAGTCCTGACTCATGTTTGTCAGAGGGGAGGGAGGTTGGGGTGAAAAAGGTTAAGGGGTTAAGAAGTCCAAATTGGCAGTCACAAAATAGTCTTGGGATGTAAAGTACAGCATAGGGAATATAGTCGATAATGTTGTAATACCTATGTACTTTGGGTGCCAGGTGGGTGCTGGAAATACCACGGGAACACATTTTAAAGTATGATTGTCTAGCCACTATGCTGTACACCTGAAACTAATACAAAATAGTATAGAATGTAAACTGTAATAAAATTAAAATGAAAAAAAAGGAAGTACAGTTACCCAAGTCCTAAGTTGATTTGGTTGTGGAACACTCTTTTTCACAGCATTTCCCAACTTCCCTAGGAAGCATTTGGGAAATACTGACCCAGACATACCATAAGCATAAACCTAAGTGTTCACTTTTTATAATCTTAGAATAAAAATTGATGGGCCAATCTAATTTCAAAAGTCCTTCCATCTATCTAGCAGACAATATTTTCTCTCATCACAAGGCAACTGGACTTTCTCTGCCTGGATTTCTCAAAATGACATCTGGGGCAGAGTAAACACATACAAATTACTTTCTCTTCCTGGAGCACATCCATAAAACATTATTCTTGAACCAGTCCCCATGGAGACCACCATTTTTACCTGCTGTTTTACTGTCTGCTTCCCTCCCTACCTCCACATGGTTCATCTATATAATCAGCTACTACTGGATAGAGATGATAAATGCATCTTTTGAGACAATCCATCAAAACACTTCTTGTAAAAATGTGTTGTCCCATGTGCATCATGCTTAGAGGTTGAACTGTGTCTCCCCAAAAAGATACGTTGACGTCCCCAGTACCTTAGGATGTGACTTTTTTGGAGATAGGTCTTGGCATGGATAATAAAGTGAAAATGAGGTAAAATTAGAGTTACCCTAATATGCTGGTATCCATCTAAACAGGGGAAATTGGGACCCACACATACAGAGAGAATGCTATGGAGCACGAAGGTGGCCATCTACAAGTCAGAGTAGCGTGGAACAGAGCTTCCCTAACAGCCCCCAGAAGGAACAGACCTTGAGGACACGTTTGTTTTGGATTTCTAGCCTTTCTGTGACTAAGCCCCCACAACATGGGGTACTTTGTTCCAGCAGCCCTGGCAAGATAATGCATCTGGTGAATATGGGAGCGGCCTGTTCCCTGTTCCCTCTAGAATGCTGCTTCCCTGGTCCCTAACTGTGATGTTTTGTATGGTGGTCCCTAATACAGTAATGATTGCTGGTACTTACTGGTGCTGTGCCAGGCATTGCTCTAAGTTTCATAGGAAGTACCTTGTTGAATCCTCACAACAACCCAGTGAGGTCGATGCTGTTGTTAGTCCCATTTTATGGATGAGATTATCAAGGCACGAAGAAGTTCAATAACCTGTCCCAGGTCACACAAGTTAGCAGATCCCAGATTTCAGCTTCTCACTCTGGGTTTTGAGCGAGGATGTGTAATTCCTACATTATGCTATCATGTAGCCTGGGTGTGGGGTTTATAAAATAGACAGGAAAGATTCAGCATAAAGAGGGAAAGGATGACTGAAGGTTTCTCATGGGATGGATTGAAACCAGGAAGCTCGGCTTGCTACTCTCTGTCGCCCCCTGCCGACACGGGGAGAGAAAAGGTGGTCTAAATTGGAAATGCAATGATGCAGAGAAACATATGGAAGGTTGCTGAAGGTGTGGAGCACGAATCCCCTCCACCCCCCCGTCCGGGAGCATTATTCTTGGGGGAGTGAGGGGAAGGAGGCTGGCTGGTGAGTCCGGGAAGGGTTCTTGTCGCTCCCGCTGGAGTGCCCCTGACGGACTTGCAGGACCCTCCCTATGCAACCGTCTCACCTGCGCCCACGTGGCCACGCGGAGCTGTTTTCCCCAGGCCCCTAATTCATAAAAAAAGTCAGGCCTTGCCTGTAGCGACGATCTCTTTTCCTGGATAGATCGCTGCCCCTGCCCTCTCTCCCAGGCCCTGTGCTTGGGAGCCTCAACTGCGAAAAGCTTTAAAATTCTCATTAGCTCTGACCTCTCAGCAGGCGGGCGGCGTAGGCCTTGTTTACATATTAGCATGTCGGTGCTGGGAATCATCCTCAGGAACCACCCAGCAAGTCCTGCCTCTCTCATTTAGGTTAAGAATAGGCATTTCAAGTTGGAGTGGGTGGAGTGGGTGCCGTGGTACCGCTCACATCCCCCAGCTTATGTGTGTGCACCCGACCCTGTTTCTGGAGAACTGTCTGTTCAGTGCCTCAGCCTGCAGAGATCGCTCTGGCCAAAGGCCCCCTCAGCTGGATGGTTATCACCCCAACCCCCACCCCACCCCCGCACACAGCCTGTAGCCACCACCTGGCCGATAAGGGGGTCCAATGAGGCTACTCCCCCTCCCCCGTTCCCAAACAACTAGCTCTGGTATCATCTAGGCTCCCTGTGGGATGGGCTGAGGCTGCTGCAGAGACGTCCCGGTCTCCTCCGCCCCGCCTCCCTCACTCCCGTTTTCCGGGTAGCAGCGCCTCAAACATTCCTTATACAAGAGTCCCTGCTCTGGGCTCTGCTTTTGGGGACTTGACTTAAGACAGTACTCGCTGAGTAAAGTAATGAAGACCCAAGATCTTCTTTTGGAGAATAAAGATTGACAGTATGTTTGCCTCAGGCTTCAGCTTTGGCCACTTGTACTTACATTTAGTAGTAACTGTGCTTGTATCTACATTTGTACCTTGTGCTAATTAGGTAATTTGGGCAAGGAATCAACTTCAAAGGTTTACAATGACAATGATCTAATTGAGGTGGATAAATACAGATTTTTTGGGCACTAGATACTTTATTACCACGTATAGATCAATTGTTTTAAAAAGCACGGTACTATAGCATTTAAAACCAGTTCTTTAGCTTTGAGGGCTTTCATTTGTTTTGTCTCAATTCAGAGCTGCAATAGTCAGTGTCAGGTGCACAATTAATCATTTTCCTTGAAGTTGTCATTTTCCCTTCACTACACTCCTTGAGGGACAAGGTTAGTATCATCTTATCTGTGTGTTGTTCGCTGTGGTGTCTAGCACAAAATATGTAGCTGTTTAATATCTTTGATAGATTTAGTTGATTCAGTTCCCATAAAAATAATTTTCTTGATAAGTTTAGAAGATTTTATCTATTATTTTTTGTGTGAAGCCGCCTATTGTCTTCTCTAGCAGAGAGGTGTGGACAAGGAGCCCGGAATCCTGGTGACCCTTGAAGTCCTGGCAAAGGTCAGAGCTAGGCACCCACTGTTTAGTGGAGACAATGGTAGCTGAAGCAACTTCCCCACCAGATAGTCATGTAAATCCTTATTGATAAGGTAGTCTGTTACTGTAACTTGCCTGCCTAAGGGCGATGGGTGTATCCCAAACTAAATAAAAGGATGGTGAGGCCTGAACACAAGCGGAGTCCATCCTCTTAAGATGGGCTCTAGCCTGGCCCCCCATTTCCAAATTATTATCCCTTGTCTCATCTCTTTCATTTGCGTGCGGCCCCTCTTCCAGATCCTGAACCCTGAACCACGTGGGACCTGGGGGAACATACACAATTTTTCAGGGAGTTTTGATAATTTCTGAGGATAAAATTATCCATGAAAATCATATCTATGCTTTAAAAATTATTGAATATATTCAGCACGATAATTTAAATATTTGCTTTAACGAATTTATGAACCTGGGGCTATTTTGAACTTGAGTTGCTTTATTTGATAAAAGGCACATACCTCTCCCAACCCCAGAATTTCACAGAAAACAACCAACCACACGTTTTGAGGTGCAGATAGCTTGCTTTTATTTTGTTGTTACTATCTCCAGGAGGTCCAACAATCATAACTAACAATCGAATTTATACGTGCATGAAAAGAACTACATCAGATCGACATTTGGGGCAATTAGTAATGTTGTTTTTAGTTTAACGACAGCTTTATTCTGTTTTTGTTCTTGTTGTTATCTTTGTGCTGTGGCTCATTGCTTAGTTGCCCCAGTTTCTCAGGGTAATTTAAATTTAGAGCTACCACACGAAGGCATTGGCTGCACCCCGGGACCTCCAAGAGTTGGCACTGCTCCGGCATAGGAATACCTGAATAGCTTGGTTAAATGAGGGGATGGCCAGGCGATGTTACTTTTCCAAGCTACCCAGGCACTCTCTATGGTCAGAGGCAGTGTAAAATGAGCGAACAAAGTGCTGGCCGTTGCACTTTGCTCTGGTAATATTTAGGTCATGATAATTCTGAGTGTGACATCATCAGAGAAAATGTAAGACGTTAAAGTGTTGCTTACAGGAGGGTAAATGCAAACATCACCAATGCCTTACATTTCTGATTCAGTAGGTATTGGTGCACATGCCAGGTGATGTGCACAGCATTATCTTTTAGGTGGATAAGACATCTTCAATGGGGAATTTCTCAACCCACTGAGGCATACTTAGACATCAACGTTATGTTGAGGCACAAAGATTAAGTGTTGAGCAGGGTATTCGTTCCATAAGAAACTTTCTCCTACCAACGGTTAGTTTCAGAAATTACATTGTAAAATGTCATAAAATAATGGTACAAAACTTTATAACCGTTGATCCGGCTATATACAGTATGTACAGGTCACTAGAAAATGCATAATATTCTTAGGTCAACAATTAGAAAAGGTTGAAATGCATATTTTGAACTTGGACTCATTTAGGTTGATACAAAACTACTTTTTTTCTTAATATTTACAGATCAGAAAGATTAGTCCATGTGAATCGTTTGTGAAAGGTTAAGGAGGATAAGAGCGCAGGCCCTCTTAAATGGATCGAATATTTATATTCACAGTAGCGGAGTCACATCCAAATTCATTCCCTAAGCTCAGGGTATAAAGTCCACCGTCTTGTTTCTGTACGTCCATGATGATCAGAGTGGTCAGGTCCTCTGTGTTTTCAATGTGGAATCTCCCCTGGTCTTCATTTTGGATTTCTCTTCCACCACACGACCATGTTATTTCTGGCGTAGGCTCACCAGTAAAAGCACAGGCTACTGTTAGAACTTTGCCCTCATCAATGCTGATGTCAGAGGGAAGAGCTTCAATTTTAGGTGGAATTCCTTTATGGAACAGCAACAAAAAAACATGTTAGAATCACAGAAAAAAATTTCCATGTGCTTTCTACTGAATTGTATGAACTAAAGACTATATAGTGCTACTAGGCTTGTCAACCTCTACCAGTAATTTTATTGCTCACCTCTTATGCCTGCTTTAAGCATTTTACTACTCGAGCTCGCCAGTTGTGTCATACTAGATTGTCCCATAAAACTGCTGGAACTCATTCCTACAAAGGACTCTTGCATGGAGGACATGCTTTGGGCAGACATGCTTGCAAATTTCATTTCAGTCATGCTGCTAGCACTGCTGCTGCTGAAACTGCTGAAGGAGGCCTCCTGCTTAGACGCGGACATTTGGACGGACTGAGACGAGAAGCTTCCTTGCAAGCTCGTGTCATCGCTTGTCTTCAATACTACCTCTCTGGGAGGTTCTTCCACTAGAGCTGTGGACCATAGCAGATACGGTGAACATCAATGACATCTGGGTAAGTTGTGACATCTGACACTGACTTACAGAAATGGCAAACTTAAACACCATACACAGAAACGTAACCCAAACAATTTGCTGTGGAAGCTTAAGCAAATACATACATACATACATACATTTGTCAAAAAGCTAGCCCAGTGTTTCCAAGAATTGAATCCTCACGTTTCTATCATCACATTACATGCAGGGACTAGAAT
Organism: Myotis davidii; assembly: GCF_000327345.1. Taxonomy (NCBI): domain Eukaryota; kingdom Metazoa; phylum Chordata; class Mammalia; order Chiroptera; family Vespertilionidae; genus Myotis; species Myotis davidii. The sequence continues at coordinate 12,485,950 of NW_006288615.1, read as the reverse complement.
CACTGGGAGAAAAATGATTAGTCATCTAGAAAATAATTGATAGATTGCACATTCTGAAAAGAAATGGAACAGGGCAGTCAGTAGCTTTGCCGTGGAAGTTTCTGTTGAGCTGTAAAGAAACTGATCGTAAGAATGAATCCACACAGAGGCCTGTGCCTCTTACCTACGCAATGTAATGAGGCTCCCGAGTCTGCTGTGATCAGAAAACAAAGGCAAAAAAATTTTCTTTTAAAAACACATAAAGGCCTTAAACAGATAAAGAAAATGGCAAAGATATACTTACGAAGGACCGTTAAGGAAGCAGTAGCTGAACATTGGCCACGGAAATTTTTGGCCTTAATGGTGTACTTCCCACTGTCACTTACTGACGCATTTCGGATTTCAAGAGAATATACATTTCTGGAGCGACTGACGCTGATATTTGAAGAAACAGAAACCTAAAAAGAAGGAAAAAAAAGTGTTTCTTTGCCCTCTTCAGGAGTACATGTAGTGTTTACAATTTTCTTCACTAATAAATTCATAATTAAACTTACCGGCAGGTTGTTTTTAAACCATTCGATTTCAGGAGAGGGCTCACCACTGATTTCACAAGAAAAGAGAACGCTTTGTCCTTCGTTAACATTTTGAGATCTGGGCTGTGAGATGAAGGCCGGAGCATCTGAGAGCTCTTCGCTCAGGCTCAAGTCGTACTGACACTTGACGATTCCTTGACTGGTTTTGCCAATGCAGGTGAGGATTCCTTGGTGTTGGTGACTGGCCTTCTTGATGGTTAGGGTCTGATCACTGCCCGAGACGCCGTATCTGTACTCCTCGGAGTTAGTGAGCTCTACTCCATTTAGCACCCATTTCACATCAGTGGCACCAGCAATGTTGGCTTTTAAAGTCACTTTCTGACCATCAGTTATGCTCATCTGACTAGAAAAGGCTTTAATTTCAACTTGAGTGCTGATTTCTTCCATTGCCTGGGAAGTTTTGGTGACTTCTTCATGGACAATGGATTTTTCCAGGGAGGCGGCTTCTGACTTCTTGACTTTTTCAGAAATTGTAACCTTTGAAGCTTCCTCCGTGAGGGCTAACTTTTCTTGAGATTTCACCTCTGACTTCTTGATTTCTTCAGAGATTAAGGCTTTCTGGGAAATTTCCTCTTGGACAACGGCCTTCTGGGATGTGATTTCGGAAGTCTTTTGTGTAGATACTTTCTGTGTCTCAGTGTCTTTTACAGCTAAAAAAGAAACCTCTGTAAGGCAAACTTAATTGGAAAGAGGCCCCACCCTGTACTCCTGTACATTCTGCGAGTGAAGGATCGCAAAGGAAACAGAGGCTGACTTCTGTGTGTAGTGTAGGTAATGCCTAATTCTCTCTCAGTGCCAGTCGCGGAAAACTGCCATGCTTGACTTCTGAAATCAGTGTAATGATTCTTTAAACTAAACTGAAGATGATTTTTATGACTTAAGGGGAAAAAAGTCTTGCAAAGAATAGCCAAAGAATTTGGGAGACATGTGTGTTTTGATGAATAAAAAGAATGAATTATGTTTTAGATGACTGAGATGACACCAAACTAATTTTAATGAGGAAAACTGATGTAGCTCTTTCATTAACTTAGCAAAAGTGAAGGTTTAGGGAAGAAGTACCATTTTGTATATTCACTTGACTTTCTTCCTAAACATGTCTGGGAGCAGGGGCTGGCCCTATGGAATCTTATATAATACCACACACAGTTAGTTACTTCATATGTACTCTTATAAATTAATATTTTTATTGATTTTGAGAGAGAGAGGAAGGCAGAGGGAGAGAAAGAGAAAAAACATCAAATTGAGAGCAAAACATCAATCAGCTGCCTCCTGCACGTCCCCTACCAGGGATTGAGCCCCCAACCCGGGCATGTGCCACAACTGGGAATCAAACCAGCAACATTTTCGTGCATGGCACGACCAACACCCAACTGTGCCACACTGGCCAGGGCTTAATATGTACTTTTTTTGTGAATATAAAAGTATATGCTAACTTCAAATATGTGTATTTCTACATTTGTGTACAAATGCTATTCTGGAATTGGAAAACAGTTTCAATACTTTCTCATGGGTGGGTTTGTGTATAGAAGGAAGTGTTTAGAAATGTTACTTTAATATTGTTTTCTGGGAAATGTTGGTAAGCACAAAAGCCAACCTACCTTTTATGGTTAATTTGCAGCTCGAGGACACAGATCCAGCTGAGTTCGTTACTGTGCAAGTGTAAAGCCCGCTGTCAGAAGTGTCAGTCTTAAGAATTTCTAAGAAGAATCCTCCTTTGTCTTCAGAGAGTTTATATTTACCTCCCTGTGTAATAGCCTGTAGAATGCAAGTGGTTTGAGTTTTAAAAAGTGATTTACTTTTCAACTTTCTCTGGGAGATGGGGAAAAGGTTAATTATTTAGAAGATAAAATTAAGAACAGTTAAGAACTGTTACCTTTCCATCCTTTGTCCAGATGACAGTCGGCTGGGGTTCTCCAGTAACTTTAATGGAAAATTTAGCGATGCTGTCTGAAGAGACAGTTGTATCCTGCAGCCCAGTAACAATTACTGGCTTTGAGGATATTGGCTCAGGAGCTTTTGTTTCCGTTTTCTTGGTTTCTGTTGACTCAGCAGTTTTCTGAGCTGATACCTTGGTTTCTGTTGACTCAGCAGTTTTCTGAGCTGATACCTTGGCTTCTGTTGACTCAGCAGTTTTCTGAGCTGATACCTTGGTTTCTGTTGACTCGGCAGTTTTCTGAGCTGATACCTTGGTTTCTGTTGACTCGGCAGTTTTCTGAGCTGATACCTTGGTTTCTGTTGACTCGGCAGTTTTCTGAGCTGATACCTTGGTTTCTGTTGACTCGGCAGTTTTCTGAGCTGATACCTTGGTTTCTGTTGACTCGGCAGTTTTCTGAGCTGATACCTTGGTTTCTGTTGACTCGGCAGTTTTCTGAGCTGATTTCTTAGTTTCCAATACGCTCGACACCTGCTCGTGGATGCTCTTAAAGGCTTGTCCCATGAATTGTAAGTTAGTTTTGGAAGTTCCACCTTCCCCAGAAATTTCACAAACGTATTCTCCGCAATCAGATTCAGTGAGGTTATGGATTTTGAGCTCATAGGTACCATCTGCTGAATAATGAAACTGGAAATGCCCATTTTCCTTCAGTTTCTTGCCATCTTTATACCAGGCGACCTCTTTTGCACATAATACACTGCTTTCAACTGCACAGGTCAGCTTTGCGATGTCTTTAACAGCTTCTGCTTTCAGGGACTGAGATATCTTGGGTGGGGCAGAGACTGGTAGCTGCCCAACTTTCTCTGTTGCTGTGGGTTTTTTCTCTGTGGGTGATACGGCTTTTGGGGGAGAAGTTACCAGTTCTGGGGATTTCACTCGTTTTGGAGACTTAACTCCTTCTGGGGATTTCACCTGAGGCTCTGGGGATTTGACCTTCGGTGGTGAAGTCACAGCCTTTTCAGTAACTCTGGACTTCTGAATAGTCAGAGTGAACTGTGCTTCTTGCCTCCCTTCACTGTTTTCTACCACCACGCTGTAGTTGCCCTCATCAGAAGCCTGGACTGAAGAGATCTCAAAGGTGGACTTGTATTTTGTGGTGGTCACTTGGTGGCGGGTGGAAGTACTGATCACTTGTCCTCCACGCAGCCAGGTCACAGTTGGTACTGGCTCACCATCGGTGTCGCAAGAAAACCTTGCAGACTCTCCCTCAGAGACAGTTATGGACCTTGGCTTGGTTAGGATTCTTGCTTCCAAAGTGGACTTGATCTTTCTGTGTGTGGATTTTTCTTCCAGCGACTTTTCTTCTACTGCAGCCCTTTTCATTTCTGCAGATGCGTGGTGTTCATATGATGAGAGACTTTCCCTTGTCTCTGTCATCTGCGACTTCATTTCCCTGACTGAAGAAGAGGCTTCCATCTCAGATGTTCTCTTGAACGATGAAACCGCATATGCCTCTGTTTTGGTCAAGTCAGGGAAAAGGGACCGGGGGACGTCCTCATCTCTGCGCCGGGAAGCGTAGGTGGTATAATCCCCTCCTGTTACATCCAAGGTCGCGTAGTCAGAAGCTTCACCTTTGTAGTTGGTGCACACGGCGCGATATGTTCCGCTGTCATCAATATGACAGTCTAGAATTTCCAGGGTCAGGACCCCACTCATGTTGGTGTAATGAATCTTACTGCTCTCTTGGAGTTCTACACCATTATGGTACCATTTAACCTCAGCAGTTGGCTTAGACTGAACGTTTAGGATAAACCGGGTATTCTGGCCACAGGGTACCCTGTGGGAGCGCATTCTCAGTGTAATCCGAGGGGCATGGTCCAGAGTAAAAGGCTGCTGACTCAAAACTTCATACTTCCTTTCTGATGTCTTCTGAGTCTTTAAAGCTGCCTTCATGGACTCATACCTGGAAAAGATATCAAATCTTGCTGACCTCTCAAATCTTGAGAGTGATCTCTCACTAGAGACGGGGCTGGGGGAACGTGGGCGAGTTCTCTCTGGAGTGGGAGACCTTCTCTCTGTGTCATCTTCGTATTCCTCAGCTGGTTGTGGATGTGATCGGATCAGTTCAGACACCGGCCTCATTAACTCAATATAAGTTGGAGACAGGGAGCGCCGTCGTCTCAGAAGTCTAGACACAGATGAGGATGACTCTCTTTGAGCACGTTTTGTGATTTCGTATTCTTCCTCAATTTCTGTGATTTCTGTCACTCTTCTCTGTTGCTTTGATTTCTTTCTAGACTTTTGTTCCTTTGACATGTGGTCAAGCTCGCTTTTGTATTCTGAGAGACGATGGGTGGTTGTAACCGGACGAAGCAACTCTTCGTCCTCCTTCTCAGCCATGATTCGCTGCCGTTGTTTGGGCTGCCTGTAGGAGGCCTGGGCGTGCCGCTCCCGCAGTTCTGCATAACTTGTACTAGTGTCAGCCTTGGTTGGGATGTGATAGGTTGAGTATCTGAAGTCTTTTCTTGTTTCCTCCATCTTGATATGAGCCTGTGGGGAAGAGTAACGCAGACTAGAAAGCTCAAAACGTGGAGGGCTCCGGCTTGGGGGTGAAGCTGAAAAACCCAATTCAAGCTCCTCTTCAAGACGCAGCCTCTCTTCCTCCGTTCTTTTCATCGCCAAGTAGTCATCAATGGGAAGGAGTAATTCTTCATCTGAGATGTCACCAAGGGAACGTCTTCTAGGTCTGTAGTAGAAGGCGTAGTCAGGAGAAGGTGTACGCCGGCGGGCTGGCCTCACTATTTCAAGGTCATCTTGGGTCAATTTGGGAATGCGCCATCTGGGTTTGTATTGATCCGTAAAGCGTGGAAGAGGCGTCACATAGAACTGTTCCCATCTTGAAAGGCGGATGCGCTTTTGTCTTTTCTGTACAATTCTGTCAATTTTCCCCGGCATTTCAAATTGATCACGTATCTTTTTGTACCATTTCATGTCAGACATAGGCACAAACTGTTTAATGCGTTGATCTTCTTCTATGACGGTCCGCTTGTGCTTACGTGGCTCTGGTACTTCATAGGGCATCCGGAGTTTTCTCTCCTCTTTCTTTTCTTCGGTCTCAAGTCGGAATTCCCCCTTTACGGTCTTGGTGCTTACAGCTGGCTTGTAGAGGATGGCAGCTTCTCTCAGAGCCTCTTGGGCTACCTGTGTCAGTGGCACAGATTCCGTTCCAGAAAGAATTTCAGCCATTCTTATTGTCTTGTCGATTTGCTTCTGTACGTGTCTTTCACGCTCCTCTTTACTCTTGAATTCTTGTTTGACGTACCTCAAGCGCTCCACTTGTAGGTGAGCCTGGCAGCTGGTGGATCCAGCTGTGTTTGTGGCTGTGACCCTATAATAACCAGTGTCTTCAGGCAAAGTATCCCGGATGTGCAAAGCATAATAATCCAAGCCTTCGTGGATAATTTCAATGGTAGGCCCAAGGGACAGGGGCTGACCATCTTTCTCCCATTTTAATGTTGGCGGGGGGATGCCAGAAACTCTGATCTCAAAGCTGACACTCTGGCCTTCTTGGCATTCTGCATTTGCCAGTAGCCTTTTGAACATGGGTCTTAAGGTTGTATCTGCTGGAGGTGGGTGTGGGGTTACAGTCAGTTTTGCTTTACAGCTGTCTTCACCGTATTTGTTTCTTGCCACAATAGCATATTCAGCATCATCATCTGTTGTTACACTGTTGATTGTTAATTGGTAAAGACCCTTGTCAGACTCGAATGTGTATTTCTTGTCATCATCACCTGGTTTGATTTTCTGACCTGATTTATACCATGTTACACGAGGCTCTGGGTGGACAGTAATAGTTACTCCAAATCGGACGTTTTCACCCACATAAGCTGTCTTGTTAAAGAGAGGCAGGGTAAACTCTGGTGGCCTTTCCAGGAGTCTCATGGTATCTGTTCTGCGCTTCATTTTCTTCATGGTTCTACGGAAGTAATAGTCATAAACTTCCCTCACACCTTTAACAAACAGCTCTGCATAGGAACTGTCTTCACCGTAGTCATTGACTACTTTGCATCTGTAGGTGCCGTCGTCGAATTTGGTAATGTCTTTGATGTACATGGTAGCCACTCCATCTTCATAGGTGATTTCGTATTTCTCACTGTTCTCCAGCTGTCTGACACCAAAGTACCAGGTCACTTGGGTAGACTGGTCATAATTTTCAATTTTGCAGACATACTTGACATATCCTCCTTCTTCGCCAACTGCATGCATTATCTGCCCAGAAATTGGGCCAATTTCAATGGATGCCACTTTAACTTTAGCAACGCTCACTCCCTTTTGAGATCGAATTGCACCACCACAGGAGATTCGGGCTGCTGACACAACCATGTTGAGGTCTTTCTTGATCAGAGTGTGGTAGTACCGCCGGTGTTTTAATGTCCTGATAACTTTAGTACTGACTCTTTCTGTCTTCTGCTTCAGCCATGGGTGCTGGAGCGCTTCAGATGCTGTCATGCGAGATTTTCTCTCTTTCACTAACAGCCGGTCAACAAAATCCATGGCTTCGAGGCTGATCTCTTTGAATGCCTCCTCATCAAAAGTATATTCGGGATTCCTGATGTTCTCAATCATCTGTTGGTTAGTCTCAGCCAGGAATGGATTGATACCACTCAACAGCACATATACCAGTGTTCCAAGTGACCACATGTCTGTGGCGGTGCTGACAACATCATGCTGGTGGACTTCAGGTGCATAGTACTCAGGGGCAGTGAACAGAAGCCTGAAGTTGTCCCCTGGCTTCAGCTGACGGGCTTGACCAAATTCTATGATTTTAATGACGGAGCTTCGTCTTGTTTGGTAAATGATATTTTCGGGTCTAATGTCAAAGTGTCCAATACTCTGACTATGTAAGAACTCAAGAGCTTCGCAGACCTGGCGAACATAACTTACAATTTCTCTTTCAGTAAGTTCAAAAGCACTGGTGTTAATGCGTTCAAATATGTCAAGTCCTGATATGAACTCAAAGATCATAACTAATTCTTCCATGCTTTCAAATGATTCGTGGAGGTATAAGATGTTTCTGTGCCTAGCAATATTTAGAATGGAAATTTCCTTCTTTACCAAAACCTGATCGGTCCCTTTGACCTTCACAAATTTAGCCATGTATGTCTTTTTTGAGGATGTTTCAACACAACGGTGGACAATTCCAAACTGACCACGTCCAAGATCTTCAGCAATCATATATTTCTCATAGAGTTCCTTGGTTGAAGAATGAGATGCTTTAGTCATGGAAACTTCCATGGTTTCATCTACCTCTTCATCATAGTTCATAGCTCTGGTCTTATCTTCTTTGGTTACGGTTGGTTCTGAAGGTTCAGAAGGCTTGCTCAGGCCAAATTTATTTTCCGCTATTACACGGAACTGGTAACTTGTTTTTCCAAATAAGTTGATCACTGTATAACGTGTTTCTCGGGCCTGTCCTACACGGAGCCATCTTTCTGCAGTCGTTGCACATTTTTCAATAATGTAGTTGGTGATTTTGCTGCCACCGTCAGTAGCTGGCTCAGTCCAGGTTAAGTTGACAGAATCTCGTGCGACGTCACTAACTTTGACTCCTCTGGGTGGGTCAGGAACATCAGCCACCTCCAGTTCAACGGTCTTCTGATCAATTCCAAACCTGTTTTTAGCACAGACCACATAGAAACCAGCATCTTTTCTCTCTACTCCATTGGGGAAAACAAGTGATGTGAAAGACCTTGTGACAATAACTTGGTAGTGGCCGTTATTGTCGATGAGATCTTGTCCTTTCTGCCAGGTGATCACGGGATCTGGTTTGCCGCTGAAAGGGATCTTGATGCTGATCACCTCACCTCGGAGAGCATGAACAGCTCCCATGCCCTCAAGAGTTTTAGGCAAGTGTATCTTAGCCGGGACTGTATCGGAATAAAAGGAAAAAGAATATAGTTTAGAAACACCTAACACTATGTAAGTGCAACAACCCCCCCTCCAATTAATAGTGTCATCTAGCACCAAACTTATGTTTACTAATTTGCTTTTACCTTCCACTTCCAAGGAGGCAGTGCCAGACACAGATCCCCCTTGGTTGGTAGCTCTGACTTGGTAAACTGTGGCATCGTCATCCGTGACACTTGCAATAATGAGCTGATGGTAGCCACCCTTAAACTCTTGAATCCTGTACTTTAATCCATCAGCAATGATTTCTTTGCCTTGTCTGTACCATTTCACAATAGGTTTTGGATGGCCAGTCACTTTGCAGACCAAAGTAGCATTGCTCTGATATCTGACGTTTAGATTTCTTAGTTCCTCTTTAAAGTGTGGTGCCTGAATCGGGACATCAGATTTGGGAGTGACAGGTTCTGATATTTCACTCCATTCGCTTTCCCCACCTAGGTTTTCACACTTCACACGGAACTCATATTCAAGACCTTCAATAAGGTTTTGCACTGAGAAGACAGTTTCTCGAATTTCTTCTGTTGTCACCGCAATCCATTTATTCTGCTTCTTCTCACGCTTCTCAAGGTAGTAATTTCTGATCTTTGCACCACCATCACTGGCAGGTGGCTTCCAAGCCACAACACAAGACTCTTTCGTGACAGCAGAAATAGTTGGCTTGCCAGGAGCACTTGGCTTTTCTATTTAAAGTAAATAGACAAAAAGGATTTGAGTCATGAGGTGAAACAAGCAGCTTTATTAAAAGCTGATTAAAAAAATAAAATGTGATAAACTCAAAGTTCTATTAAGAATAGCTATTACAGCCCTAACCAGGTTGGCTCAGTGGATAGAGCGTCGGTCTGCGGTCTTAGGGATCCCAGGTTCGATTCCGGCCAAGGGCATGTGCCTTGGTTGCGGGCACATCCCCAGTAGGGAGTGTGCAGGAGGCAGCTGATTGATGTTTCTCTCTCATCGATGTTTCTAACTCTCCATCTCTCTCCTTTCCTCTCTGTAAAAAATCAATAAAATATATTAAAAAAAAAGAATAGCTATTACAGAAAAATGAATGGATTAGTTTGTGCTAAGGAACTAAAAAAACACAAAGTTCCTTTTTAAAGAAGAGATAGGGTATATACATGGGTGGGCAAAAGTAAATTTATAGTTGTGAGTATGCAGAGTTTATTCTTATAATTTATTAATTACTATGTTATTTTCCATATAAACAACTGTAAACCTACTTTTGTCCAGCCCGTATTTGTCCTTTTAAATATGTAAAAGTTCAAGTGAGATAAAAGGTTCTTGTGCTTTACCGGAATTTTTGCTATTTCCTTCCAAAATGTATTTCTGTTACAAAGACTTTTATGTGAAGATATTTTTATGTAAAGAATTTTGCCATGTGAAGATTGTAGCGGATGCACAAGAGGCTGTACTCACCAAATGGACTCTTAATGATCACAACTGAGGGGACCTCTAGAGGGTTACTGATGCCAAAAGTGTTCTGAGCCGAAACCCGGAAGTAGTAGCCAGCATTTTCTGTGAGGTTCACAATTCTACAGGTTGTCACTGAGATGGCTGAAGACACCAATTGCCATTCAGCCCCTTCCTTGGCCTCACATTTCTCCACCACATAATTGGTGATCCAGGAGCCTCCGTCATCTTCTGGTGGCTTCCAGCTGATCACTACCGAGTTCTTTAATAGAGCTTCAATCACAATGGGTCCTGTAGGTTTGTCTGGTTTATCTGTTGGGGGAAAATACAATAGTAGTGGTTTTTGTGGTGTGTCTCCCAAGAGCTTTTCCCCTTTAAAAATAAAAAAACAAAAACACAGAACACTGAAACTGAAAATAAAATACCTTGTATTTCCACATCAAGGGTGGCATCAACTGTTCCGAAAACATTGCTGAGCTGAACTTTGTATTTCCCAGCATGAGTCTTCCGCTGGACATTCTTCATGACGAGATGAGTGTAGTGCTCAGTGTTTTCAATAGCAGTGTTTTCTGAGTTTTGCAGAAGTTTCTGGCCATGGAACCAAGTGATGGCAGGTACTGGACGACCAATGTACATAACATGAAGTCGAAGTGTTGAGCCCACCGCACCGTAGTATTTCTCTTTCAGTGGGTAACCAGGATGGAACTGTGGTGTTGCTTGCAGGAGAAGCTTGCTACTGGTTTCTGTCTCTCCAACCTCATTAGTAGCTATGCAGGTATAAACGCCTTCATCTTCTTGTTCATCTGTCATCACTGTCAGAGTATGCGTGCGTCCATCTGAAGACATTTTGTACTTCCGGCTTTGCACCAGCTCCTTACCAAATCGGTACCATTTAATGTCAGGAAGAGGCCTTCCAAGGATCTGGCATGAGAGTTGAGCAGCTTCACCCAATTTGGTGGTAACATCCTCCATTTCTTTGCGTACTCCTGGCGCCTCTCCAGCTGAAGGATATGAAAGATAATATTAATGCATATTGTTACTACTAATTCTATAACCCTTTGTCCTTGTATATCAGGAATTTAAAGTGTTGTTATTGACTTACACTTTATTAGACACCATGATTTACATGCGTCTCATGCTTAAAAACTCTTTGCAGTGATTTTGCTGGGGTCATATGGAAAACAGGGATTCGGTGAGGACATTATTATGCAGAGTGATTTTTCTCTTTATAATTGGGAGGTATTAATGACGTATAGAGTTTTGGGGAAATAGGAATTCTCTTTATAAGTCTGTAGTATCTTTGCCCCTACGTAGGTTCACTGAAGTTGGGTACATTTGTTAACCCTTCAAGTCTTGTTAGAAACTATAAAAAAATACAACCCATTGCATTCGAGGGAGATCCTATTCCAGGATTGTGTTCAGTTCACTGCACCTAACATCTACTGGGGTTATGTGTTTAGGATGGCTTCCCATAGAACCTACCCACTACGCCTTGTGTGTGCATATGCCAAAGTGAGTGATTCTTTCCATACATTTGCTCCCCAATAAAGGTTTCTGGAGATCTACTTAGTTTAGATGAAGAATTAGCCTTAATATGTTACTTAGTTTGTAAATCATAGGCAGAGAACTAATGGCTACTTACATGTTAGTTTTGTCTTTACAGACATAGCAGTTCTTCGAGGTCTGCTAAGCCCAGCCTCATTCTCAGCAAAAACTCTGAATTCATATTCAGTAGCTTCCAGCAAACCCCCTATTGTGAATTGCCTGTCCTTGATGCGGTCCTTATTGCTCTTCTTCCAGGCACTGTCTCCAGATTGTCGGTATTCAACCCAGTATCCAAGGATGTCTTTGCCACCGTCACATTCAGGTTTCTCCCACTGTAGAGTGACACTATCTCTGGAGATTGAAAGAATCTCAAGTTCTCCAGGTTGGCTTGGCTTATCTGAAATAGTTTAAAACAATTGAAAAGAGAATCAACTATACTGCTGAAATAAAAGAAAAAACCCAAAGATGGCTTGCCCCTTTGATGTTAAGCCCTTCAAAAAAACCTCTCCTTACCAAATGGATCTTTGCAAATAATTGGTTCAGAAGCAGGGCTGGTCTCACTTAGGCCAACATCATTCTGTGCTATGACTCGGAACTGATATTCAGCATCAGGAACGAGCCCCGTCAGGGTGTACATTGTGGTCGTTATCTGAGTCTTATTGTGCCTGACCCACTTGTCAGTTGATGTCTCCTTGCGTTCGATGTAGTAGCCTGTAACTCGAGAACCACCATCGTCTTTGGGCCGGGACCAGGACAGGCTGACAGAACTCTTGGTCACATCGAGTACTTCTGGAGGATTGCTTGGAGGCTCTGGAGGATCTAAGGATATAAGTAGAAAACACACATGTGTTAGAGTATAGTGCCAAATCTCGTCAGCGGATGGCTTCATTTCAAAACAAGAGTACCGAAAGAGTTTTCACAAGGTTGTGGTTGGAAGAGCACTTACTTAGTGGTGTTTTTGGTATGACTGGTTCCTCGGATTTTAAGGGTTTGCTGATACCAAACTGGTTTTCTGCTGAAACACGGAAATGGTATTCCACATTTTCTTTGAGGCCTTTTACCACCAGAGATGTACCTCGGACTCTGGAATCAATGGTATACCAGGCGGCTTTAGGCACTTCTCGTCTCTCAAGGATGTAGCCTAAGATGTCGGCACCACCATCATCGGCAGGGGGTCTCCAGCTGACCCTTACAGAGCGAGCTTGTATGTCATCATATTCAAGTGGCCCTTCTGGAGTGTTAGGAATTCCTATCACCTTGACCTTGATGTAAACAGCCTTCTTGCCACATTTGTTTTCCAGAACCAGGTCGTACGAGCCAGAATCATCCCTGACTGCTTCTTTGATGACAAGCTCAGTGTGTGTTTCAGAGGTTGCAATCATGGCACGCTTACTAATATCTTGGCCTTCTTTGGTCCATTTACATATTGGGTACGGTTTTCCTTTGATTGGAATGGTAAGTCTGATGACTCCACCTTGTCTTACAAAGAGACCCTCCTGGTATCTTTCATCAAGTTCAACATCAGGATGTTCTGGAAAAAAGGGTAGGTTGCAATTATCGTTTGTGTGTAGGAGAGGGGAGGGGAGGGGAAATAAGTCTTAAGGCAATTATAGAAGAAAGTAAGTGATTGTGTATCTTACCAAGCATTTCGGTGATTTTGACTGTTCCTGGTACCTCAGCAGGCTCTCCAGGTCCACCAGCGTTACAAGCGAGGATACGGAATCTGTATTCAGCACCCTGAGGTAGGTGTGTTAGAGTATATTCCCGAATCTTGGTTGGGGTGGTATTACATTTGGTCCATTCATGTTGATCTACTTTCTGCATTTCAATCAAGTAGCCTGTGACTTTAGATCCGCCTTCGTCTTCTGGAGGGCTCCAGGCCAGGGAAACGGACGTCCTGGTTGTATCAGTAACTCTCGGGTTTTGTGGCTTTCCTGGAGGAGCTGGGAATAAGAATGAGATCACAACAACAAACTTGTTAAAATTGTTGAAAGTTGAAAATCAACTGTGCCACCTAACAAATCCACTGAGTGTGGAAACATGGACTATTAGCATTATAATATTTTTTGTTTTGTAAAAATTTCATTCATTTTAGAAGGTAAAAAATACTAAAAGTGCTTGTTTTTTCCTTTGTCTTAAATATGCTTTATTTACAATTACTGTTACTCTCTCAAATTTATCATCAGTTTTTAAAATGCTTTCAGAAATATTAACTTGCTTAAAATTTTTAACTGGAGTCCCATTTTAAAGAGGGGAAAATAGGCTCCAGAGAAGACTATAAAAGTTATTTGACAAAAGCTCCCAGGGTCGAGAGTAGGGAGGGGATTGACGACAAAGGGATGCAAGCAAGTTTTTTGAGTTGATGGAAATGTTCCGCATTTTGACTGTGATGTGGTCCTACAACAGTATAGCTTTCAAAACTTAACAGACTTATACATTTCAGAAGGGTGAATTTTACTACATCAAATTATACCACAATAAACTTGACTTATACAAAATGTATTACCAATTGGATCCATGGCAACGATGGGTTTAGAAGGACGACCGGGTTTTCCAGTCCCTCTCACATTAATGGCCGTGACACGGTGTTCATATTCTAAGCCTTCAATAAGGCCAGTGGAACGGTACCGCGTCATCGTCACTGCTACTTTATTTACACGGACCCATCGCTCTGCTCTCACTTCTTTGCGCTCCACAATATATCCGGTCACTTGGGAGCCACCATCGTCTTCTGGTGGGTACCAAGTGAGTGTCATGCCATCACGGGAGACATCAAATATCTCTAATGTTTCTGGAGGTCCAGGAATACCTGCAGCAAGAAAAGGTGACACAATATTGGCAATATGAATAAATTAAAGACTCATATATTTGTACCAGTGTGTTACCTTTTTAAATGGTGTATAAGACTCCTGTGGCTCTTTTTCCAATCTTTTCTTTCTTTCTTTCTTTTCTTTTCTTTTTTTTTACTCTTCTTGCTGTTCCTCATTTTCTTATATTTTATAAACATTTATTGAGCATGCATTCTTTCTCCCACTTTATCAGAACCAGCCTGTCCTTCCTTTCTTCCCTCCCTCTCTTCCACTTATCCCTCTCTCCTTTCCTCCTTTCTTTCTTTCATTAGAACAAAAATCTAACCACGTTGAAAACCTCCAAGAAAAGGGGAGTTAGAAACCTTAGGACGACCCTGGGTTAATTTTGTGACCTATTTTTACTCACATCAGGACACATTAAAAACAGATTCCTTTTTGTTAACATTCAGAATCAGAGGAGGGGAGAATGGAGGAAGGGTCCAAGGACTTACTGATGCTGCTGCGACATTCTATGATCTCCGACTGCAAGTAAGAGCCAATCCCGAAGCGGTTGGTTGCGGCCACACGGAACACATACTCGTTTCCTTCGGTGAGTCTGGTGAACTTAAATGTCGTTCTAGTCACTGATTCAGACACTGGCAGCCACCCTGGACGGTGGGCATCACGTTGTTCTACCACATAACCACTCAGTGGAGCACCGCCATCCAATTCAGGTGCTTCCCAGGAAATGGTAACTGAAGTATCCTCAATTTCATCAACCTTGATAGGCCCAGTTGGTGGACCAGGCTTGTCTATGAAAGAAAAAGAAATCCAGGGAATTAATTTTCACTTCAAATCCAAATTGGGTGACTGAATGTCAGCAACAGTTTGCATGTGTCTTGGTTACATGTCCTTACCA
Organism: Myotis davidii; assembly: GCF_000327345.1. Classification (NCBI taxonomy): domain Eukaryota; kingdom Metazoa; phylum Chordata; class Mammalia; order Chiroptera; family Vespertilionidae; genus Myotis; species Myotis davidii. The sequence goes on along the minus strand of NW_006288615.1, from coordinate 12,470,878 downwards.
AGGATGATAACTTTAATGGTCTCTGAAGTAGTTCCAGTTACATTTTTCAATTCAAGTGTATATTCTCCAGTATCTCTGATAGTGGTCTCACGGATGGTTAATTTTGCTACTTTTGTCTGAGTTTCAACTGTGATACGCTCTGATTCTTTTAGTTTAGAACCAGCAAAGAACCATGAAGCAGCAGGAGGTGGACGACCAGCGATAGGTATCACCAGCTCTACTGGTCTGCCAGCTGGGACATGGATGGTCTTTTGAGGCATCGTAGAGAGATCAATTGTTGGCAACACTATGAGAAAGAAATGAGGCATTTGTTCTTAAACATTATTTCTAAGGACACAGTGTCATGATTTCTGAATGTTTTCTTTATTTTACTTTACTATTATTGCTATTTTTGGCAAGTGGGTACATACCTCTGAGATCTTGTATAGTCACGGGTGTGATGATCTCTCTTGGTTCTGACACACCTTTCTCATTTTGTGCCCTTACTCTAAATGAGAACTGTTCACCTTCATTTAGGGAAACAACAGTGTGCTCTAGGACTGTGGGTTTTAATGTAACAACCTTCATCCATCTGTCAGTGCCAGCTTTGGAGGCCTCAAGAACATATCCAGTGAGTCGGCTACCACCATCATAGAGTGGTTTTTCCCAGGCAAGGGTAACAGTTGACTTGGTGACATCGACCACTTCCAGTTTTGTAGGCACCAAAGGCACTTCTGAGACTAGCACTGCATCAGATGTTTCACAAGGCTCTCCGATGCCATAAATATTTTCTGGCAACACTCTGAAATAGTACATGATTCCTTCTATAAGTCCAGAAATTCGGTAAACTGTCTTGCTGCATTTGGTAGTTACTGTTTTGAATGCTCTCATGGCAGCTTCACGCTTCTCAATAATGTAGTTGTTGACTGGAGCTCCACCATCAATTGTGGGGATTTCCCAAGTAATGGTCACAGAATCTCTTGATACTTCCTTAACTGTCACTGAAGGACAGGGACCGGGAGTATCTAAAAAGTAGAATGAAAGACCCATAATTCTTATTTGCCCGATTGGTTGATAGATTTTCTTTTTTTGCCAGAAAATATACTTAACATAGTTTCTCTCTAGAGAGGTGACCAATCATAGGTCAAGATGTATCTTTTTAGAGACTCTACTCACAACATCATCAATTTTCAGACAAATACTTACCATATACTTTAACAAGGACTGTTGCTGATTTTTTGCCAGATTGATTTTCGGCTTCAATGGTGTATTTTCCAGCATCATACCGGTTAGCTTTATCCACGATAAGTAAAGAGTAGCTGTCAGTGGTGTCAATAATTGCCCGGTTTGCAAGGTCAATGCCCTTCTTGCTCCATGTTATGACAGGAGGTGGTCTTCCAGATACAGACACCATCAGGCGTAATGAGGCCCCAGCTCTGATGGTCACAGTCTTCTTTAAATCGTCTGCAAGCTCAAGATCTGGTATTTCTGGAAAGTAAAAGTCAAAACTTAATTACTTCATGAACAGGGGTGATGAGAAAATAATTCACCTGAAAGTTTATGATAAATACCTAGTCTTTCCACAGGCTCAATTTCGGCAATTGACTCGCTGTATTCACTCATACCCTTCACATTCACAGCAGCAACTCTGAAGGAGTACTTCTGGCCCATTTTAAGGTCTACCACCGTGAACTCAGTATTTCTTATTGTGGCATTGGTATGCACACGGTACCATTGCTCAGTGTCCTTCTCTTGCATCTCAAGAACGTATCCTATGATGTCAGCGCCACCATCGTACATGGGCTTGGTCCATGCCAAACTAATGCTGTGCTTGGTGGTATCTACAACTCTTGGAGCAGAAGGTGGTCCGGGGGTATCTATAGGATTTTAAAAGAGGGATGGAGATGTTATATACATAAGAAAGCTTTGAGATTTGTATTTTTGGTTTTCAAGAGTCACAAAGGCATTATTTTTTGTTGTCCACACCCACCAAGATAATTTTTGTAACTGGCCTTTTCTGCTATTATAGGAAAGCACTCTCTGCTATATTAACACTATTATTATTATTATTTTTAATAATTGACTTCTTTGGAAAGGTTAGATGTTTCTTTCCTGCTACTTTGGCTTGCTATGCTGTGTTCTAGCTAAGCTCACTGTTTAGAGTATCCATTCTCAGGGACTTTCTTTTAGTTGCTCAGCTTTCACAGGGTTAATATCATTTGTCTCCTCTACAGGTGACAATGAATACAGGAATCAGTTTCTTCTACATCCCCTATTCAGCCCCAATGATTTATTCCTTAGTTCTTGGGCTCTAACTCTACACAGGGATTTGCTACTTCCTTTTGAAGCTCTTGTGACAATGATTTTGTTGGGTGCTTATTAAAGTACCCGAAACCATGTGCTAAGCCTCTGCTTAAAAGAGACATTGTCTTCTTTCTTGTCAGTAGCTGTTATCACTACAATGCATTTTCTCAATTCGTTAGAAGATTTATAAAATACATCCTTGTAATATACTTTTTTTTCATAGACTAGAAAACACTGCAACAATTTTCAACTATTGCTAACTTAACAGAAGTAATAGTTAATTTGTTTTCTGATTTAGACTATATTTAAAACCCTTCTAATAAGCATATGCTTTTGTAGACCATTCACAAAGTCTGCAAGTTCTTGGAAGTGGCATTTTGGAAAATTATTTATAATACGGTTTTGGTAGGCATTAGGTTTATGTAGTATGATTCTTGGAACTCACATGATGGCTCTCTGCAGGAGATGAAGTTGGAAGCCTCGCTGGGTTCACTGTTGCCAGCAGCATTCACTGCCGTCACCCGGAACTGGTAAGCACAACCTTCCATCAGGCCAGTCACCTTCAGTCTGGTATCATACACCACATAGTCTTTGTTGACACGTGTCCAACGCAAGCTCTTCTTCTCACGTTTGTCCACTAGGTAGTTGCTGATCTCATTGCCACCATCAGATTCAGGTTTTAGCCACTGAATAATGATATGCTCTTTGCCAGCCCCAACTTCTTCAGGCATGCCAGGTTGCGATGGAATAGCTGTTTACATTTTTATGAAAATACGATAATCAGAATTGCACTAAGTCACCATGGATAAGACTGTCCTCCTCTCCCCATGAGCCCATTACATTTCAACTACCAAGTTGCTTAAAGGTGTTAATACTCACTGAATGAGTTTCTGGCTACAATTGGCTGTGTTTCAGCAGGCACACCGGGGCCGTATTTGTTTACTGCCCGCACTCGGAATATGTATTCATTGTTCTTGATGAGTCTGGTAACCACATAGGATAGGGTTGGGCATTCGCCCTCAACAATCACCCAGTTGAGCCTGCTGGTCTCGCGCCTTTCCACAACGTAGTGAGTTATTGCTGCTCCTCCATCCTCCTGAGGAAGGCTCCAGGCTAACGTGCACTTCTCCTCCGTCACTCTGCTGACGGTGAGATTGCCACATGGGCCAGGGGTATCTGAAACAGGTGTAATGACAAACAGTGGTGAAGATCTTTCCTTCTGCTCACCGTTGAAAATGCTATAAATAAAAGAACATCTGACACGCTTACCAAGAACTTTGACCAAGACAGACACGGCCTTGGTCCCACCGGCATTCTTCACAGTTAAGGTGTATTTTCCACTGTCACTTCTGTCACAGAACTTGATTACAGCAGTTGCTCGTTTGCCAGTATACTGCAAAGAGACTTTTTCACAGAGATCTAGTTCCTTGTCCCCTTTGGTCCAGATGATTTTGGGTTCAGGTTTGCCACCAACTGCAGCATCAAGAACAAGATCTGAGCCTGCTCTGATGGTGACCAGATCACCCTGTAATCTGGCGTCCAGTTCAGCCTTAGGTGGAGCTGTCATAGACAAAGCAGATGTAAATGAACATGTAACAGTTTATTTACACATACATTGTGATAATTTAAAAGGAGAGCATTGAGTATTTTTTACCATATTCATCTCTGCAAGTGACGGGGCCTGTAGATTCTGACCCTTTGCTAATGACGCCTGCTGCATTCTTGGCCAACACACGGAATTCATAAGTGTCTCCTTCACTGAGAGCGGTTACAGTGAAGAAATTATCAGAGACAATGGTATAGTTGCACTTCAGCCAGCGACCATCTCCAACTTCACTGACTGGCTTACGCTCTATGATGTAGCCCACAACCTTGCTGCCTCCATCATATAATGGGGCTGACCAAATCAGTGACACTGTTGATCTTGTGACATCTGTCACTTCTGGTCTTCCTGGTGCATCTGGAAGGGATACAGAAATAAAGTTTAAAAAATGCAATCCTGAATCCTACTAGTACCAATGATCATAATGATAATAAACATAAACAAATATACCCTTAAATTTTGACACATACCAACTGGGTTCTGAGCCATTACAGGTCTTGAAGCTTCACTGGCTTTGCTCACACCTGCAGCATTGAGTGCATATGTTCTGAACTGATATTCCAGTCCTTCTACCAAATTGGTCACTTTGTAGTTGCACTCTAAGCATGGCACTTTGTTTTCTTTCACCCAAAGAATGGTGTTACGCTCTTTCTTCTCAACCCAGTAGCCAATGATTTTACTGCCACCATCATGATAGGGTTCTTCCCAACGAATAGACATGGCATTGGCTGACACGTGGTAGACTTCAGGTCTGGTAGGAGCGCTTGGTGGAACTAAATATAAACAAAGGCATTAAATATGAATACAATTTTATAAAATTCAGGGGAAATATTTAATACTAAAGATGCTGAAATATGATGTTTGGTTTTCTTACCAAATGGATGCTCAGCAATTATTGGTGCTGATTCTAGAGGCTTGCTGACACCAAATCGGTTCTCTGAACTGACACGGAATGAATATTCCATGTATTTTGTGAGATGAGTGACTTTAATCTGAGTGCGCTTGACACTGGAATTGATAAGCTGCCAAGCTGTTGTACCTGACTCACGCTTCTCAACTATGTAATTAGTAATCTCGCTGCCTCCATCATCTTTAGGTTCAGCCCATGAAAGGACACATGATTCGGATGAGATAGATGAGACTTCGATGGGGCCGGTTACTGGACCTGGCCTTCCAATGACCACAACTGTGATGGTAAATGTTTTAACACCAGCTGTATTTTCCAGGGTCAAGAAGTATCTTCCAGAGTCACCTCTCATGCTTTCTTTTACAGACAAGGTGGTTCTGTCTTTTGTTGTTGTTATACTCATCCGCTCTGTCTCCTTAAGTCTCATCTCTTCCAGTTTCCATGTTACTTTGGGGGTGGGACGACCACTGATTGGCACATCAATGGTAAATGTGCTTCCTGCTTTGCAAGTTATGAGCTGATTGGTAATTCCAGTAAGGTCAGCAGTGGGCTCAATTTGAGGCTCTTTGATGATGACCGAAGAGAAGGCTTCCCTGGGTTCACTGTAGCCAGCGTCATTCTTGGCCTTCACTCGGAATTCATATTCCGTATTCTCAACCAGTTGTTCAACGGTGAATGTCAGCAGCTTGGTGTGACCAGCTTCAACCCAGAAGTCAGAGCCCTTTTGTCTCATTTCGAGCAGGTAGCCAGTGATTCGGCTGCCTCCGTCATGGTCTGGTTTCAGCCAAGCTAAGACGGCAGAGGATTTGCTTGTGTCAACAATATCAAGTCTCTTAGGTGGAGCAGGCTGTTCTGTGGCTATTATTGGTTCTGGCATTTCATAGGGTTCACCAATGCCATACTCATTTTCTGCAGAAACACGGAAATAGTAGGGAACGCCTTCTGCCAGGTCATTAACCTTGAGGATTTGACGAGTGCATTTTTCACTGATAATCTGCCAGCTACGGCGACTTGCTTCTCGTTTCTCTACCACGTAGTGATGGATTCGGGCACCACCATCAAGGAGAGGGGCATCCCACATCAGTGTAACAGACCCCCGGGTCACATCCTTGAAGGTAATCGGGCCAGGTGGCCCTGGAGTGTCTAGCACCTTGACGGTGAATGTGACTGACTTACTGCCACTGCTGTTTTCCACAGTAAGGGTGTATTTCCCTGCGTCATTTCTGTTGCAGTTTTCCACGGTGAGGGTGGTGAAGGAGTCTGTTATATGGATATCAGCCCGAATGCTAAGGTTAGAGTCGGGTTTGCTCCATACAGCTGTAGGAGCTGGTCTACCCTGGTAGGCAATGAAGAGGCGGATACTGGCCCCAGCTCTAACAACGTGAGTCTGCTTGAAGTTTGCGTCAATATCTAACTCAGGAGCGGTTAACCGATCAACGGCTTTAATTGTGCCAGTCACTTCACAGCTGTCTCCTTTCCCAGCACCATTGATAGCACTAACCCGGAATTTGTATTCTTCACCTGCTTCTAGATCTGTGACTGTGTATCTTGTTTTCACACATGCCTCTACATTTACCTTGTGCCAGTCTTCTAAGCCAGCTTTGCACATTTCAATAATATACCCAATTATTTCCATGCCTCCATCAAACACTGGCTTAGACCATTCTAAGCTCACAGTTGTCTTTGATGTGTCTGTCACTTTGACCACAGTGGGAGCACCTGGTGGGCTGACTGGCTCTCTACATTTGATTAGTCTTGAGATATCACTGGCAGGTCCTATTCCTGCAGCATTTTCAGCCATGACACGGAATTCATACTCATTGCCTTCTACTAGACCAGTGACTTTGAATCTCGTCTCAGAGATTGGTCGTTTGCTGATCACTTTTACCCATCTTGTGCTTTTCTTCTCTCTCCTTTCAAGGATATACTGTTGAATTTCATTGCCACCATCTGATTCTGGCCTTGCCCATGTCATGGTAATGCTATTGCCTGTTACGTTACTTGGTTCTGGAGTGCCCGGGGCATCAGGAACAGCTGTAAAAGGAGAACAGAGAAATGAATGAATAAGTAAATAAACCAATTAGGCATGTTTGCTTGGAAGTTCATCTTATGGTACATTACCACTTCATAAAAATGGACACTTACTGTATTGTATTTGAGCAACCACTGGGTCAGAATCAAGTGGTCTGCCAACACCAAACTTGTTAACTGCCGAAACACGGAATTGGTATTCATTGCCATTTATTAGTTTAATGGCGGTATAGCTGTGGGCTTCACATTTATCTTCAATTAGTGCCCAAGCAAGTCTGCTGGTTTCCCGTTTTTCAACGATGTAGTGGGTTACAGGAGCACAGCCATCATTGAGTGGAGCATCCCACCACAGGGTCATCTTCTCGCCAGTAATATTGGTGAATCTTATTGGCCCAACTACTTTTCCTGGTGTATCTGTAAGAAAAAGGTTCCACAGTTAGTTCCTTTTTCCTTGTCCATTCAAATGCAATCAGGCCTGACTCTAATCCAAGTCCTGAAAATGTTAAGATTAAGAAGCTATTTTAGAAGTACCTTGCACTTTCACTGTAATTTCTGCTTTTGCAGAGCCAGATACATTTTTGGCTTCCACTTTATATACACCACGGTGGTCCCGAGTAGCATCTCTAACAAAGAGGCTGGTGGATCCAAGAACATCGGTTATTTCCATATTCATCCTCTTTTCAATTTCTACTTCATCTTTGAACCAAGTTACTCGAGGTACTGGTCGTCCTTGCACCAAAGCTTTAATTCTAAGACTCTCTCCAGCTTTGATCACGAGACCATCAAAGTATTCAGGGCCAAACTCTACTGTTGGTGGAACTAAAAAGAAATATAAATAATATGCATTAATTTGGCTTAATAATGATATAAATTAATATTGTTTTTCTTTTTAAAATTTTTTAAATTTTTCTTTATTGATTAAGGTATTACATGTATGTCCTTATCCCCCTCATTGCCCCTGGCCTCCCCACTCATGCCCTCACCCCCTTGGTATCTGTGTCCACTGGTTAGGCTTATATGCATGCATACAAGTCCTTTGGTTGATCTCTCCCCCTTACCTCCACCCTCCCCTACCTTCCCTCTGAGGTTTGACGGTCTGATTGCTGCAACATTTCATTAGCATCATATCATAAAGCCTGGAAGGGTTACTAGTAATACTTATTCTGTATTACCAAAGCTATTCTGAAAGTAGGATTGATAATTGAGAATGTAGATTATGGAGTTAGACATTTGCATGGTTATCTCCTTTGTTATGTTTGTCATGTTATTAATCTCGCATTGAGACTTATAAAAAGAGAAGCAAAACATTTACAGATCATTTACTTCCTAGTACTGCCGCATATTCAAACGAGTTCCTGTACAAGGCTATTGGCTGCACTCAGGCAAGCTGATGACTGTGCTACTGATGTTTGCTGTATTCTAGTAACTTCAGTAAAGATGGACAGTTATTCTTGAGAGCCTTTTAAATTTTTATAAAAGACTGAAATTACAAAGCTAAAAATGCAGTTCCACTTGTATGCTATTTATATGGAAATGGAGTTAAATAATAGACGTGGTAAAAGAGAATTGATGCCAATTACATTTTTTTCCTTTTCTTCATTTGAAAGGTAGATAATCTAATTCATCACATAACAACCTTGGATAATCTGTATGAAATGATGTTCCTGTTCCCATTTTATAGACCAAGGACCAAAAAGTATTTTTTAAAAATGTGAATTCTCTTAGCCTTATTGGAAATCAGTTGTAAATGCTTACCATTTTCATCTCTTGTCATGATAAAGCCAGAAGACTGTGAAGGAGGACTTATAGTTCCAACGGCATTTCTTGCAATTATTCTGAATTCATATCGATCCCCAGGACTCAGTCCTGTGACTGTGTACTGACATTCGCAGACATCAGTAAAGTTGCATCTAACCCAACGATCACTCCCTTGCCGTCTCTCAATGCTGTAGGCCACAATCTTACTGCCTCCATCACGCAACGGTGGGTTCCATTTAAGTGTGATGGTTTCTCGGGTGACGTCAATGTAGTCAGGAGTGCCAGGTGGGTCTAAAATATTATATGGAAATTAAATGCATCATTATTTCTGTAATCTACTCTTAATCATCAATGGAGAGACAATAAAATGAACAAGTCCCACAAGCTCATTTTAGCCATTAATTTCAATTTTTTTGAATTGTAATCTTTAAAAAGAACTTTAAAGTACTTTATCAGACTGATTTGAAGTTAACCCCCTTGCTTTACTTGACCAGTTCTTTAGTGATAATATACATATATATCTATATATCTATATATAGATATATATGAGAGAAGGTGAGGTGATACATGGAAGAAAAGCAGTGTTTGATTTATTTATTACCAACACATTCAGTTGCCGAATTAAATATATTTGAATAAAACTCAATCACTTACCTACTGGGGAAACAGCTAAGGTAAATTTGCTTGGGTCACTAGGTGAGCTTAGGCCGGCAGAATTTTCAGCAAATACACGGAACTGGTAATCCAGGCCTTCTATTAGTCCCGTAGCTCTATACTCTCTTCCAGATATTGGTGATGTATTCACTCTTTGCCAGAGGATGCTATTTCTTTCTTTCTTTTCAACATGGAATCCAGTAACTTCTGAACCACCATTATAAACTGGAGCATCCCAAGTGAGTGACATGCCATCAGAAGTCACATTGTATATAACTGGCTTTCCTGGGGGGCCAGGAATCCTGAACTGGTGTTTTGCCACAATAATGGTAGAGACAAGTGGCTGGCTGACTCCGTATCTGTTTTCTGCCCTCACTCTAAATTGGTATTCAGAATCTTTGACTAAATTAGGAACTTTGAAAGTCGTCCTGGCAACACTTGAGCACACCATCTTCCAATTAGTTTGTGAAGCTTCTCGCTTCTCAATGCTGTAACAAGTAATTTCTCCTCCTCCATCATCTTCGGGCACATCCCATGACATGATGACACTGTCAGCTTTGATTTCATCAAATTTAATGGGTCCTTTTGGCTTTGATGGTGGGCCAAGTGTGATGACAGTGATGGGAAATGAGTTTCTACAAACCGCGTTATCAAGAATAATTGTGTATTTCCCTCCATTCTCCTTTTTGGCATTCTTAATATTGAAAGTAATTTTGTTTTCAGTTTTACTGAAACGGACATTTTCACTTTCTTTCAATGGCAAACCGTCTTTCATCCAACTGATAGATGGTTTGGGTTTTCCTTTATAAGGTAATTCGAGGTGCACGTTATGCCCAATTCTCACAGTGACTTGTGCTCCAGGGATATCTGACAGGTCAACTTCAGGTGTAATTACAAGTTCTTTCACTGTAATCGGCCCAATACTGACAGAATCACTCAGTCCTTTCTCATTTCTGGCAGACACTCTGAATTCCAGGACTGACTGTTCCTTAAGTTGGCCAACCTCAATTTCACATGTCTTACTAATGCCAGCATGTGACCATGTTTGTTCTGTACTGCTTTTCCTTTCCACAACATAGTCTGTGATGACACTACCACCATCAAAGTCGGGCTTGGTCCAGCTCAGGGTAACAGATGTCTTTGATGAATCTTTCACTGAGAGATCACGTATAGGAGCTGGTACTTCAGCAGCCTTCACTGGCTCTGTGGTTTCACAGGGTTCCCCAATGCCAATTTCATTTTCCGCAAGAACTCTGAAGAAGAATGGTGTTTTCTCCGACAAATCTGTTACCTTAAAGGATGTACTAGAACATTTGTTTGCCACTGCAGACCATGTTCTCTTGGTGGCGTCTCTCTTTTGAATGACATAATTAATTATGGGCGATCCTCCATCAATGAGAGGAGGATCCCAGAACAGAGTGACTGTGCCTTGAGAAACATGTTTAATATGTAGTTTCTGGCAGGCGGCTGGCGTATCAAGCACTTTGACACTCACAGTTGAAGACTTGGGTTCACCAACTCCATTTTCTATTGTGAGAATATATTTTCCTGTATCATTGCGAGTCACTTGAGGAATAATGAGTAATGAAGATGAATCAGTGTTTTGAATGCTGTATCTGACATCACTGCCAAGATTCTTGTCATCTTTTCTCCACGTGACAGTAGGTGGAGGTCTGCCTTTAAAGGGAATAAATACTTGGACATCTTCACCCGCTTTGGCGATGATAGAGGTTCTGAAAGCCACATCTAGGTTGATCTCTGGTTCCTCTGTAGACATAAAATGGACATATACAATGAATTTTAAAGCAAGAAAATGATTTACTGAAGATACTCTAATAAAAAAATAAAAATGCAATGATACCAGTAGGTACATACCAAGTATATCTTTAGCTTGTGCAGGTTCAGTCATTACTATAGGTTCTCCTTGCCCAGCACAGTTTACAGCAGACACCTGGAAGTAGTAATTGACTCCAGGTTTCAGGTTAGATACCACATATTCTGTAGTTCTGACTTCTTCTTTGGTAGAGACAATAGTCCATTCCTCTTCCTCTCCTTGTCTCATCTCGACAACATAGCCAGTAACAGCACTGCCCCCATCATAGACAGGTTTACTCCAGGCAAGAGTAATGGATGATTTAGTTGTATCTGAAATTCTTATCTTAGCCGGTGGGCCTGGAGGATCTGGAATGGCCATTCACATAGTAGTTACATAATCATGTACAATTCAGTGACATCAAAAAAGACATGGGTGACGATGCTGCATTTATGAGCACTTACCGATAGGATCAGCAGCTTTGTAGAAGTCAGATGGTTCCGAAAATGGACCCTGTCCAGCAGCGTTCACAGCACAAACTCGGTATTGATAGTCACTGTTTTCCGTGAGTCCTGTCACTTTCTGTCTGGTGTCACGGATAGTCTCCTTTAGGACTTTAAACCATCCTAGACTCTTCTTGTCTCGTTTCTCAAGGAAATAGCCAATTATTTCATTCCCGCCATCTGCAACTGGTCTGTTCCAGACAACAGTCATTGCATTCTTGGTTATCTTTGTCACCTCTGGTATGCTTGGAGGCCCTGGTGTAACTATTTAGAAAGGAAAAGGAAAATGAGCTCAAGGGATTGACATTAATGACAAATTCTACCCTTTCAATCTTCAAATCTTATCCAAGAATATTAGCTTCATTTGTTATATTTTCCACCCTGTGAAGAGGATGATTATGAGAAGAGATATAATACAAAAGAAAATCAAAGTCATTCTAAGAAAGCATTTACAAGCCAGCAGAATAGCTTATATTTAGTTTTAGAATACTTTTAAGTATTGGATTTCAGTTTTCTAATGAAATCATGTCTCACCAAATGCATTCTTTGCTACCACTGGATCAGATTCCAGTGGATCACCAATTCCGTATTTGTTCACGGCTCGAACCCGGAAGATGTACTCATTTCCTTTGATAATTTTGGTGGTTGTAATGATGCACTCTTCTAGATTTTCAGACACCATAGACCACACAACGCGGCTTGTTTCACGCTTTTCCACGATGTAGTGAGTGATTTTGGCACCACCGTCATCCTCTGGAGGCCGCCAGAGAAGCGTCATCTTTTCAGCAGTGACAGTCTTAAATTCAATTGGTCCACCTGGTGGTCCTGGTTTGTCTGTCAATGGAAGAACAAAACAGTACGTTAGTCATTTTAAAAGGCTATTACTTAAAATTACTAAGTTTTAGGCCAACAAAATATGATGTTGGCCTTTACTCAGTACCTACCAAGGATCTGTACTCTGATGGTGGCTGACTGTGCGCCCATTTTTTCATTCCTGAGTTTTAATTCATAGCTTCCACTATTAAGGCGACTTGCATCTTTGATGAGTATAGACGCAAGGTCAGTGGTATTTTCGACACACACCAGTGCATTGGTTTGTAATTCTTTATCATCTTTATACCACTCAATTGTAGGCTCAGGTTTGCCAGAAATGCCAGCTCTGAGCTTCACAGATGTACCTGCTCTGTATTTGACAACTTCTGTATATTCTAGAGGTAAATCAATTACAGGTCCACCTGCAGGAAAAACAGATGGTAAATATTTAAAAGGTCAAAAAGATGAAATAAATGTAATAACTTTAAAGTGAGCCATTGGCCTTTATTTAAAAATATATGGACACATATAGTAGTTCTAATCCTATTTAGCCATTATTTTAAACATTCAAATGTTACAAGCTGCTCTTCTATCCCAAGTGGGTAAGAAAGATTGAGAGGAAGTTCTGTACCCCAATGACACTGCATTAATTGCACAGGGACTTAAATGCCTTCGAAATATATTTAAAAATCTATTAGGTGTTTGATTTCAGTGTTGAAATGAGATATGCTAGGGAGAACATCATTGAAGAATAAGCATTATCCATTTTCTTTCATGCTAGGTTCTCCTTTCTCTTTCTTTAACCACCTCCTATCCTTTTTATTTTCCCTTTTCAGTTTATTGGTGTGGGTGGTTCATGTCAGACCCTTGAAGTCTGAATTCTCTACTCAAAGAGCTACATGCTCCACTGGATAGGTTTTCTGCTATGCTTCTTAGAATTTTTCCATCCACCTTTATTTCTTTTTAAATTGATTTTAGAGACAGGAGGGACGTGGGAGGGAGGGAGCAGAGGGAGAGAGAGAGAGAAATATTGATGTGAGAGAGAAACATCGATTGGATCAATTGGTTACCTTGCCTTCTGTGCCCTCGTCAGGGATTGAACCTGAAACAAGGGTATGTGCCCTGACCAGGAAGCTAACCTACAACCTTTTGGTGTACAGGAGGACATTCCAAACAACTGAATCACACAAGCTAGGGCAATACTAACCAGGCCCGACCCTGCTTAGCTTCTGACATCAGATGAGTTTGGACATGTTCAGGGTGGTATGGCCATAGACAGAACTTTAGAGAAATAGAACTAAATCTGACCTGCTTCCTGGTCTCACAAGTACTGACTCAGTGTCCACAAAGCCTGATTCATAAAGAGCAGCTCTGGGATTCTCAGCGTGAGGATGAGAGTGGACACTATAGAGGCTCCTCTTTGAAAATGGGAAACTTAGAAAAACTATCACAGGATGCCTAACTCTAATGAAATTTTCAGTTTTAAACCACTGTTGAATTGAACATACTACTTATTTTCCAGAATGGTCAAGTATGTATATTTTGGACTGACAACAATGTACAGAGAGTTCAGGAGTTTGTTTGAATTCCCACTCTGTCACTAATGAGCTGTTTGATTCTGGAGAAGTTACATAAGCACTTGAAACCTCAGTTTTTTTTCCTGTAAATTGGGCTAATCTTAGGGCTGTTAGAACTAAGGGGGAGCATTCATGGAAGGTACCCAAATATTAGCTGCTGCTAATACTACCGTGAACACCTCTGTTTAGTTTTTCACTTATTTAAGAAGAGTATTTTCTGGGTACTCAGCCATGGTCTTAATAATTGAGTCTGATGTTTTAAAAAAGAAGAGTGAAAGCACCAACTCATAGAGCCAAAGAATCATAAAAGGTTGAAGCTGAAAAGGCCTTTAGATATTCTGTAGTCCAAATCTCTTGTTTTACAATTAAGTCAAGAGGCCTGGGGAGCTTAAGGAATTTTCCTTAGACTCCCAGCTGGTTCTTCCTAAGACTGCCAGCTAATGTCTTTTAAAAATCAAACTAAAGTGTATACTAAAAGTTATTCTATAGGTTAAAACCAAATGGATTAAGGGTAACTATTGAGTTAACTGCTGTTGGGATTCAAAGTGGTGAAAATGCTTACCATAAGTATCAATGCAGGTAACGGGGCCCACCACCTCGGACGGATTGCTGATGGAACCAACAGCATTTCTAGCAAAGACACGGAATTCATACTGCGAATTCTGAGTCAAGCCAGACACAGTGAATTGAGTCTCAATGACATTGGTGAAGCTGGCTTTGGTCCACCTGCCCTCCGGAAGATCTCGTCTTTCAACAATATAGCCTGTAATCTTGCTTCCTCCATCGAAAGCTGGTGGTTGCCATGAAAGGTTGACAGAATTCTTTGAAATATCAGTGATACGGACATTTCTTGGTGGTTCTGTGGTAAACAAGAGAAAGCAGATCAGCAGCAAGCACTATGCCAACATTATTTTGCTTCGCAGAAACAAGATTAGCAGTTTTAGTTATCAGAAGCATCTTTCTTATCAAATAACATACCACAGGCATCTATGGCTAGGACTGGCTCAGACGGGTGGCTTGGTTTCCCAATACCAGCAGCGTTTTCCGCATACACCCTGAATTCATAAATAAGTCCAGCACTGATCGTTGTGACTTTGAAGTGAGTTGTGCGGATGACCATTTTGTTGACTTTTTGCCATAAAATACTGTTTCTGTCTTTCATTTCCAGGTGATAGCCTATAACTGCATTGCCTCCATTGGACACTGGTTCATGCCAGCCCACGGTGATGCTTTCTCGAGTAACATGATTGATCCATGGTGTAGATGGCGGTCCAGGTGTTGCTACAAAAGAGATACATGCCGTAAGTTAATATAGACATTTAAAACATTTGTGTAAGCGAAAACCTGGGATCTTTGCCAAAATTGACAACTTACTGTAGGGCAGTTTGACAACCACATAAGCTGAATCTATGTGATCACTGATTCCAAAGCGGTTTTCTGCCTTGATGCGGAATTGGTATTCTTCTCCTTTGGTCAATTTCATGACTTTAATCATGGTTCTTGCAACTGTGGCAGACACTTCAGTCCATACTGCCGTACTTGTCTCTCTCTTGAGTACAATGTAATTGGTGACATTACTTCCGCCATCATACTTAGGTGGCTCCCATTTGAGAGTCACACTTTCTTCAGTTATATCACCAATAACAATAGGGCCAGTTGGGGGACCAGGCCTGTCTAGCACAATGATGTTAATAAAAGCTTTGGTCGTTCCACTGGAGTTGGCAGCTGTGATCTCATATCTTCCAGCATCAGCAGCAACGCTTTCTTTCAGATTAATGGTTAGGTTCTCAGCAGTAACTTCAGTATTAAATCTCATGGTTGCCTTCAGGGGTACACCATCTCTTGATAAGGTCACTTTGGGCAGTGGTTTTCCAGAAATTGGAATGTCAACTTTAAGGTTCGAACCAGCTCTAACATACACAGTCTGACTTGGGAAATTCTTCATATCAATTTCAGGTGGTTCTAAAAAAGAAGAGTATGGCAGATGAAGATGAAAACACATTTCTAACGATGAACTCAGATCCATGCACATAATTTCAAATTTTGCTTCTACATAAAACTAGACATACCTAGTTGCTCCTTAACAAGAACAGGAAGAAGCAGCTCTCTCGGGTCACTCAAACCAGCTTGGTTTTCAGCAAACACCCGGAAAAAGTATTCAGAGTTTTCCCTCAGACTAGAAACAACGTGATGGGTTGACTTTACCACGGCACATTTCACCCAATTTTTCTGTCCTTTTTCTAGTGCTTCAACAAGATAGTGTACAATTCTGCTTCCACCATCGTGTTCTGGCTTCAACCAGGCCAGGGAAACACTATCTTTGGATACACTTGTTACTCCAAGTTTTTCAGGTGGGCTTGGTTTTTCTAAGAAAGCAAAATATCAAAGGAAAGGGAAGATTATTATAACATTTTAATCCATGTATATTCTTCCTGCATTGTCAAGAGAAAAAATTTTAAATGAAGGCCATATATCTACTCTGATTAGAGCCTTTCTTACTTTTTATATGACCAGTTTGGCTTCTGAGCTTTTGCCATTCATTACATGTCATAGCATTCAAATTCAAATTAAGTGTCATTTGACCAGATTAAAGCTAAAATTTACCATAGGTTAATCATGAGTATAACATTGAAAAATATGAACAATCTTGTAAGAAACTTCATCATGTAATTTCTGCACACCTATGCTATATACATAGTCAAATTCAATTGTACTTAAATTTAACATACATTATCCAGTTCTAGCTATATTACTTCCTACTTATATTTTTATCAATAAAATTTTTCTCTATTAGAGATTTCATTTTGTGCCATAGTATGAATTGTTTGAGGTGTGAACCAAAAACATTTAACATTAAATAGTAATTAGAATGATTCACACTATTCTAGGAAAATTAATATGAATTTGCAGATTTTCTTTGTTCGTAAAGCATACCTGTTATTTTTACTCCTTCCTGTGTTTCAGCTGGTACACCAACACCAAACTCATTTTCTCCAAAGACTCTGAAGTAGTAGATCGCCCCTTCTTGTAGGTTGGTAACTTTGTAGGAGAGGCGGTTACAATTGTTGGTTACAGAGACCCACGCTTTCTTGCTGGCCTCACGTTTTTCTATGTGGTAATTCTTCACTGGTGCTCCACCGTCGTTTTCAGGCACATCCCAGGATAACACAGCAGATTCTTTGGTGACATCATGTACAGAAATATTGGCTGGAGGACCAGGAGAATCTAAAACTTTGACAACTAAGGTCAGTGAAACAGCATTCAAATGATTCTGAATTGTTAATGTGTATTTTCCAGAATCATTTCGGTTGGCATTTTCGATAGTAAGAGAGGTACGAGAGTCTGTGGAATCAATGTAAGCTCGAATGCGGAGGTCAGTGTCTGGTTTACTCCACGAGACATTGGGTACCGGTCTTCCTCGGAAAGGCACAGTCATGGTGAACGAGGCACCAGCCTTGACAATCAAGGTCTTCTTCATTTCACTGTCAAGATCAAATACAGGTTCTTCTTCTCTTTCTTTTGCTATCTGGGGATCAGAACTATCACTGGGATCACTAGCACCCACCTTATTGACAGACCTTACTCTGAAAATATATTCGGCTCCTGTTGTTAGTCCATTTATTGTATATTCGGTGCCTCTTAAGCTCTGAATGGCAACTGTCCAGTCAGTTTCATCGGATGTTTTGTATTCCACAGTGTATCCAGTTATTGGGGCCCCACCATCAAATAAAGGCTTAACCCAGCTAATAGTTATATTTGTCTTGCCAGAGTCTACAACTTTCGGTTTGGATGGAGGAGATGGTAAGAACACTGGATCTTCTGCCCGGATTAAGGGAGAGGTTTCACTTGGAAGGCTTAGGCCAGCAGCGTTTTCTGCAAAAACTCTATACTCATATTCACATCCTTCCCGGAGTCCTGTTGATTTCACTCTCAAATCATAAACTGGTTTTTTGTTTACACGCACCCATCGTAGACCACTTTTCTCTCGCCTTTCAATGATATATCCAGAGATCTCACTGCCTCCATCACTCTCAGGTCTCGACCAGCAAAGTGTCATGAACTCTTTGGTCACAGATGTAATTTCCAAAGATGTGGGAGGACTTGGGACTGTAAATGGGTCTAGGGCCTTTACAGCCACACTCTCTAGGGGCTCACCAACACCATATTTATTAACACCTGTTACTCTAAAGATGTATTCATTGCCTTTGAGTAATTTGGTTATTTTACAGGATGTTGTCTTTAACTCTCCTTCACAAATTGTCCATGCAAGGCGGCTTGTTTCACGTTTTTCTACAATGTAATGGTCGATACTTGCACCGCCATCTTCTTGAGGAGGTCCCCAGGAAAGAGAGCATTTTTCAGAGGTGAGGCCATTTATCTCAATCGGTCCTGCTGGTGGGCCGGGCTTATCAAGTACTTTGCAATTAACTGCCATAGACCGAGTTCCTGCAACATTCTTCAGTGTTAGTACATACTGCCCAGTGTCTCGTCTGACACAGTCTTTCACTGTTAACAAAGTATTATAGTCCGTTGAGACAATTTCTATTCTTGCTCGTTCTTCAATTTCTACACCATCCTTGGTCCAGGAAACTACTGGCAGCGGTCGCCCTGCAATGTCAGCATTTATCTTAAGGACTTCTCCAGCTTTGACAACAATAACATCTCGGAACTTGACATCCATCATAATTCTTGGAGCCTCAACATCGTCTTTAACTGTAATAGGTCCAGTGGATTCAGAGGGTTCACTAACTGAGTCAGCAGCATTCCTTGCAAAAACCCGGAATTCATAACGCTGATCTTCAGTAAGTTCAGTGACTTCAAAGTATGTTTCTTGTACGTTAGTAAAATTGCACTTCAGCCACCGGCCATCTGGTAGTTCTCTACGTTCAATAATGTATCCTGTGATCTTAGCGCCACCATCATAACGTGGTTTAGACCATTTAAGTGACACGGATTTTCTTGTGATATTTGTGACTTCAGGTTGTCCAGGAGGGTCACAGGGATCTCGTGCAGGAACTGGTTCACAAGCTTTACTGCATTTACCGATTCCAGCAATATTCACAGCATATACACGGTACTCATACATCAGTCCTTCATCAAGGCCAGAGACTTTCATTTGAGTATTGGGGATGAGAATTTTATTTGCTTTTGACCAAAGAATGCTGCTTCTTTCTTTATATTCAAGGTGATACCCAATTACTTGACTTCCTCCATCATTAACTGGTACTTGCCAGCTGACCATCATGGTAGATTTTGTGGCATGCACAACTTTAGGCGTACCAGGAGGTCCTGGGGGACTGAATGGATACTCTGCAACAACAGCTGAGGATTCACTGTAGGAGCTCTTTCCATAGCGGTTTTCTGCACAAACACGGAACTGATACTCACTTCCTGTTGTCAGACGCACTATTTTAATGGATGTTCTTACAACTGTTTGTGAAACTACATGCCATGTTGTGGAAGTAGTTTCTCTCTTTTCAACAATATAGTTGCTTATTTGGCAGCCACCATCATATTCTGGAGGACTCCAAGAAATAGTTATATTGTCACAGCTAACCTCATCAATACGTATAGGTCCTGGAGGTCCTGGTTTGTCAAGGACAATTACTGTAATAGGAACTGTTATGGATCCAGCACTGTTTGAAACACATAATTCATAAGTTCCAACATCTTCCCTTGAAGCTTCCTTAATAGACAGTGATGTTACAGTCTTTGAAGAAGTAACATTGACTCTGGTTGTCTCCTTAAGAATCTGGTCATCTTTTTTCCAGCTTATAGTAGCTTGAGGTCTTCCTTTGAATGGAATATCGATCTTAAGTTGGTCTCTAGCCTTTACATTGAAAGTATTGAAAGGAAGCTCAACTGAAGGCTCTATTTCAATATCCCTTGCAATTACTGGCACTCCAAGTTGTCTTGAATCACTTCTTCCTTTTTCATTAACTGCAGCTACCCTGAAGACATACTCTTCTCCTGTAGTTAGGCCAGATATAGTTGCTTCTAGAGTCTTAACTTGTGTGCAAGTGCTCCATTTCTCACTCCCTTTAGTCTGCATTTCAACTACATAACCAGTAATTTTGCTGCCACCGTCACTTTCTGGTTTTTCCCACTTAATTGTAGCTGTGTTACGAGTCACATCAACAAGAGTTACTCTTCCAGGTGGGAGCGGTGCTTCAGAAGCTTTGATGGATTCAGTTGTTTCAGCTGGCAAACCAATCCCATATTCATTGGATGCCAAGACTCGGAAGTAGTAAGAACATCCTTCTTGTAGATTTTCAATTTTAAAAGTGTTCTTAGTGCAATTGTTTGTCACGGTAGCATATGCTTTCCTTGTAGCTTCTCGTTTTTCGACGATGTAGTTTGTAATCTTAGCTCCTCCATCAATAAGTGGTGGTTCCCAAGACAATGTCACCGAGTCTTTCTTCACTTCTCTTACAGTCAAATTCACCGGGGCACTTGGTGAGTCAAGAACTCTGACATTAACAAAAGCTGTTTTGGAGCCACTGTTATTTTCTAGTGTCAGATTATACCGGCCACTGTCAAATCTGGTAACATTATCAATGACCAACATTGTATATGAACTGGTCACCTCAATCTGGGCCCTCTCAGTGAGAATGGCATCAGCCTTTTCCCATTTAACTTCAGGTTCCGGTCGACCTTTGATAGTGACAAATAAGCGTAAAGTAGTGCTTGCACGGAGAATGACCACCTTTCTGAGATCAGCATCAAGTTCTATTTCTGGTGGTTCTAGCCGATCTTGAGCAACAACTGAACCAGGTATAGTTGCAGGTTCACCTACACCTTCAGAATTGATGGCACAAATACGGAAATTATATTCAGTATTTTCTTTAAGCTCAGTCACTGTGAACTGCTTTCCTTGTAATCCTGTTGGTGGAGTGCAAGTTGTCCATTCATCGGCAGTGGCTTCTTTGACTTCAATAACATAGCCCTTAACAGGGGCACCACCATCGTAAATTGGCTTATTCCATGCAAGGGAGACAGAGGACCTGGAAGTGTCTGTCACTTTTGGATTACTTGGTGGACCTGGTGGGTACAAAGCATCACATGCACGATAGAAAACAGATGGCTCACTAGGTTCACCCACACCAGCTGCATTTTCAGCTGCAACTCTGAATTCATAGGAATGACCTTCGGTGAGGCCAGTTACCCTCATTCGGAGGTCTGTTAGTGTTTTCTTGTTACACTTGATCCATCTGATGCCTTCCTTATCTCGTTTTTCAAGAATATAACCCTCAATTTCAGCACCTCCGTCATCCACTGGGCGTGTCCATGTTACCACCATAGAATCTTTGGTGATTGCTGAGACTTCAGGTGGTGAAGGAGGACCTGGTGGTTTATAAGGATTACAGGCTATGACAGGCTCAGATTCCAAGGGCTCTCCAATGCCATACTTATTAACAGCCATGACACGGAAAATGTACTCATTACCAGGAAGAAGTTTGGTGACTTTGTAGTTAAGGGCCTGTACCTCAGTTGAAACCTGGGTCCAGGAAAGTCTGCTTGTCTCTCTCTTTTCAATGATGTAATGTGAAATATTAGCACCGCCGTCTTGTAAAGGTGGGTTCCATGCCAGGTAACATTTTTCAGCAGTAACCCCAGAAACTTTGAGAGGCCCTTCAGGAGGCCCTGGCCTGTCACGTACCTTTACAGTGATTGGTATAGACTTTGTACCGCCTACATTGCTCAGTTTCAGAATGTATTGTCCTCCATCAGTACGTATGCAGTCTTTGACAATGAGAGTTGTTTTCTGAAGAGTAGATTTGATTTCCATCCTAGCCGCTGTTTCTTCAAGCTCTTTTCCATCTTTTAACCAAACAATATCAGGTATAGGTTTGCCGCGGATATCAGCTTCAAGGACAAAAGTCTCTCCTGCGTGAACAATGATGACATCTCTATATTTTGGATCCAATGAGGCATTTGGTGCATCAATTTCATCTCTTGCAGTAATGGCACCCGTGCTTTCAGATGGTTCACTAAAGTTGCCAGCTGCATTTCTTGCAATTACTCTAAATTCATATCTTTGGTCTTCTACAAGTCCACTCACTGTAAATTCAGTTTCTAATACATTGGTAAAGCTGGCTTTCATCCAACGGCCATCAGGTAGGTCTTTCTTCTCTACAATGTAACCTGTTATTTTGCTACCACCATCATAGGCAGGTTTCTTCCATGTTAGTGTGACACTGTTTCTTGTAATAACAATGGCTTCAGGGCGACCAGGTGGGTCACATGGGTCACGGGCAACAAAACATTCGGACACTTTGCTAGGCTTACCGATGCCAACAATATTTTCAGCAGAAACTTTGAACTCATACTCAAGGCCTTCATCAAGCCCAGTTGTTTTGAATTTGGTATCTTGAATGGGACTCTTATTTAATTTGATCCATAAAATGCTGTTCTTTTCTTTCTGTTCCAGATGGTAGCCAATAACTTTGCTACCTCCATCATTAACTGGCTCATGCCACTGAACAAGCATTTGATCTTTTGAGATGGATGTCACAAAAGGAGTTCCAGGTGGTCCAGGGACTTTAAATGGATATTGTACAACAACTGGTTTAGAATCCAGAGGGGTACTTTTTCCATACCTGTTTTCAGCAAAAATTCTAAACTGGTATTCTGTGCCTGTTCTCAGTTTGCTTATTTTAATTGTTGTTCTTGCAACTGTTGCTGATACCATTTGCCAAGTGGTAGTGGTTGTATCGCGCTTTTCTACAATGTAGTTGCTTATTTGGCAGCCACCAGTATAGGCTGGAGGTTCCCAAGATATGACCACAAAGTCTGCACTAACTTCATCAAACCGAACAGGTCCAACTGGAGGTCCAGGCTTTTCCAAGACGATAACGCTGAGATTTTCTGTTGCCTCCCCTGCACTGTTTGTTGCTGTTATGGTGTATTTTCCAAAGTCATCTTTGTTACTTTCTTTAATGTGCAAAATAGTTGAAGTAGCTGTTTCCTCAATATTTACTCTTGTTGTCTGTTTAAGAGTCTCACCATCTTTGATCCATGAAATTTTAGGTCTTGGTCGGCCAATAACTGGAATTTCAATTTTAAGATCTTCTCCAGCTTGGACAGTATATGTATTGAATGGCAACTGAAGACTAGGCTGTATAGTCAAGTCCTTGGCTATGACTGGAACACCAAGCACTCTTGGATCACTTTTTCCTTTCTCATTGTAAGCCTTGACACGGAACTGATACTCTTGTCCAGAACTCAAACCAGTAACAACTGCATTACAGACTTTGGATTCAGCCACAACACTCCATTTTTCAGTTCCCTTGGGCTGCATTTCAACAACATACCCCAGGATTCTGCTACCACCATCATGTTCAGGTTTCTCCCACATAAGTGATGCACTGGTCTGAGACACATCAGTGAGTGTAACCTTTCCTGGTGGGAGGAGGTTACCTTTCCTGGTGGGGAAGGAGGTTCAGCAGCTTTCACAGCATCAACAGTTTCTACTGGAACACCAACTCCAAATTCATTTTCAGCCATAACTCTAAAGTAATAAATGGATCCTTCTGTAAGATTCTCAACTTTAAAGCTTGTTTTGCTGCATTTATTGCTCACATTAGCATACGCTTTTCTGGTTGACTCACGTTTGTCAATAACATAGTTCTTGATCTTTGCACCTCCATCAATGATGGGTGGTTCCCACACCAAGATGACAGAGTCTTTTTTCACTTCTTTGACTGTCAAGTTCTGTGGTGGTCCTGGGGTATCCAGAACTTTCACCGTCACAAAAGCAGATTTAGATCCACTACTATTTTCCAGCTTGAGAATATATTTTCCAGCATCATTTCTATCACAGTTATCTATTGATAGATGGGTATAGTTTACACCCTTTTCAATTTGAACCTTATCTGTGAATTCACCTTCCTCTCGAGACCAAGTGATCTCAGGTGTTGGACGGCCTTTGAATGGAATGTGAATTCTGGCAGACCCACCAGCTCTTACCACAATCCCTTTCCTTAATTCAGAATCAAGGTCAAGTTCAGGTGCTTCAAGTTTATCTTCTGGTTTCACAGTACCAGGAACGGATGTAGCCTCACCCAAGCCAACTTTATTGAGGGCACAGACTCGTATTTTATACTCTTGGTGTTCAGTGAGTTTTGAAATTTCAAATCGAGTGGCTTTCAGGCCAGTTGGTGGAGTAATTATTTGCCATTCTTCTTCGTCTGCCGTACAGATTTCTACTACATATCCCAGGATCTCACTGCCACCATCATAGATGGGTTTACCCCAGGCAACTGTAATTGAATTTTTAGTGGTGTCTACAGTGTGTGCATTGGTGGGTGGGCCAGGCTTAAACACAGGATCACAAGCCTTATAATAAACTGTCGCTGGACTTGGTTCTCCAACTCCAGCAGCATTTTCTGCAGAGACTCGGAATTCATACTCATGATCTTCTGTTAATCCTGTTACTCTTAGACGCAAATCTGTAATGCGGCGTTTATTACATTTTATCCACCTAATGCCACTTCTGTCTCTTTTCTCTACGATGTAACCAATAATCTCACTTCCACCATCACTATCTGGACGGTTCCAACAGACAGTCATGGAGTCCTTGGCGATGTTCGTGACTTCCAGGCTTTTTGGTGGTCCAGGGAGCACAAATGGATTTTTCATCAGTACTGGTGCAGATTCCAAAGGCTCTCCAACACCATATTTGTTGACAGCCATTATACGGAAAATATATTCATTTCCTTCTAAGAGTTTGGTTACTTTCAGAGAGTTGGTCACAACTTGGGAAGCAACAACAGTCCAGGCAAGCCGACTCGTTTCTCTCTTTTCAACAACATAGTGAGAAATGTCACTGCCACCATCTTGTAGTGGTGGAGACCACGTTAAAGTGCATTTTTCAGCAGTGACTCCAGTAACCTGAACTGGTCCTTCTGGAGGTCCCGGTCTATCTAACACTTTCACATTTACCGGGAATGACTTAGAACCTGCAACATTGGAAGCTCTTAAAATATACTGTCCACCATCAATTCTAATGGCATCTTTTATAATAAGTAAAGCCTTGAAATCTGTGTTTTTTATTTCACATCTAGCAGATTCTTCAACTTCTTTATCTCCTCTTAACCACTCAATGGTAGGCAGGGGCTTTCCACGGACATCAGCCTCAAGCCTGAATGTTTCTCCGGCATTAACCACAATTGTGTCTCTGAATTTTGGATCCATTGAAATTCGTGGGAGTTCAACCTCATCCTTGGCAGTTATTGGTCCAGTACTGTCAGAGGGTTTACTTACTGTACCAGCTGCATTCTTTGCAATGACTCTGAATTCATACCTTTGATCTTCAGTAAGGCCTGACACAGTAAATTGAGTTTCAATGACATTTGTGAAACTAGCTTTCATCCAACGACCATCAGGCAAATCACGTTTTTCTACAATGTAACCTGTAATCATACTTCCACCATCATATACGGGTTTGGTCCATTGTAAAGTGATCTCATTTCTTTTAACAATTATTGCTTCTGGGGTTCCTGGTGGGTCACAGGGATCTCTGGCTACATAGCATTCAGAATTCTTGCTTGCTTTGCCTACACCAACAATATTTTCAGCATAAACTCTGAATTCATATTCAATGCCTTCTTCAAGATTGACTGCTTTAAACTGGGTGTCATGAATAATAGTTTTGTTGACTTTTGTCCACAAAATACTATTTCTTTCCTTTCTTTCAAGGTGGTAACCTATAACTGGGCTTCCACCATTATTGATTGGTTCATGCCACTGTACAACCATGGACTCTTTGGAAATGGCTGTGACAAATGGTGTGCCTGGAGGGCCAGGTTCTTTGTAGGGATATTGAGCTACAATTGGACTAGAATCCAAGCCAAAGCTTTGTCCATATCTGTTTTCAGCAAATATTCTGAATTGGTATTCCGTACCAGTTTTCAGTTTGGTTACTTTGAGTGTAGTTCTGGCAACAGTAGCAGAAACAACTTCCCATACGGTGGTGGTTGTATCTCTTTTCTGAACAATGTAGTTGGTGATCTGGCAACCCCCGGTATATAATGGAGGGTTCCAAGATAATGTAATACTTTCGGCACTGACTTCATCAAATTTAACAGGTCCTTGTGGAGGATCAGGTTTATCTAGAGTTATAATTTCAATGGATGCTGTTTTCTGACCAACAATATTAGCAACTGTGATTCCATAATGTCCACCATCATCCTTATGAGTTTCTTTAATACTGAGTACAGTGAGGTCAAGTGAATCTGTAACATTGATTCTTGTAGTCTGCTTCAGTGGAGCACCATCTTTAGTCCATGTAATGGTTGGCTTAGGACGTCCAGAAATTGGCACTTCTATTTTCAAGTCTTGTCCAACCTGTACACTATAATTATTGAATGCAGGTCTTACATCTGGCTCAATGACCAGATCTTTGGCAACTATTGGAACTGCAAGGGACCTAGGATCACTTCTTCCCTTTTCATTTACAGCAACAACTCTAAAAAGATATTCCTCTCCCTGAGTTAGGTTGGAAATCACTGCTTCAAGGGACTTGACTCGTGCACACTCTGACCATTTCTCACTCTGTTTAGCTTGCATTTCCACAATATACTGAATTATTTTACTGCCACCATCATGTTCAGGCTTTGTCCAACTCAAGGAGACACTGTTTCTGGTGACATCATCCACAGTTATTTTTCCTGGAGGTTGTGGGACTTCTGCAACCTTAATTGGATCAGCAGTGCGGGCAGGAAGGCCAATACCGTACTCATTTTCAGCTGTGACTCTAAAGTAATAACTGCAACCTTCTTGGAGTTGATCAATTTTCCAAGAATTCTTATGGCAATTTGTTACAACTGCAGCATATGATTTTCTTGTGGCTTCGCGTTTCTCAACAATGTAATTTTTTATTTTGGAGCCACCATCCAGCAAAGGAGGCTCCCATGTAATTGATACTGAGTCCTTGGTGATATCTGTGACTTTCAGGTTTACAGGTGGACTTGGTGTGTCTAGGACTCTCACAGTAACAAAGGCAGACTTTGTTCCACTGCTGTTTTCTAAGGTGAGTGTATATTTTCCACTATCATATCGGTTGACATTGTCAAGAACAAGAGAGGTGAAACTGCTAGTGACATCAATTATAGCAGCATCTCGGATTTCACCATCCATTTTCCCCCATTTCACTTCTGGTGTAGGACGGCCTTTAATAGGAACAAATAACCTTAAGGAGCCACCTGCCCTTATATTGATAATTTTCCTTAGTTCTAGGTCAAGATCAATGTCTGGTGCTTCCAATTTTTCTTCAACTAGAATAGGTCCAGGGACATCAGCATGTTCTCCAACTCCAGCTTTATTAACAGCACAGATGCGGAAGTTGTACTCATGCTTTTCCAACAGCTTCTCTACTTCTAAGTTTGTTTTATTGATTCCGGTTGGTGGAGTGCACATTGTCCATTCACCGTCACTCACATCACATTGTTCAACAATGTATCCTTGAATTTCACAGCCACCATCGTATATTGGTTTGCTCCAAGAAAGGAAGACAGACGACCTGGTAATATCTGTGACTTTTGGATTGTTTGGAGGTCCTGGTTTATAAATAGGATCACAAGCCTTTTGGTAAGCGGAAGGTGGGCTTGGTTCACTAAGTCCAGCAGCATTCTCAGCTGACACTCTGAATTCATAACTGTGATTTTCTAGGAGTCCAGTTACCCTCAAGCGCAATTCTCCAATCAAACGTTTGTGGCATCTTGTCCATCGGATGCCCTCTTTATCTCGTTTTTCAAGAACATATCCAAGAATTTCACTGCCACCATCAGATGCTGGCCTTTCCCATACAACAATCATTGAGTCCTTGGTCACTGCTGTGATTTCTGGAGCCTTTGGTGCATCTGGTACTACAAATGGATTCTTAGCAATTACTGGCTCAGATTCAAGAGGTTCGCCAACACCATATTTGTTTACAGCCATTATACGGAACATATATTCATTGCCTTCAAGAAGCTTAGTCACCTTGCAGCTGAGAGTTTGCACGTTGGCATCAACCACAGTCCAAACTAAGCGGCTGGTTTCTCTCCTTTCCACAATATAATTTATGATATCACTCCCACCATCCTGTAGTGGGGGTTTCCAAGCCAGTGTGCATTTTTCTGCTGTAACTCCTGTTATAACAACAGGTCCTTCAGGCGGCCCTGGTTTATCAAGAACTTTGACATTTACGGTAACTGATCTCTCGCCTGCAACATTTCTGGCCTTCAGTATGTAATTTCCACTGTCAATGCGTACTGCATCCTTTACGCTGAGACTGGTGGCAAAGTCAGTGCTCTTTATTTCTAGTCGAGTTGTATTTGATAGCTCCTGATCACCTTTTAGCCATTGAGTAGTTGGGATTGGTTTGCCATGAACATCTGCATCAATCTTGAAGAATTCACCAGCATGGACCACAATTGTTTCTTTGTATTTGGGATCCATACTTATTCGTGGTGGATCTACCTCATCTCTTGCAGTTATTGCTCCTGTGCTTTCCGATGGCTCGCTCAACACTCCCGCAGCATTTCGAGCTATAACCCGGAACTCATACCTATGATCTTCAACCAGGCCAGTTACTTCAAATTGAGTGTCAATGACATTTGTAAAACTAGCTTTCATCCAACGGCCCTCAGGTAGTTCTTTCTTCTCAACAATATAACCAGTGATCTTGCTTCCACCATCATAGGTGGGTTTCTTCCACTGAAGAGTCACAGAATTCCGTGTGACAATGATTGCCTCTGGCCGCCCTGGTGGATCACATGGGTCACGAGCTACGTAGCATTCTGACACTTTGCTTGGCTTGCCAATGCCCACGATGTTCTCTGCAGAGACTCTAAATTCATATTCAATGCCTTCCTCAAGGCCAGTTGTTTTAAACTTGGTTTGAGGAATAGGCGTTTTATTCAACTTAACCCAGAGGATGCTATTTCTTTCCTTGCGTTCTAGATGATAGCCAATGACTTTGCTACCTCCATCATTGACTGGCTCGTTCCATCGTACTTCCATGCTGTCCTTGGAGGAGAGTGTTACAAATGGTGTGCCAGGAGGACCAGGAACTTTGAATGGATACTGGGCTACAATAGGCTCTGAATTGAGGTAGGTGCTCTTTCCGTATCTGTTTTCAGCTGCAATCCTAAACTGATATTCACATCCGGTCTTTAATCTGCAAGCTTTTATTGTTGTCCTTGCAACAGTAGCTGACACAATTTGCCAGGTGGTGGTGGAAGTGTCCCGTTTTTCTACAATGTAATTATTGATAGAACTTCCACCATCATATTTAGGTGGGCCCCAGGAAAGAGTAATACTATCAGCCGTCACTTCATCTATTTTAACTGGTCCAGTCGGAGGCCCTGGCTTGTCAAGAACAACAACATTAAGAATTTCAGTAGCTTCACCAGCTGAGTTTGTCAGTTTAACCGTGTAATGTCCAACATCTTCGCGGCAGGCTTCCTTTATTGTCAATAATGAATTATTTTCGGTGCTCTCTGCATTTACTCTAGTTGTCTGCTTCAGTGGCACCTCATCTTTAAGCCAGGTTACAGCTGGTGGAGGGCGTCCAATGAATGGAACATCAACTTTTAGGTCTTCACCTGCCAGTACAGTGAAAGTATTAAAGAGGAGTTTGAAGGCTGGTGGAATGACAAGATCTTTGGCAATTACTGGCACACTCAGTTGTCTAGGATCACTGATGCCCTTTTCATTCTGAGCTGAAA
This sequence comes from Myotis davidii, assembly GCF_000327345.1. NCBI lineage: Eukaryota > Metazoa > Chordata > Mammalia > Chiroptera > Vespertilionidae > Myotis > Myotis davidii. The sequence continues at coordinate 12,441,223 of NW_006288615.1, read as the reverse complement.
CACGGAAAGAGTATTCTTCACCCTGAATTAATCCAGTTATAGTGGCTTCAGTGACTTTGACTGTGGCACACGTGACCCATTTGTCACTACCTTTGCTCTGCATCTCTACAATATAGCCTAGAATTCGGCTGCCTCCATCATGCTCTGGTTTCTCCCAAGAAAGCGACACGCTGTTTCTTGTGACATCCACCAAAGTTATTTTTCCTGGAGGAAGAGGTCGTTCTGATGCTTTCACAGATTCTGCAGTTTCAGCAGGCAGCCCGATGCCATATTCATTTTCAGCAAGAACCCTGAAATAGTAACTACAGCCTTCTTGAAGCTGGTCTACCTTCCAGGAAGTCTTGTGGCAATTTGTTGCAACAGTTGAATATGCTTTTCTTGTTGACTCCCGCTTTTCAACAACGTAGTTCTTTATTTTTGAACCTCCATCAAGGAGAGGAGGCTCCCATGTCAATGTGACAGACGTCTTAGTGACCTCCTTTACCTTCAGATCCTGGGGAGGGCCTGGTGTATCCAGTACCCTAACATTGACAAATGCAGATTTGCTGCCTGAGCTGTTTTCTATAGTTAGTATGTATTTGCCACTGTCGAATCTGTTAACATTTCCAACAATAAGCAGGGTGTAAGAGCTGGTGGAATCAATGCTAGCTTTATCCAAAGATTCTCCATGTTCCCGGCTCCACTTCACCTCAGGCGCAGGCCTGCCTTTGATTGGAACAAAAAGTCTCAGAGTACAACAAGCTCTTATAGTAACAACTTTGCGCAGGTCAGCATCCAGTTCAATCTCTGGAGGCAGCAACCTGTCTTCAGCCTTTGGAGTTCCGGGAACAAGTGCAGGTTCTCCAATTCCTTCAGAATTCATGGCATAGATCCGGATTTTATACTCCTGATTCTCTATGAGATTGGTGATGGTGTAAGACGTTGCCTTGAGACCAGCTGGCGGAGTGACAATCTGCCATTCATCTTCCTCTGGAAGGGCAATCTCAACCATATACCCGGTGATTTCGGAGCCGCCATCATAGATGGGTTTATTCCAAGCAATTGAGATGGATGATCTGCTTGAATCTAGGACACGTGGGTTACCTGGTGGGCCAGGTTTAAACACAGCATCACAAGCCTTGTAAAATGGACTGGTAGAGCTTGGTGCACTAATTCCAGCAGCATTCTCAGCCATAATCCTGAACTCATATTCGTGTCCTTCGGTCAGTCCAGACACTTTAAATCTTAAATCAGTAACAGTTTTTTTGTTGCATTTCACCCAGCGTTGCCCAGCTTTATCACGCCGTTCCACAATATAGTTTATGATTTCACTTCCACCATCAGAGTCAGGATGTCCCCAGCAGACTACCATTGAATCTTTAGTAATAGTTGTGACTTCAGGGTTTTTGGGTGGATCAGGGGGTCCATAAGGATCCACTGCAAGCACAGGCTCTGATTCCAGTGGCTCTCCGACCCCATATTTATTTACTGCCATAACGCGGAAGATGTATTCATTGCCTTTCAAAAGTTTAGTAACCTTTAGTTTTGTTACTTGGACTTCTGCGGCTACATTTGTCCATGCCAATCTGCTGGTTTCACGTTTCTGAACCACATAATGATCAATTTTGGCACCTCCATCATCCCGTGGAGGCAACCAGGACAATACACATTTTTCTGATGTCACATCAGATACAACTAAGGGTCCTTCCGGTGGGCCTGGTCTATCAAGAACTTTGACATTGAAAATATGTTTGGCAAAACCTCCAGGATTAGTTGCTGTAAGGGTATAGGCACCACCATCCCTTCTTAATGAATCCTTGTTTACCAGAGTAGTAGAGAAATCTGCAATTTTTATTTCTAATTTCCCTGTGCCTTCCAGCTCCTTTCCATCTTTGGTCCATTCCATTGTTGGAGGAGGGCGACCTGAAACATCAGCTTCCAGCTTGAATGCTTCACCTGCTTTTAGTATAATTGTGTCCTTAAATTTAATATCCACCATGATCCTTGGTGCTTCAATGTCATCCCTGCACGTGATAGCATCCGATGGCTCAGATGGTGGACTAATAGCACCAGCAGCATTTTTGGCAATCACGCGGAATTCATATGCAGCATCTTCTGTTAGGCCACTGACTGTAAATTCATTCTCCAAAATGTTGCTGAAGTTGGCCTTCAGCCACCGTCCATTAGGGAGGTCTCTCTTTTCAACTATGTAACTAGTAATTTTAAAGCCTCCAGTATATTCTGGCTTAGCCCATTTAAGGGTCACGGTGTGTCTAGTAATATTCAGAGGAACTGGTTTCCCAGGTGGGTCGATGGGATCCAAAGCAAGCATGGGCTCAGATGGCTTGCTTGGCTTGCTTTTGCCTGCCATGTTTTCTGCAATCACTCGGAACTCATAAGCAATACCATCTGTAAGTCCAGTTGATTTGAAAATGTTGCCTGGCACTAATGCTTTGCTCACATTCTGCCAGAGTATACCATTTCGTTCTTTTCTTTCAACATGATATCCTAAAATGGGGCTTCCACCGTCAGAGAGAGGTTCATGCCAGCTAATTGTCATTGAGTCCTTGGTAACTGCAGTTACCTGAGGGGTACCAGGAGGCCCAGGAACCTTAAATGGATAATTGGCAACTATTGATGCTGATGTGATGCCTGGTCCAACTCCGTATCTATTCTGAGCTCTTACCCGGAATTGATATTCCACTCCGGTAGTAAGGCGGGTGGCTTTATAGGTAGTGCGAATAACAGTGCTTGCTAGTTCGGTCCATGTAGTACTGTCAGTCTGTCGCATTTCTATTACATAGTTGCTTATTGGTACCCCTCCATCGTTCTCAGGTGGGTCCCAGGAGAAGGTTACAAAATCAGATGAAACTTCATCGAATTTGATTGGGCCAGTAGGTGGTCCTGGAATATCATGGACTTGAATGGTGACGACATCACCAACCTCTCCTACAATGTTCTTTGCAGTTAATGGGTAGGGCCCACTATCACTTCTTACACACTCGTTGATATTTAAGATGGTTGAAGTTGCTGTATTTTCAATATTAACTCTCTGTGTTTGTTTAAGAATCTGGTCTCCTTTTTTCCATGTCACGGTGGGCTTTGGTCGACCAAGCACTGGAATTTCTACTTTGATGTTGTCACCAGCTCTGGCAATGACTAATTTCTGATAAATGCCACGGAGATCCAATTCTGGGAGCATTGTCTGCTCCTTGACAATGACAGGTCTGCTTTCTCTGGGGGCACTTCGCCCTGCACTGTTCACTGCCATCACTTGGAAGGTGTATTCTTCCCCTTCAGTGAGATTCCTCACCACACATTCTAACCCTTTCACGGTTGTAATGTGGGTCCACTGGTCAGAGCCTTTCCTCTGGGCTTCAATCACGTAGCCAGTGATCTTACTGCCACCATCGTGTTTTGGTTTGGGCCATGCCAGGCTGACCGTGCTCTTGGTTATGTCCATGATGTTCAGACTTTCTGGAGGTAAAGGTGCTTCGGAGGCTTTCACAGGTTCTGTTGTTTCTGTTGGGACACCAATTCCGTATTCATTCTCTGCCATCACTCTGAAGAAGTATTCACATCCTTCGGTCAAGCCGGTAACTTTATATGTGCATTTATGGCACTTAGTGGTGACTGTGGTGTAAGATTTTCGTGTTGCTTCTCGTTTCTCCACAATATAGTTTGTTATACGTGAGCCCCCATCCACCAGAGGGAGGTCCCAGTGCAGGGTGACACTGTCCTTTGTGATGTCAGTAGGCCTCAGGTTAAGGACGGGTTCTGGTGTATCCAAGACTCTGACGTTGACAAAGCCACTTTTCTTCCCGGCAGGGTTTTCGATAGTCATCACAAATTTACCGGTGTCATATCTGTTGCATTCTGGGATAATCAGAAGAGTGAATGATTCTGTGTTTTCAATGTTTGCTCGGGTTTTAAGGTTGATATCATCCTTGGTCCATGTCACTTCAGGAGCAGGACGACCTTTGATTGGCACAAATATTCTAATACTGAGTCCTGCTCTAACAACAAGGGTCCTTCGAAGCTCAGCATCTAGTTCGAAATCAGGAACCATTTCCCTTTCTACAATTTCAACATCTGGAACCACTGCTGGCTCCCCAACACCTGCATCATTGACGGCACTGATTCTAAAATTGTATTTTTCTTTAGTCTGAAGATCAGGGACAACAAACTGAGTGATTCTGAGGGCAGTTCCCGTGGTATCTTTTATCCAGGCCTCCTCTCCTACTTTTTGATGCTCTACGATATAGCCAGTGATTTCAAGTCCACCATCATAATGAGGCTTGCCCCATGCTAAAGAAGCAGATTTCTTCGTAGTATCAGTGACATGTGCATTTGTAGGTGGTCCTGGAGGATCTGAAAGGAAACCAAGACACCAAAATATATATTAGGAGATTGACATTTAGCTAAATTAAATAAAATATTTGCAGCCTCAAATGAGCAGTGTGGAAAAAGGCAAATACTAACATGCTGCATCTTTCATTAAAACAAGATTTGAAGCCTCACTAGGAGGACCAATTCCTGCTCTGTTTTCTGCACTGACGCGGAATTCGTAGGTGTTTCCTTCCTGAAGTCCTGTGACTTTGCATCTGAGGTCGGAGACTGGTGTCTTTGTTGCTCTCACCCATCTCAAGCTTTTCTTTTCTCGCCTTTCCACATGATATCCTGTGATCTCACTACCACCATCATCAGCTGGTCTTTTCCAACTGACAGTGGCAGTGTTTTTAGTGACATTTGATACCTCTGGTTTTTCAGGAGGGCCAGGGGGACCTGAAAAGGAAGCACATTTATGAGAAATCCTGTTTCCTAAACTCTGCCGTAAGTATTTACTGATCGCTTCCCTCACATGCTGTACCTACCAAATCTGTCTACCATTTTGACAGGTTCAGACTCCACCGGTTCTCCTTTGCCATACTGGTTTACAGCCGAGACCCGGAAGAGGTACTCATTTCCTTGGATGAGTTTGGTTACCACATGCCTGCAAGACTGAATATCTTCAGCAACCACTGTCCACAAGAGTCGGCTGGTTTCCCTCTTTTCAAGAACATAGGACTTAATTGGTGAGCCGCCATCTTCCAAGGGAGGTGTCCATGTAAGTGTTGCTTTTTCAGCAGAAACATTACTGATTTCAATGGGACCTGGGGGACCAGGTACATCGAGAACTGTCACCTTCACGTGTTCCTCCTTCGTGCCAAAAGGATTGGTAGCAGTGATGGTGTATTCACCCGCATCTTTTCTAGTGGCATACTTGACAGCAAGCATGGAAGATGTTGGGGTGGAAGTGATCTGAACGACATCTGATAGTCTAATGTCCTTTCCTGCCTTGGACCAGTTTGACTTGGGAAGGGGTTTGCCAAGAATGCTAATGGCGCTCAAAACAATGGTCTCTCCTGCTTTCACCGTTAGCCCATCTTTTATTGTAGGATCAAGGACAATGGTTGGTGCCTCTGCAAAGAAAAAAAAATTACATTTTCATCAGAAAAGGAAGGAGGCGTAAGTTGATGTTTTTATGTGCACAAAAGTAAAATAGACCTACCATATTCATCCTTGCAAATAATGGTTCCTGTACTTTCTGATGGGGCACTGATAGCACCTGCTGTATTCTTTGCTCTAATTCTGAATTCATATTTTCCACCTTCCACAAGGTCAGTTACAGTAAAGACACAATCGGGGACATTAACATGGTTTGCTTTCATCCAAGATTTGGAAGGTAGGTCCCGCTTCTCCACTATGTATCCAGTCAACTTATGGCCACCATCGTATTTGGGCTCAGTCCAAATGAGAGTCACTGAGTTCCTTGTTACACTGATAACCTCAGGCTTGCCAGGAGGATCTAAAACATGGGGGGAAAACAGTCAAATACCAATGTGGTTTTTTTCATGCAGAGAATGCACCTGGGTTTTCCTTCATATAATGACTTACCAATGGGATCCAGTGCCACAACAGGCTCCGATGGCAGGCTTGGCTTGCCTACTCCTGCCAAATTGATTGCCATCACTCGGAACTCATATTCCAGACCTTCAGTTAATCCTGTCACTCTGAAGTCTTTCATCCTAATAGGAGTCTTGTTCGCTCTCTTCCACAAAAGGCTGTTTCTTTCCTTGAACTCGATATGATACCCTACAAGAGACCCAGTGATGTGTCAATTCAGAGAGAACTTACAAATGTAGCCTGATTTTGAAATACTATATGTGTTTTTGCTCAAATAACTTATATATGGATATGTGAGATAATCATTCTTGTTAACATCTATACTTTTGTTTTTTACTATTTTTTTAAATTTAAATTCTTTATTGTTTAAAGTATTACATATGTCTCCTAACATATACACTTTTATTATGTAGGCATTATGCCATTTTTTTTCTCTTGGAATATACATATTTATTTATTGTACCTTTTGTTGAAAAATTTTAACTTACAGAAAATGATATTATCACTAAGAAAGCCTTTCTTTATAAACTATTATATTAGGAGGGTTTCAATGAGGTTAAGCATTAGCTTAATGAATTCGTTTAATTAATGCTTAATGTATTGAATGCTGATGTACTGAAAGGAAAGTGCACACAGGCAGACAGTGCTATATAAATACATTCAACTTGTTTTTAGGGAGGAAGCTTTAGAGGAAACATTAATGCGAAAGCTGGAGGATAAGAGCAAAATAAACACCTGTAATTGGAGAGCCACCGGTTTTCCTGGGGTCCGTCCAGGTTAGAGCTACCGAGTCATGTCTGACATCCACAATGTTGGGAGGTGGGGGAGCATCGGGCACATCTAGGAAAATATATGGCAATGGAAGATTTATAATAAGAAACTTCCTCAAAACCACATTTTGCTTTATATTTCCTGACACTGAGACACTCACCGAAAGGATGTTTAGCGACAATTGGCTCTGACTTCAGGCCCTCTCCTACACCATATTTGTTTTCGGCACTGACCCTGAAGGTGTACTCCATGCCCTCATGAAGCCTGGTTACTCTGAAGGTGGTTTTCTGGACAGCCGAGGCGCAGGTCACCCACTTGTTGTTTACAGAGTCTCTCTTCTCCAGGATATAGTTGGTGATTTCAGAGCCTCCGTCATCTTTTGGGGGACCCCACTTTAAGGTTATGGCTTCTGCTGTGACCTCATCAAATTTGATTGGCCCAGTGGGGATGCCAGGTTTGCCAACAACTTTTATAGAGAGAGTTCCTTCCTTCGTGCCAGCGACATTTTTCAGTGTGATCGTGTATTTTCCGGCATCAGATTTTTGGCAGTCCCGTACGACAAGGGTGGTGTTAACTGCAGATGACTCCACACTGACTCTTGTGTCAGTTGCTAGAGGGTCTTCCCCTTTCTTCCAGGACACCGATGGGGTTGGCTTGCCTTTTATGGGGATCTTAAGACGGAAGTTGCTGTTTTCTTTGGCCAAGTAGCACAAATCAGGTAGATCCTTTAAGTCAAGGTCAGGAGCCACTGGGAAACAGCAGAGACAAATTTTTATTTTTAAGACCAGCAATTAACTTTTTATATTGTTATGGTTTGTAAAGAACTTATATAGAAGTCAATTGAGTAAGGCCCAAGAGTGTATTTTTGCTGACAATAAAGAGAAAATGAAGGTGCAGGTCAAAAGGCTTACCAACATCATCCTTTGCCACGACGACGATTTCGCTTGGGGTTCCTTCTCCATTTTCATTCTCAGCACTCACCCTGAAGGTATATTCCTTCCCTTCTATCAAATCTTTTGCAAAGTACTGTAAGTTTAATGCTTGCATAACTCGTTGCCACTTATTTTCGTCAGTTAGGAAATCGACTACATATCCGGTAATTCTGCTTCCACCATCGCTGCGAGGCTTTTTCCAGCCGATGGTACAAGATGACTTATTTACAGATCTCACTTTCAGATCCACAACTGGTCCCGGGGTTTCTGAAGCAAAGGAGAAACGGTAAGCCTAAGCCCCGGATAACCAAGGTAAGATGTCACTCAGAATGTCAGGGTAGCATCTCATTTGCTCACCGGAAGCTTTGACGGCATCACGTGTTTCACCGGGATCACCAATGCCGTACTCATTTTCAGCAAACACCCGGAAGAAGTAGGACTTGCCCTCCTCCAAGTTAGATACCCTGAAGCTTGTTTTGGGGCACTCCGTTGCCACTGTAGACCAGGACTTCCTCTCTGCGTCACGCTTTTCTACCACATAGTTTATGATGGGGCTTCCACCATCAATAATGGGAGGATCCCAAGTAATATAAGCAGAATCTTTGGATATTTCCTTAACAGTCACATTGACAGGTGGCCCAGGAGTATCTGGTAAATGGTAAGTAAGAAATAAATGTGTAAAAAAGGTATAGAATTGCATTTTTAACATGTATGATTTTGTTTCAAACAAACTTACCCAGCACTTTCACCACAATGGTATATTCCTTTTTACCACAGCTGTTCTCCAGAGTCAAGATATATTTTCCTGCATCATATTTGTTCACATTTTCACAGCGCAAGAAAGTGTCAAAGTCGGTTGACTTTATGTCCAGTCCAATCCTTTCTCTTAGATTGGCATCCGGTTTAGACCAAGTGATCTTTGGAGGTGGACGTCCTTTTACTGGTACATATAGTCTCAATGTAACGCCAGCACGTAATATAATTGTCTTCCTCAAATCAGCATCCAGTTCTCCCTCAGGTGGAACTGTTTAATTTTGGAGTGAAGAAAGTTAAATAATTTAATGGGTCAGACATATTTCCAAAGACTGGACTTAACCAACTCCTAAAATACGTTTCTTTTCTAGAACTGATTTCTTGTTGTTGTTTTTTTTTTTTTAAAAAAAATCCTTAATTTAATCCTCAAAACTTTTGTCAACAGTTTCAATACTCTATAGCAATTGTTGATCTTACTATTTTCCAATATCCTATAGGCTAATCCAAGTTTTCCCAGAAGGATCTTCTCATACACCTTCCATACTCTCACACTCTGCATATTAAAAGTAAATGACTGGTTTTTAGCTCTTGTCTGCTCTTACTTTTCTTATCTATTTTCACTGAAAGCACTCTGTTATAGACTCTAACTCTCCTTTTTTCTTTGTAGGAATAAAAGTACATAGGGGATGAGATATAAGTAATTCAAAATAAAGGAAGAATTGGTTATGAACCAGAGTGAATAGAAAAATTAAGACAGACAGCCTTCTAATCTATATTTATGGAAAAGGGTGGGTTAGAAGAGAAAATAAAAAACTGTAAGAATAATAGCCCACTACTTAGTTAAAAAATCTCCTTATGCTCAGAATAAGATTCCTATATTCCAAGAGAATGACTCTTTTGAAGACATGTCATTCTCCTGTAAGTATGAAACGCTTTCCAAAACCACAAATCACTTTGCATTCCATTTGGCCTATTATACAATACCACAAATTACCAACCCAGCTCTCCAAAAATGTATTCCTAGAATTACCAACTCCAAAGCCTATAAACAAATAAATGTACACAAGGGAGTTTACACATGCCCCCTGCCCCCTTACAATATGACTGATGAGAAAGCTCGATGTATTCTTCCTGGTAGTACTTACTTAGGATATCCTTTGGACAGTGGTTGTCTGGCACATCACTGGGGTCACTGTAGCCAACCTTATTAACGGCGTACACACGGAATTGATATTCTATGTTTTCCATCAGGCCGGTGACCTCAAAGCGGGTTTTCTGCAGCTTATCTGGTAAATTGCACCTCACCCAGTTAACAGAGTCAGCTCGTTTTGCTTCAACAAGGTAACCAATGATAGGGCTACCACCATCATAGGCTGGCTTGCCCCAAGAAAGACTCACAGAGCTACGGGTTGTATCATACACTTTAGGAAAAGCTGGTGGGCCAGGAGGATCTGAAGATAAATAATAATAATAATAAAATTTTTTCATTAAAACCTCACTCCTGGTTGTTTAAAGTTGATTGCAACACAGGATAAGAGACTTTTTCATGAGCACTTACACAGAGGGTCCCGAGCATAAACAGCTTTGGATGCATCACTGGGCTTGCCTGGGCCAGCCTTATTTATGGCTGTAACTCGGAACTCGTATTCGGTGCCTTCTTGGAGACCTGTTGCTTTGATAGTTCTTTCTATAACAGGTTTCCTGTTGACCTTAGTCCAATTAACTGCCTGGGTTTCCCGCTTCTCAACCAAATAGCCAGTGATGGATGAGCCGCCATCATCTGCTGGTGGTTTCCAGCTTACAGTCATGTGATCTTTGGTTATGTTACTAATGACAGGAGGATCACAACGTCCTGGTGGGTCTGCAGAGAGTGATGGAAAAGTTAATATCCCCTCTTAAAGGTAATACTTAAAAAGTAAAATGAAAAGCCACAGGAAAATGTTCCTACCATATGGGTTTTTAGCAATTGCTGGTTCAGTTAAGATTGGATCGCCCACTCCATATTTATTTTCGGCACAAATTCGGAACTGGTACTCGTGGCCCTCTATCAGTTTCTCCACACTGCAGCTGGTGATGGGCACAGTCGCAGAGACCTGGGCCCAGTTGGGTCTGCTTGTTTCACGTTTGTCAACAATATAGTTGGTGATTTCTGAGCCTCCATCTTCAAGAGGAGGTTCCCAAGAAAGCATTGCACGGTCTGAATACATTTTATTGATTTTAACAGATGCTGGAGGACCTGGTTTATCTGAAAGAACAAGGGAGAAAAGTGAAGTCTTTCACTAAACACACATGAAATGGGGAATGAGTAGAATGGAGGTCTGGAAACCTGGCTGCAGTCTTTATATTCTCACTAACCTCCCATATGACCTTGGAAGTCACTTAATTTTTCAAAACCATAATTTTCTCACATGGGAAATTATGTAACTGAAATATGTAATCTCGAATGCTCTTTTCAGCCCTAAAATGCTGCTGTTCCGTGATGAGAATAATTCTATGACTACAAAATACACATCAGGATATGCATCTTCCCTCATTATTATTTTGTAAATTCTGTTACATCACATTAGCCAAAATAAAACATGAGATTCCAGTTAAGCGCTTTAGTTACCTAACACTTTAAGCTTAATGGTGGCTGATTTGGAACCGCTTGGATTTTCGGCAGTAATGGTATAGTCTCCTGAGTCCTTCCGGTTCACGCTGAACAGCTCCAAGGTGCACAGGTTCCGCTTCCGGGCCATTTTGATGCCTTCTGCTGGTTTTAGCAGTGTGTCATCCTTCTTCCAAGACACTGTTGGTGTTGGTTTTCCAAAAACAGTAGCATCCAGGCAGACATTAGTTCCAGCTTTGACAGTAAGCAAAGATTTCATAGCCACACCCAGTTCTATCCTGGGAGGAACTGGAAAAAAAGAAAAGAAAATGATTTAATACATGCAAAGCTCTATGTCATTAATAAAAGTGGGAAATTCATATACTCTGTGTCTTTCAAGACAGAGTTTTTAGAATTAACATATTCATTACAAAAGAAATGCAGGTTTAAAGTAGAAATTCGATCATGTGAAAATATAAAGAAAAAAATAAAGATCACTTACAATGCCAACATCCTGAAATTTTCACTATCATTTTTGGGGGGGTCATATTTCTGTGAAAGTGTATGGTTAAAAGGATATGGTCTTTTCGTTTAACTGCTTTTTTTAGTTTAATATGTGATTAGGATTCTCCATAATATAATTTTCATGTCTGTCTACAAAGTACCTATCATTTTTATTCTTTTCTCCACAGATGTAGATTTCCTTTTTTATTAGGAGAAATATACATCATGAGTTCTGTCCTTCGCCTCTGATACTCAACAGAATCTTACCATTTTCTGCGAGGATGGTCACTGGGTCAGAAGGTTCCGAAGGCTGGCTGATGTTTACTGCTGTCTTGGCGATTGCTCTGAATTGATACTGAGCATTCTCTTCTAAGCCAGTAGCTGTGTACTCTTCCTGGGGAATCTGGTGTGGTGTAGTGTTGCACCGTACCCACTTATCACCAGGAAGTTTGCAAGCTTCTACGAAATAGCCAATGATTTTGCTGCCTCCGTCATGTTTTGGACGAGCCCAGATGAGGGATACAGTACTCTTGGAAACATCGATAACTTCAGGCTTTCCTGGAGGATCTAAAGCCAAAAGAGGTATTCTCAGCATTTTTCTTAATGGCAAAAGTTTTAACGTTCCATATTTCACATTATCCCTCAGAACACATTCCTGAGTGGCAACAGTAGTCTTCAGAGATTCTAAAATTTAAATGTGCCCCTATAATACTTAGAAAAACCCCCCAAAACTCACCAACTGGCATTCTTGCAGTCACATATTCTGTTGGTTTGCTGGGTGGGCTGGATCCAGCTTTGTTCAGGGCATAGATTCTGAATGAATACTCAAGACCTTCTATAAGGCCAACACAGGGGTATTCAGTTGACCGGACAGGAGTATCATTAGCTTTCACCCACAGCAAACTATTTCTTTCTTTGCGTTCAATCAGGTAACCAGTGATGGGGCTTCCTCCATCACTGTCTGGCCTGTCCCAGGCCACAAATATGCAGTCTTTGTTGACTTTCGTGACTCGTGCATTCTTCGGTTCACTAGGAACATCTGGAGATGAAAACAAGGGACATGTCAGTTTCTCCCTTAAGAAACAGACTAGAAAGAAGACATAATTTTTTTCTTCCCAAAAGAAACATACCAAATGGGAACTTAGCCAACATCTTTGGAGATGTGAGAGGCTCTGAAATGCCAAATCGATTTTCAGCACGGACCCGGAAGACATACTCCTGCCCTGGGATCAATTTTCCAATTCTGCAGGAAGTTTTTGTCACTGAAGCTAGCGCTGTCACCCAATCACCTCGGCTTACATCACACTTCTCCACTACGTAATTGGTGATGTTACTGCCTCCATCCTCCAGCGGGATATGCCATGACAGGGAGCAAGCATCGGCGTCTATGTCAGAAATGTCAAATGGAGGCTGAGGGGGCCCAGGAGCATCTGCATGAACCAAGAGGAAAGAAACATAAGAACAGGAATTTGATAGGAGAAATATTTTTGATCTTCATATTGCGATGTCCGTTTGGCTAACACTTAACTTACCCATGACAATAACTTTGATTTTCTGAGTGTCTGTCCCAGAGCTGTTCTCTGCAGTGAGGCTATAATAACCACTGTCTTTCCTAGTAACGTCTTTTATGATCAGAATAGAAGAAGTATCTGTTTTATGCACAACCAGGTGGCTGGATGTGACGACATCATCTTCTCCTTTTTTCCATTTACAGGTTGGATGAGGCTTTCCATACACATGGGCTTCAATTCGAAGTTTCTTCCCCGCTTTGATTGTAATTTGCTCTGGCATAAGGATCTTTGGTGGCACTAAAAGGAAAATAAAAATATGTTAATCTTGTGGGGAGGTTAGTTTCCTCTGATGGGCAATTATACTAGTGTGTTTCAAATTGTGGGTTTCAACTCTGAGTGGGTTCAATTAAATTTGGCATGACAGCTAATATTTTTCTTAAAAGAATGAGATTGAATTGAATAGAAAATATGAGCCCAGTATACAGAAGAAAGATAGGTGTTGCTTCAAGAAACTTCTTTTATGTGTGTGTGTGTGTGTGTGTGTGTGTGTGTGTATACCATGTTCTATATACATACACACATACATATATATGTGCTGTGTCATGAGTTATAGTTTATTTACAATGTATATGGGCTCAAATGCTTTAAAACCACTGTTTTCTACTATTAGTGAAGTATTTCTGGAACTATATTCCCCAGGGAAAGATGTCTACATGTGAAAAGAAAATTCTAATACATTTTCTCACAGGATAAAGATGAGACAATGACTACTTACACAGCTGTTCTTTGGCTTCATACACGCCTTCTGCTTCTCTCGGCAAACTGACTCCAACAGAATTTCTGGCCACTACTCTAAATTTGTACTTCTTTCCTTCCTTGAGGCCAGTGACGACAAGGCTGAGATCTTTAACCACTGAGTATTCTGTCCAGCGATCTGCAGGCTGCTCTTCTTCTCTGTAACTTATGATATAGCCATCGATTTTAGCTCCTCCGTCCCGCAGGGGAGGTAACCAAGCTAACGTAGCGCTGTTCTTGGTCATTTCAGTAACTTCCAGTTTCTTTGGTGGATCTGGCTCACCTAGAAGAAAAACGTGATTTAGAAGCTGTCCAGGTAACCTAATCAAATCCATTTGTTTATATACTTAAGTGTTTAGTATGACACTTGCTTCAAAGTACATGGAAACTGGTGGGTATGTTGAAAATAAATAGTACAAGATGAGTTAAGGAGTGAGTTGGATATTTATTTGTATTGTTTGGGTTTCTACAAGTTAATGCTCTATCAGTAGTAGATCAAAATGTTTAAGTACCTTTGTAATACTTTAAGCAATAAAAAAAAAATGTTTCAGTATCTTGACCTTGCTAACGTAGGGGACTGGAGTTAAAAAGAGGAAGAAGGGATATTGCTTACTTAGGGGATCTGATGCAAGCACTGGTTTGGGGACATCTGTAGGAACGCCGGGGCCATACTCATTGACAGCAGTTACTCTGAAGAAATATTCACTTCCAGGGACAAGATTGGTAACTTGGAAGCTCAGTTTCTTAACTTCAGGGGTAACTGTTGACCACGTCTTTCTCTCTGCATCACGTTTCTCCACAATATAATGTGTCACCTGGCTCCCACCATCATTCTCAGGAGGGGCCCAGGAAATGTGACATGATGTTTTGGTGACATCCGAAACTTTCAAATCAGACACAGGTCCGGGAGTATCTGTAAAGAACCAGAACATCACATATACATGTCTCCCCAGCCTCTTCACTGACAGATGCCTTTTTGAAGAGAAGGAAGAAGCTTGTTAGTAACCCACCTAATACTCTGACGTTCACGAACACGGCCTTTTCTCCTGCTGAGTTCACAACTGTCAAGGAATATTTTCCTGAGTCATCACGAGTAGAATTGGGGATGACAAGGAAGGCCATCGTATCGACAAGATCAACTTGTCCTTTTCTGACCACGTTATCAATACCCACTCTTCTCCAAGTGACTTTAGGGGCTGGTCGCCCTCTCACTATGGCAAACAGGCGAATCGGGCATCCTGCTCTCACTGTGACCAGTTTCCTCATGCTGGCATCCAAATCAATCTCCGGAGATTCTGCAAATGACATGAAAGCCATTAGCAAAATTCACAGAATGTGGGGAAGTGGTGTGAGAAGTGAAGATGAATGAATGAAATGAAATTATAGGACCTCACCTAAGATTTCTTTAGGTTTAATGGCATCCTTTAGTTCTGCAGGGCGCCCAATGCCAACCTGGTTTTGGGCACACACCCTGAACTCATATTCCTGGTTTTCGTCTAAACTGGTAGCAGTGAATTCCATGCGAATAAGTTGAGCTGCAGCATTGCACCTTTTCCATCCTTCATCGGGTGATGCATCTTCTTTCTTTGGTCTCATTTCCACAACATAGCCAATTATTGGTGCACCACCATCATACACTGGTTTTCCCCATCCAAGAGTTATGGAATTTTTGGTTGTATCAACAACTTTGAGATTGGTTGGTGGACCAGGTGGTTCTGAAAATAAATTATTTAAGAATAAATTTATGCATGGTTAACTACTACTAGGATATTTTAATCCATAATTTTATATAGTCTATTCTCAAAGATAGGCTTTTCAATATCTCAAGTACTGAGTCCTTATTTTTTTCCATAAAATTAGGATCTACCATTGTTCGTATACTTCAGGTGATTTGGTAAAAGATCTACTTTGAAAAATGTTGGATAAAATAAAGTTTTGAAGTTACAGAATTAATTTATTTTTCTAACCACTCTGTACTTGAGATTAAGAGTTGGTATAGTATCAGAAAAAGAAAAAATATCATACCTATGGGGTCTTTTGCCACCACTGGTTTTGATGGCAAAGATGGTTCTCCAATTCCAATTTCATTTTCTGCCTTGACACGGAACTGATATTCATGTCCTGGGAAGAGATTCTGTACTTTCAAACGTCTCTCAGGGATTGCACTCTTGTTAACAGGGACCCAACGTATTGAATGTTTTTCCTTTTTCTCCAAAAAGTATCCTGTGATGGACTTTCCACCATCATATTCAGGTGGACTCCAAACCACAGTCATTTCTTCTTTGCTTACTTTAGTGACATCTGGGGGATCAGGGCGACCAGGTCTATCAAATTTGGTTTTTGCAATGACTGGTTTACTTTCTGTTGGAGGCCCTGTGCCTATTTTATTTTCTGCACGGACTCTGAAAATATATTCATTTCCTTCTATGAGACGTGTTACTGTAGCACTGGGTGTTAAGACAGCAGCAGAATAGGTAGACCAAACCATGCGTTTGCTCTCACATTTTTCTAGAATATAATTTTGGATTTCACAGCCACCATCATCCTCTGGTGGATCCCAGCGAATAGTACACCTATCACTGGACACATCAGAAATTTTCAGATTTCTTACAGGACCAGGCTTATCTAAAACATTGACAGTGGCGTAGGCCACAAAACTGCCAGCTGTGTTAGTTGCTGTAATTACATATTTACCACCATCACTTCGCTTTGCTTTAGTAAGAGAAAATTTAGATGAATCAGCACTGGTATCAATCTTGACCCTTGGTGATCTTGTTAAGTCTGTAGCATCTTTGTCCTTGGTCCATGAAACTTCTGGAAATGGTTTGCCTCTAACACCTGCCTCAAGTCTAATGGTATCCCCTGCTTTAACAGTTAATACACCGCTTAACTTCAGATCAAGTACTGGTTTCTGTAAATCTTCCTTCACAACAACTTCCTCTGTCTTTACCCAGTCACTTTCTCCACCTTCATTTTTTGTTTGTACTCTGAACTCATAAATCTGGTTTTCAACACATTTGTCCACCATGAAGTGGGTTTCTTTAATGCTTCCTTTATGTCCTCTTTCCCAGTCAGCAGAACCCTTCAGTCTCCTCTCAACATGATATGATAGATTTGGGCTGCCACCATCATAATCAGGCCGCCGCCACTTTAGATAGACAAATGTCTTTCCTTTATCTGCAATGTGAAGGTTTTCAGGCTCACCTGGTCTATCAATAGGGTTAATAGCCAGAATTGGAGTTTTTGTTTCAATGGTTGGCCCAACACCTACTTTATTCTCTGCGCAAACTCGGAAGTAGTATTCATTGTTGGCTAAAAGGTTCGCCTTGATTAATCGCTTAGTGACATCCGAAGCAACGATTGACCAGCCTTTCTGGTTTGGTTTGCGAGATTCCACTATGAAATTGGTTATCTCCGAGCCACCATTATCTAGTGGGTTTTCCCAAGAAACTGTACAGTTCTCTTTGTTTACATGGCTAACCCTTAAATTCTGGCAAGGTCCGGGTCTGTCAAGGACATTAACAATAGCGGAACCTTGGGCATGTCCACTGCTGTTCTTAGCGGAGATGATATATTTGCCGTGATCAGCTCTAACAGCTTCTTTAATTTGTAATTCAACACGAGGTAGATCTTGAATGATGTCAACCCGCTTTTCACGGACCAGTACTTTGCCTTCCTTGGACCAAGTTATGTCTGGTTCAGGTCTGCCTTTGACTCGAGCAAGAATATGGATAGTTTGGCCCACTCTAACGGTAATAACATCACGACAAGTAACATCAAGTTCTACTTCTGGAGGATGAAGGATGTCTTTTGCAATCACAGATTCTGCCAGTTCTCTTGGCTCTCCCTCTCCTACAATATTAGCTGCCTTTATACGGAATCTGTACTCAGTTCCTTCAATTAGTCCTGGTACTGTAAAGGCACATTGCCTAATGAGTTCATCTTTATTAATCCTGTTCCACTGTGTCGTACCAGCCTTCTGACATTCTACTACATAGCCTAGAATGGGGCTACCACCATCACTGAGAGGCTTTGTCCATACCAAGTCAGCTGTTTCTTTGGTCTTGTCTTTCAGTTTAGGATTAATAGGTGGTCCAGGTGGTTTGATGGGCCGGCAAGCTTTTATTGGGTCAGAACTTGGGGATGGATTGCTAAGTCCTGCAAGATTTTCAGCAAAAACTCTAAACTCATATGTATTTCCCTCATAGAGTCCTGTCACTCTAAACTTCAAGTCCGCTATAGGTGTTTTGTTGACCCTCACCCATTTGCCAGTTATTTCTCGACGTTCTACATAGTAACCAGTTATTGGGCTGCCACCATCAGATTTTGGCAGAGTCCAGGACAACATTGCAGAATTTTCAGTAATGTCAGTAACCACTGGTTTACCTGGAGGCGATGGAGGATTAAACTTATGTTTAGCAACAGTAGGTGTGGAGTCAAGGGGAGGACCAACACCCATCTTATTCTCTGCACTAACTCGGAAAACATATTCAGAGCCCTTTTGCAGATGTGGGACTTTCAGCTTTGTCTTACTGCTTCCTGAAGAGACAACACCCCACGTATCTTTTCTTGTATCTTTTTTCTCAACGATATAATTTATCACAGGGCTTCCTCCATCATCCCTGGGTGGCTTCCAGGAGATAGTCATATGCTCAGGGCTAATATCCAGAATATCAATAGGACCTGTTGGTGGACCAGGAACATCAAGGACAGTAAGATGTACAGCTACTGTTTTGGTGCCAGCTGCATTGGAAACTGTGATTTGATATTCCCCAGTGTCTCTCCTTAAGCAGTTCTTAATGGTGAGTACAGATGAGAAATTGTCAGTTTCAACTGTGTAATGTTCATCGGTTTTAATCTCACTCCCATCACTTGTCCACTTTGCAGTAGGAAAGGGTACACCTCTTATAATGGCTGGGAATCTGACTGTCGTTCCAGCTTTTACCACAAGGCCTTCAATTAATTTCACATCCAGCTCCACAGATGGAGGCACTAAAAAGTAAACACAAAGAAATTAGATTTTTAAAAAGAAATAGGCATAATTTTAAAAAGAAACAATAATAATGCCAATCCAAAAATTACCTAATTTTTCCTGACATTCTATTGGAATAGTTGTGTCAGGGAGACTAAGACCCACGATATTTTCAGCTTTTACACGGAATTTGTAGATCTTTCCTTGTTGTAGTCCAGTAACAACACACTCTAAATCTGGCACAGTCTTAAACTTAATCCAGTCTTTGGTTCCTTCCTCTTGATATTCCACCAAATAGCCAGTGATTGGAGAACCACCATCACGATCTGGCTTATTCCAAACAAGGGAGACTTCAGTCTTGTCAACATCTACATGGTGTAGGTCCTTGGGTGGCCCGGGGGGATCTTTTCAAAAGAAGAAGTTATGATGAATAAAGAATATTCTCAAAGACGGTCAAATAATATTTTGTATTTTGAGGAAGCAACTTACGCAGAGGATCCACAGCCTTGATGGGTTTAGGTGTTTCAACAAAAGGACCACGTCCATACTGGTTCTCAGCAGCCACTCGGAAGAGATACTGATTGCCTTCGTTAAGATGTTTAGCCCAGTGACTCTTTTTCTTGGACGTAGTTGAGAGAGGTGACCACTGGGCGCCTGCAACATCTCTCCTCTCAACCACATAATTTGTAACAACAGAACCACCATCATCCAGTGGTTCCTTCCAAGTAAGGTAGCAAGAATCTTTCCTAATTTCACTGACTTCCAGATCTCGAGGTGGCCCAGGCTTATCTGAAAGTGTTAAGAAATGCAGTTATATGTGATTTAATACAGATAAGAGCTCAAAATATATCACAATTTACTTTTAACTTGTTTTTACATAAAAAACATCCTAAGTATTAAAATTCTTACCTAATACAAGCACTTTTACGGAGACAGTTTTTGAACCAGCTGGATTCTCCACTGTTAAGGAATAAATTCCACCATCCTCATGGGCAGCGTTACGAATTTCAAGCTTGCTACCAACTGGAGTAACATCAATTCTTGCTTTAGTTGGAGCCTCTCTGTCTTCTTTTTTCCAAGTTACTTTTGGGAATGGCACTCCTTTGATGATGGCACTAAGTCTTAGAGTATCACCAACCTTTATATGTTGTTCTCTCGCCATGTTGGCATCAAGAATCAACTCAGGGGGTTCTTGAATAAAGACAATAGTACTTTCAGGTTTGAGTTGTTAAAGAATTTTACAAATAAGTGTATACATTGACACACCTATCTTCCTTGAAAGAAAGCTGAGAACATTTTACTCACCAAGTCTATCTTTTACTAGTACAGGCTCAGGAACATGAGCTGGATCTGATTCACCAGCTTCATTGACTGCTAGTACTCTGAACTTGTAGGTTTGACCATCCCGAAGACCAGTGACTTTATATGTAGTTTCAGGACATGACTCAGGAGTGTGATTGGCTCTTCTCCACTCTTCATCTCCAACTTTTTGGTACTCAACGATGTAACCCAGAATCTTGCTCCCACCATCGCGACGTGGTGGCTGCCAAGTTAGGTCAACTGAATTACATGTTGTATCTATTGCTTCAGGATTAACAGGTGGACTTGGTTTAGCTATATAATAGAAGGAAAAAAAAAAGAATTATAATATACCTGAAAACAAAGTTGGATAATATGAAAACTGAATGAATGCTTTAATACTATACCAATTGGATCTTTGGCAAAGACTGGTTTGGATGGTGGGCTTGGGTCTCCAATACCAATTTCATTTTCTGCAGCAACCCGGAATTCATACTGACACCCTTCTAGAAGATCAGGAACCCTGAATTTAGTGTATGGATGGATCGGCTCTTTGGTAACTCTAGCCCATCGTTTAGACATAGTTTCCCTCTTTTCCAGGATGTAGTTTGTTATGGGCTTTCCTCCATCATTTGGCTTGTTCCAGGTTACTAATGCAGAGTCTTTGGTAACTTCCGTAACAATTGGCTGGTCAGGTGCATAAGGAACCCCTATCATAAACATTAGCAACATGTGTTAGAAATTTAATTTTTCCTATTAACAATATCAAACATTGAATCACAAAAATGAAGTG
>NW_006288615.1:12417176-12419123 GCF_000327345.1 Myotis davidii | reverse complement strand
TATCACAACCACATTCAAATACTACCAGGGTCTGATATTGCGTATTAACTTAATGAATGCTTGCCAAATGAATAAAATGTTTGGCATTTATACACATATTTTGTCACTGTAGTTTTTTTTTAAATTAATAATTGAGTGAAGAAGTAATTAAGAATGAAATTGTTTGAAACTGTACGTACTTATTGGATCTCTGATGACAATTTCATGTGGCGTTTCAACAAAAGGGCCTATGCCAATGCTATTTTCAGCTGCAATTCGGAAAAAGTAGGCTTTCCCTTGAATGAGACCCTGGACAGTAGCATTATGTCGGGTGACTGTGTATGTCACCGGGGTCCATGCTCTGCGGTCAGCTTCCCGTTTCTGAATGACATAATTGGTGATTGGAGAGCCTCCATCGTCTTCCGGAGAAAACCACGTCAGTTTGCAGGAGTCATTGGTCAGGTTGTCAGGCAGGAATGGGGTTCCAACAGGACCTGGCACATCTGGAAATAAGAGGAAAAGCATTCTAGTTGTTTGCTTTCAATGAACTATACGGCTCAATATTTGTTACCCTCTGTTTTCAAAAAGGGGACACAAATGTTATGAAGAAAATAAAATTTTGTGTTTATTAACTGAGTTGTTTTTCCTCCCCTGGTATCTATTTTCAACCATATTTTTAGACAAAGTAGGTTTACAACAGTTACGGCTTGCCCCGGTTTCAGCAGAAGCTGAAGGAACAGTAACTAGGAAGGGGCTGTTGGGAGGACGCCCAGGGGGAGACGGGATGAGAAAGGAGTAACAGCATAGCTACTGTTTTGTGTCCAATTTTTCAAAGGGGAGTGACTTTTTTTGGGGGTCACCAGTGAATCAATGAGGAGCACAGGAGGTCCCAAATCTCAGAATGACCTTTGAGAGGGTTGAAATTTAACCTGGGAGTGTACCAGTTGGTCAAGTTAAAATAATAGCCATTAGGTAAAAGAGTGTTTAGTAGCTTGAAACTAATCTAAAATCTTGTAGGATTATTGCCCAATAAGATATTTTTCCTTATACCATTTTCATTAATGAAACCATAATGTTTTTTTAAACATTAATTATGTTCAATAGAGAACTAGTTATTTTCACATAAAAAGTGAAAGTAACTGTTTGGAGTGTGATTGTTCCTGGAGACATGCTGAGAGAGAGATCCGAGTGGGAGGGCTTTATTTTCTGAACAAATCACTGGAATGAAGCAGCCAGCAAGAGGCATGACAAAGCACTGGGGAGTTCAACTCTATATTCAATGTCTCGCAATTCAATATTGATAATTAAATATGATGCTTCTCTTCAATTAGAATACAGAAACCCTTCAAAGGGATTTTTGCAGTATTATGATAATTAGAAAATAAAGAAACAGTCCCATAATGTGAAAATGGTCAACCTTTGCAAACTGTGAAACATTCATGTACAATTGCGGGAAAGTTGCTTTTATGAAAACTTATAATAGCATAGTAAATGCTTATGGTAGCATGTTATATAAAAAGTCAACACATAAAACTTTACAGTAGGAGTACTACCATATAAAATATGTATAGGATAAAGAAACAAGGAGAAATTAAAAAAATGCTAATACTGTAGTGGTCAATGAGATGCTGGATGATTTTTCTTATTTTCCAAAATATTTGTGACATAATTTTATTTTAACATAGCCTTTTAAAAAAATATATTTTTATTTATTTCAGAGATTAAGGAAGAGGGACAGAGAGAGAAACATCAATGATGAGAGAGGATCATTGATTGGCTGACTCCTGCATGCCCACTACTGGGGATTGAGCCTGCAACCTGGGCATGTGCCCTTGATCAGAATCGAAGCTGGGACCCTTAAGTGTGTCGGCCCACCCTCTATCCACTGAGTCAATTTCATTAGGACCTGACTTATATTTTTGTCACATCACTCTTGACTCAAAATTTTTTCTGAAATTTCAGTAAGAA
>NW_006288615.1:12412817-12414870 GCF_000327345.1 Myotis davidii | reverse complement strand
ATAGAGAATAGATCTGTCTCCAATTACTTTATACCAACTTGGGGAACAGGTACATGTGGTCATCATCCTTTATCTACATATGGCTCTATGCAGCTAATGACTATCACTTACCTGGCATCCTTATGCATGTAGATATTGAGGAGGGGCAGAGAGAAGTGAAAATTGTAGTTGCATAGGCATGGGAGTTCTTACATGATATTTCCCTTAGTATTTATGCAATTATGAGGGACCTATTGTGTTAATTCTGAGATGAATTCCCCTTTGAAGAAATATAACTGATAGTAGAGGCAAAGCAAATGTCTATTTTCCATAAATTTAGTATAAGAATGTGCAAAGACTGTTGTGACTATGGCCCTCCTAAATTTAGAAGAATTGAACAAATACACAGCAGTAGTGGTATTAACAATAATTAGAGGAAGAATTATTACCATGTTTGTGTATATATTTTATCTATTAAAATGGATATGACTTTTTCTCAAACAGATGAAAAAATAAGTGGGGCTTGGCAGTTGCTGAGCAAATAAGTGGCTATTTTCTGCCCCTTTTGAGGAGCATGTGGAAAAAGTGCTTTGACTTCTGATAAGTAAAATAGCATGCACGGAAAAAAATTATCTTAGGAAGTTCCAAGCATCATCTTATTTAATGAAGGAAAAGTTAACATCGAAGGAATATGACAATTCCGTAGCAGTTGAGGGAATGAGTGATTGAGCAATGTGCCCATGTCCACACTCAACCCACGGTGGCTTCCCGATGTATAGACATATCTCTTTTTATTTCGGACTATTATTAAACGTCTAGAAAGACAGTCACGGGAGGATGTTCTCTGTTACCACGTTGGTGCTTACATGTCTGGTCTTTGATAATCACAGGGCCCACAGTGGCGGAGGGTTTGCTGACTCCCGCCTCATTGACAGCTTTGACTCTGAATTCGTATTCCCCACCCTCTACCAGGTCTTCCGCGGTAAACTCCAGTTCTTCCACATCACGCCGATTGCACTGTTTCCACGCTTCTTTCTTTTTCCCAGTAGGGTCCCACGCAAGGCACTCAACAATATAGTGGGTGACAGGGGAGCCTCCATCATTCTTTGGGGGTTTCCACGACAGGTGTACCGTGCTCTTTGTTATGAGGCCAATCTTGAGTTTAATAGGAGGGTCAGGAGGATCTTTAAAAATAGTTAAAGAAAGAATGAAGCATTGTTTATGGCTACGTGTTTTTCAATTTGGAGAAGGTATTTTAATCATAGATTTGAAAACTTACATATTGGGTCCCTGGCAGTGGTCCTCTGAATGGTTTCCACAGGTGGGCCAATGCCAAAACGGTTTTCTGCACGTACGCGGAAGAAATACTGCTGTTCAGAGATGAGATCAGGAACCAAGAATGTGGTGCTGCCACAATTTGGATTGACTTTAGTCCACGCTTTCCCATCAATAGTCTTCTTCTCGATGACATAGCCTCTGACCCTGTCTCCTCCATCATCATCTGGCATCTTCCACGTCAGTCGGCAACTACCCCTTGTGATGTCACTGACTTTCAGATCTTTGGGTGGCCCTGGTACATCTGTTGAATGCATATCACAATATAAGCAACGTTGTTTCTTAAAACAAATAATTTGTTCTTATTCCATGGTAACTTTTAAAGTCTTCCTTACCCATGACTTTAACTCTGCAACTTGCAGTCTTTTGTCCTGCTTTATTCTTGGCCGTGATGCTGTATTTGCCTGAATGAGATCGTTTACACTCCGGAATAATAATGACTGATGAGTTTTCAGCAGTCTCCACCTGTACAAAACCCCCCAAACAAACAGTAGTTATACCTTGAATGAAATAATAGAAGTACTGAAGTCAACTAGATTCTGAATCTTTCCATTTTATCTTACCTGTGCATCTTCGGGTATATCGTGAACTCCATCCTATTAGAAAAGAAGATGGTCAGTTTTTGTATAAATATTCCTTAGAGTGATTCAATGGGAGACACAAAGAATTATACTTTTCTCACCTTCATTGC
Organism: Myotis davidii; assembly: GCF_000327345.1. Lineage (NCBI taxonomy): Eukaryota > Metazoa > Chordata > Mammalia > Chiroptera > Vespertilionidae > Myotis > Myotis davidii. The sequence continues at coordinate 12,412,865 of NW_006288615.1, read as the reverse complement.
CTTCTTTGCCTTTCCATCAAATTCCCAAGAGGATTTTGGTTGGGCGCC
>NW_006288615.1:12397316-12412766 GCF_000327345.1 Myotis davidii | reverse complement strand
CAGGAATCCTAATCTGTGTGCCAGCTTGACAAGTCAGACTGTCCTGTGCTCCAATGTCAATGAAAACTTCTGGTGCCTCTGTAACACCACGAATAATAGAACAGGATTTAGCTCACCTTATGCAATAAAGTAACTGACATATCTTCAGTAAACTAATCCATTTAATAATAATATCCAAAGGTGAATGCATCGGTGGAATAAGGACCAGTACCTTGAATATCAGTTGCAGGGATCTCTCCAGTTGTATCACTTGGTTCGGATTCGCCAGCTTCATTGACAGCTTTCACTCTGAACCTGTACTTTCTGAGTTCTTTCAAATTCGGCACCACACATTCACAGGCAGTTAGAAGTTTATCGGGCTCATTTACTCTTTTCCAGTCAGTGGTTCCTTCTTCTTGCATTTCTACGATGTATCCTTTGATGGGACTGCCACCATCTTTGGCTGGAGGTTTCCATGCCAGCGAGATGCTGGACTTTGTTTTATCTTTTACCTCCGGGCAAGAAGGTGGCCCAGGTGGATCTAGGAAGAGGAAAAACCCCGAACATATAAAGTTTCGAAGCTGATGGAATGCTAGGTTTATATACCACAGAGATGCTGTACTGGACATGATCATTTTTTACTTTTTATTTTTACTCGGTTAGAATATTAAAATAGGAATGCCAAAAGAATAAATTACTTTCTAGAATAGAGAAATATAGAAAATAGTCTATTTTCAGTCAGCATTAGTGCAAAAACAAAGAAAGCAAACAACTAACTGGGATTAGAAAGACTACTTTGATCTCTAGATAGATCTGTATTCTATTTACACATGATTAGTGAAAAGCTATTTTATTTTTGAGATCCCTTTGAAGAGATACTGCAATATTTTCTACTAGAAACATTTTAATTAATTCACCATAAAATTAAAAATGATTTTATCATTAGCTGGTAAATTTTTGAACACAAACTAACCTTAAGACTCTATACAGTCACTGTCTACAATAATCACATAACAATCCTTTACATTCTTGACAGTGATTTATAATTACAGAAATTCTTTTACTCTCTTGATCTTTTTAACCACAGCTCTTCCCTCTTCAGTACCTAGTATAGTTCCTTGCACATAGCAACATATTCAGTACTCTTACTGAGTGAATGAGTGGCTCCTACTTCATTTTATACATTATAGAACTTTTTAACAAATAGCAAAAGGTTTTTCTAGAGAATCTAATCAGATATATTATACAATAAATGCAATTAATCGTTAAGTCCATGGAATTTTAATTTTTGAACTGATCTGCTCATAGATATTTTAGAAGTATTTTTCCTTTTAATTGACCCCACAGACTGTGCTTGAGAATCTTATACGTTTTTTAAATAAATATTACTGAATATTTAACAACATTTTGCTTTTTGTTAAATTCCTACTGGAGGTTCTGACTATTTAGTGAGGGAGATAACTTTCCATAGTATCTAATGAGATTGGGATTTATTAAAGTATGGGAGCAGAGAGGAGCTTATGTCAAGGGTCATTGTTATGTGATTTCTCATAAAAGTACTAGGTTTAATCCAAGAGTTTAAAAACTATATGGTTTATGTTTGTGTTTGTATGTATATGTACATATATAGAGATAGTTGTGCATAGTGTGTGTGTATGTATATAAATAAATATATATACACATATACATACCTACTTTTGATAGTCTATATAAGTATGAAATTTCTAACTTTAAAAAAATAAAATAATTTGGCATAGAAAAATAGAAGAAATTTAAAAGCAAAATTATCCAGTTAGTGGCTTTGCCCTTTGTAAATTCCAGAAATGGAAGCATACTTACATATGGGATCTCCTGCAACCTCTGGATCTGATGGTTCACTGGGAGGGCCAATTCCTGCAGCGTTTATTGCCATTGCTCTGAACTGGTATTTAACACCTTCAATCAAACGAGGAACATTAAATTCCACGCCTTTTGATCCCACTTTGGTTATTGGTGCTCGGCTAACACGTGACCAGTAGGCACTTCCCTCTTCTCTCTTCTCCAGCCAGTAGCCAGTAATTGGAGAGCCGCCATTGTCCAAAGGAGGAGTCCAGCTCACTAGCATCGACCCTTTGGTGCGCTCCAAAACTTTTGGTTTTCCTGGAGCTCCAGGAAGGCGATAGGGATCTTGAATGGTCACTTTATCTGATTTGCACTCATCACTGATTCCGTATTTATTCACTGCCCTAACTCGGAACTCATACTGGCCATTGGGGATAAGTTTCCAGAGCTGGAAATTAGATGAATAGTAATTTTTTAAAAAAGAATATACTTATGTTGATTTTCACTTATTTTCAAATTACTTATTTTGGTAAGAAGACTATAAAAAATAAATCTATAAACTCTAATATATATAGTTTACAAATATGGAGACTCTAACATGGAGAAAGCTTTTAAAATGAAAATATCTAAATTTATTTTTTATTTTATTAAAAAAATTTATTAGTGAAAGTATTACATATGTCTTCTTTTTTCTATGATTAACCTCTTATAGCCTGCCCCAGCCGCCCCGCCCCAGGCCTCCACCACCTTATTGTCTACATCCATGGGTTATGCATATATGCATACAAGTTCTTTGGTTGATCACTTCCCATACCTAATAGTGGATCTCTCAAGTAAAAGAGAATTTGTATATCAAATATTGTATTTATCAAGTGGCCTTATGTGCACGGTGCTACAAACTACAATGAGATTTTTTTTTGGTTTTGAGTTTAATCATTAAGTTCTAAGGTTATGCCAGACTGGTGTTTAATCAAGGTCTTGCCCTTTTCATGTGTATAAGAACATATTTAAAAGAGTTTACCCCATATCTCTTCTCTACGGCAGTGTTGGTGACTTCCTCCCATTCAGATTTCTTCCTACTTGCATCACGTTTGTCAATGATATAATGGGTGATTTCACTGCCACCATTGTCTAGAGGGGCATCCCATGTCAAATAGCAAGATTCAGCTTTAATGTCTGTAACAGCAAGGTTTCTTGGTGGAGATGGACGATCTGGAAAGGAACCAAAAGAGGAGACTGAGAAGGCAATTCTTAAACAGACACTGGATTTTGTTTTTGACATAGAAAGCGTGTTGCTTACCATATACTTCAACATGGACATTTCGGAAGACTGAGCCAAGGCGATTGGAAGCTGTAATTGTGTAAGTGCCTTTGTCCTGCCGGACTGCTTTGGGAATGATAACCTCAGTCTTTGCCTCACTCCGGGATACTTCTTCCTTGGTTATCTTCAGTGCATCAGTGGGTTTTTCAATCACAGTTTCATTCTTGGACCACTCAATCTTAGGCATTGGAAGGCCTGTCACATCCGCAGGAATGTTAACAGGCTCTCCTGCCATAACCTTGATAGTGTCTCCTCGAACAGACAGGCGCAATTTAATAGTTGGTGGCACTGTGAAAAAGAAGGACAAGAGAAAATTAGCGGAATCATAAGGATATTTGCTCAAACTATGAGATAAAGGCAACGCTGTAAATTACGTTAAAATTATTATTATGTTCAGATTCCACACCTTCATCGTCTTGTATGACCACGTTAAGAGGCAGGGATGGTTCACTTTCACCAACTGCATTGACAGCTTTGACACGGAACTCATACATTTGGTGTTCATCAAGGTTTTCAACCAGAAAAGATGTGGTTGGGCAGAGTCGCTTGTTAACTCTTTCAAAGTCAGGTTTGTCGTGACGCCGTTTTTCGATGATATAGCCTTGGATGGGGCTGCCACCATCACTGCGGGGCTCTTTCCAGTCGAGGGTGATAGTGGACTTCGTTCTTTCTGTATATGTGAGCCTCTCAGGAGACGTTGGAGGACCTTTAACCAGAAGCAAGTTGAAATGACAAACATGAAATAAATGTTCATATAAGAAATATTTCACTTCAAATTAATTGTGTGAAAAATATGTTCCTGTGTGGCCTAGTCTTAATAATACCTGTCTTTAAAATCCTTCTCCAAACATCTCCATTCCCTACTTACAGGCATTCATATAAGACAGAATTTTTCTTAGTAAACTTTGGCATTGAGATTGATTAAAAGTAAATCGAGGGGCATGTCTGCTTTTTTTATATTTAGCATTTTAGATATTTTTACTTCTGTCACTGGGGAAGCTTCCAATCCTAATGAACTAGGAGAGTGGGTCTGTGAATATTTGCTTTGGATGACCAACTGAGAGTAAAGTTTTATTGACAGACAGTGGATATGTCTATTGAACACACTTTGAGTCATGTTGCCTCAAGTGTGGGCTTAAAATGGGGTGGAAAGAGAATTTATGTAATGATGCTTTAGTTTGGTGTCCCAAAGGACAAAAACCAAAAGAATAAGCTTTGAATGGTGAAACTAGACCCCATCCACTCTTATTGACTATTAGAGGCCCGGTGCATGAATTTGTGCACAGTGAAAGGAAATTAATTAGAAGATATATTTTAGAAGCCGGGGAGGGACCACAGGAGGTTGACTCCAGGTCATGTCCAGCCCCGTCTCGCCAAATCCCCATTGGGGTCGATCAGGGTCAGCAGGACAGCTGGGAAGGGACTACAAGAAGGCTCCAGGGCGTGTTTGACCCTTCTTGCCCAGTCCCAATCGGCCGAACCCCAGCAGCAAGCTAACCAATAGGTTGGAGCATCTGTCACCTGGTGGTCAGTGCATGTCATAGCAACTGGTTGAGCAGTTGACCTATTGGTTGGACACTTAGAATATTAGGCTTTTATATATATAGATTACTGAAACCAAAGCAGAGGTCTGTAGTGAGTGGTATAGGAGGTAACTTTGTTTTTTTTAGGTGGTGGTGGAGAAATAATACCATCTGTCTCTTGGGGAATGGGTCCCAAGACTTTGTTTTCTTGGATGACATATAAATGTGCATTACCAGTGTGTGCAATTTTAGGGTTTCATATTTGTTCATATTGGTCAAGGAGATTTCCTATGGTTGGTTTTTATTCCTTGATGGCTCTTCCTGGTTTGGGGCCTTTCAGGGTGGGGAACTACTTGAGATCTAAAGGAAGACTAAGACATTTATCCTAAGGCAATATCTATCCTGTAACCTTTCAAAAACAATGAACTCTCTTTAACTACAAAGCTATTAAATTAATTACTTCAGTATATTCTATTGTAAATATATAATATTTCTAAATTATTTTTAGGTTCTTGCTAAACTCCAGTAAACTCAGGTTTTTTAGTACATATAACCATGGTTGGTTTTGTATAAAAAATTACAGTGAGCCAAAAATTATATTAAAATTATAGTAAATATGGTATTCTTAAAGGTTCTAGTAGTTATTTGATTTACCTTTCTTATTACTCCCTAGCTATAGATCTTGATACTATTGGGAGTTTGAAGCCTTAAATAGAAACAAACATTATTTACTTTATAAACACAATGAAAACCTTCTCTTTTACCTAGTGGATCAACTGCAAGAATTGGTCCTATTTCAACAGGCGGGCCACAGCCAAACTTGTTCTTGGCAATCACACGGAACTTATATTCTTGTCCCTCAAGAAGACCTGTGATATCACACTTAGATCTCTCAGTCTCTATGGGTTGTCTCCAAGTATGCATCTTGGCATCTTTTCTTTCAATAATAAAGCCTGTGATTTCACTTCCTCCATCATCTGCTGGATCAGACCAGTTCAGCAGACACATCTTTCTGTTTGTTACAACAGGTTTTAAGTCAAGAACGGGGCCAGGGACATCTGCAAAATAAAACAATGAAAAAAGTCAATGCAATAAGATAGTAGAACTTGAAAATCCTCTAAAAATCCATGTAACATTCCTTACCAAAAACCTCTACCCTGACTGCTGCAAATTTGGAACCACAGCTATTGGTAGCTGTGATCACATATCTGCCATGATCTTTTCTCAATGCTTCCTTGATAATTAGTTCAGATTTGGTTCCAACGTTCTCTATTACAACACGGTCTTTATCCAGTTCTCCTTCTTCTATGGTCCACACTTTGGTAGGCTCTGGACGGCCAGTTACCACAGCTGGAATTCTGAGAGTCTTCCCAGCCATTATTTGTATTCCACCCTTAACAGAAACATCTAGTTCCACAGATGGAGGCTCTGTTGATAAAGAACAGTCAAACATTAGCCCAAGGAAGATGGGGGGGAGGAGGGACCCATACCAGAAAAGTAACCATAATCTTTATCATATAACTTTTAAGTACCTTGAGGTTCAGCCACAGTAACAGGTCCCGTTTCTCCAGGTGGTCCTTCACCCGCAGCATTGACAGCACTCACTCGGAGTTTGTAATCAGCACCCTCTCGGATTTCTTTGACAGTGTACTTACGGACCTTGATCATCTTCTCTGTGCAGCGTGACCATTCATTTGTCCCAACCAGTTGCTTATCGACAAAGTAGCCAATAATTTCCCCACCGCCATTGAAAGCTGGGGGTTCCCATTCTAGTTCAATAGTTGTGGAGCTTGTGTCAGCGACTCTTGGGACAGGTGGTCCAGGTGGAGCTAGAATGAATGAGATATACAAATCAAAACTCACTGATGGTTTAAAAATGTACAGTAGCTTACCTATCCCACTTGTTTTTCATAGGGCATTGCCTGTAACATGGGTAAGTACTGTTTTGTGAAACTTTTAAGTTATATATACAGATGTTTAAAACTTTACATTGTAACCTCCATATAGTGGCCATAGTCACTGCTATATTTTGTTTGATTTTACAGTTTTATTGAAATATTAGTAACATATATGTAGGTTTAAGGTATATAGCATGATTTGATACATGTATATATTGTGAAATGATTACCATAACTTATTAACATCTCTATCCCCTCACATAATTACCATTTTTTGTAGTGATAATATTTAAGATTTGCTGTCTTAACAAGTTTCAAGTATATAATCACCATGCTGTACCCCACTTTCTTCTGAAGATGTTACTTACAGATTGGATCATGCGCTGTTTTGGGATCTGAAGGGGGACTGAACTTTCCAGGTCCAGCGGCATTTTCGGCACATACTCTGAAGACATAGGTGAGTCCTTCTAATAGGCCTTCTACATTGGTCTTCAAAGCATTCAGAAGGTTTCTGTTGACACGAGACCAATGTGTACTATTAACCTCACGTTTTTCAAGCCAGTAACCCAAGATGGGGCTTCCATTGTCCTTTGGTTCATTCCATTTCACTAGCATACTGTTGCTGGTAACATCTTCCACAATGGGCTTATCAGGAGCATCAGGTGGTTCTGATGAAAAAAAAAAAGAATATTTGAATTAATTCCTTAGTATGACATAAACATTCAAATTCAAAAGCTGTGACAATGTATATAGCAGAGCATATGATCAAAAGGCAAAATTTAGATGCTAAAGGAACCTTACCAAATGGATCTTTAGCTGTAAGTGGCTTTGAAACACAAGGTGGTCCAGGGCCAAACCTATTTTCAGCTCTTACACGGAAGAGGTACTCTTTTCCTTCAATCAATTTTGTCACTGAATATTTGCAATGTCTGAGTGTTGAAGTGATAATAATCCATTCTGAGTCAGGTTTTGTCTTATCTTTCTTTTCCAAGGTGTAGTTTATAATTTCACTGCCACCATCATCAAGGGGTGGTTCCCATTTGCAGAGGACTGAGTTCTTTCTAATATCTTCAAATACAAAGTTGATCGGTGGTCCTGGTGTATCTAATATTTCAAAGGAGAATGGTGATTAAAAATTTGTGTAGAAATGGTTTCAGCAGAAAATTTAAACGTTAGCGTGTTTCCTTTGACATAAACTTTTGATTTTCCTATATCTATCTTTGCATCACATTAGCTAATGAATAACAAGGTTGGTTGATTTCTTTTACATAGCCATCAGAAAAAAAATGGGACTAAGGATTCCTTGCTGAAGCCATTTCCCACTTCTTTTAACTCCCCCCCGCACCCCCAATAAACTTTTTATTTGAGTTTTACTAAAACTCTTATGTTGAATGTCTTCCAGTGGGAAGGGTAGTTTTAAATACTTACCCAGCACAGTGACAGTACAAGGAGCTTTTGCAACACCATGGTCATTTTCAGCTTTGATCATATACTGGCCATGGTCCGGTCGAAGAGAATCTCGGACACGTAGCTGAGATTCTCCTTTTTTACTACTGTCAATACTCAAGCGCTCCACCAGTGGCAGGACAAATGGTTCTTCTTCTTGAACTTCACCCTTCTTTCTCCTAACTGTGGGTGCTACTCGTTTTTTCATTTCTTCTGGTGTAAGCACATTTTCATCCTTTAGCCATGTAATAGTTGGGTAAGGTGACCCAGAAATTGTTGCATCAAGTGCTATTTCATCACCTCGTCTTACTTCTAGACTTGTTCTCATAATGACTTTTGGGGCATCTGTAATGATAAAAAAACAATAATTGTTTTCAATTCTGATTAAAATAACTGAAAAAACATTATTCTCATTTATTTGATAATGGGAAAACACCAACCCAATTAAACATCACTTACCAATAGGATCTACAGCTTTGGTTGGAGGAGTGGCCCGAGAAGGTTCACCAATACCAGCAGCATTTTCTGCTCGCACACGGAACTGGTATTCCTTTCCCTCTTCAAGTCCTTTTGCTGTATAGGTCAGGACTGGTACCAGGTGTTCATTGCATCTCTTCCACCTTTCTTCACCCTTAGCAATCTTCTCTATGATGTAACCCATTATCTTGCTCCCTCCATCGTACAAAGGTGGCTTCCATGTAATAGTCATTGCCTCAGCTGAAGGATTATGAACCTCAACATCTATAGGTGGATCAGGGGGCTCTGAAGAGCAAGAGAAAAACTGTTAATATAGGAAAGTCCATCCTTTTAAAATAAATTGCATATCAATTCCTAGCTATATTACTTTCATGCCAAAACTTACGCTTTGGATCTTGAGCAATGACTGGATTTTTTAGTTCAATATATTCGCCTCCACCTATCTTGTTGACAGCTTTAACACGGAAGAAGTATTCACCATTCGGTATGAGGTCTTTTACAGACCAAGATAGTTTATTCTCACCAGACATGACTGGTATATATGTCCTCCTTCCAGCTTCTCTGCGTTCCAGGACATAATGTAGAATTGGGCTTCCACCATCATATTCTGGTGGTTCCCAGGTTAATTTACAAGAACTCTTGGTCACATCACTTGCTTTAATATCTTTGCATGGTCCAGGTAGGCCTATTGAAAATAAAACTTATAATTACTATTGTAATCTGAAAAGTCATGTTACTAGTATACTCTTTTTCTAAGTGGGACTATTCGCATTTTGGGTGGGACAATCTTTGAGATACAGGAGTGTCCCTTATACTGCAAGTCATGTAGTATCCCTGGCCCCCAACTACTAAATGTCAGTAGCTCTTCCTGAATCTTTGTTCTCAGAAAAAAAATGGCCTCCAAGTTTCCAAACACCATTTGTGTGTTTGGGAGGAGGGGGCAGAAAATGTTACTATCCCTACTTGAGAAGACTATGGAACAATGCAAAGACAACTAATAGGAATATTGGTTATTTTAACATTCTTTGGGTATTCTATATCTTTTGCTTAAATTAGTACTAAACATATAGAAGTAATTTAGTCTAATCAGAGTTTAACTACCTATTATGTCTCTTTACAATTGTTTTGCTTCTCATATTGGAAGAAACAATCTGAAAGGGCATTTAGCTTACAAATGGCCAATTCATGAAGAAATTTATACTAACATGACAAACTTAACTATTTTCCCAACACATGAGGAATGACTGGTGTTTTATCAAAGAATGCTTACCTATGACTTTGACATTGATCGAGGCAGTTGCTGAGCCAAGCTTATTTTCCAGTGTAATAGTGTAAACTCCTGCATCTGCATGGACACTCTTGGGAACTTCAAGGTTTGCTGAGAAGTGATCGCTCTTCATTGTTAGTCTATCACTTGCTTTAACTTCTTTGCCATCTTTATGCCAACTAACGGTTGGAACTGGGACAGCTCTGAAGGGAACAGGAATGCTTAATTTTTCACCTTCAATAACAACAATGTCATGGGTCTCCAGATCAATTGTTGGCTGGCCTGTAAGATATAAACCAAAAGAGGATAAAAGAGTGTGTCAAAATGCAATGCATGAGTAAAGCCTGTCTTATTAATTATAAAAGGAACTGTGTTCTTACAGTCTGGGTCTTTGGCAACCACATTTTCGGAGATTTCAGATGGCTCACTGACACCAACAGCATTGACAGCTCTCACTCTCAGAACGTACTCCTTATCAGGAACAATACCTTCTTCAACCTTGAATTTTAAGTCTTTTATGGGGCGAGAATTAACTCGCATCCATTTCTCAGTGCCTACTGGACACATTTCAACATGGTATCCTATAATAGGACTTCCACCATTTTTCTCTGGAGGCTTCCAAGCAATGTCAATGTGTTTTCTTCCAGCATCAGTTACATGCAGGTCAAGGGGAGGTGAAGGAGGACCTGAAAAAAGAGTGAACCATTCATATCCACAATCTCATCATTAAGCTCTAGACAATATTCTTTGTATAGTTAGCACTACTTACTTGTTGGATCTTCAATTGACAGAATTTCTGTGGGTTCACTTGGGTGACCAACTCCAGCTTCATTTTCTGCCCGAACCTGAAACTGGACTTCTGTGCCTTCAATGACATCAGTTACTCTGAAATTACAGTCCGGTCCTGTAGTCCTTCCAGCTTTTACCCAACGGGTACCTAACTTTTCTTTCTTCTCAATGATGTATCTATCAAAATAACAAAGCATTTCATTAGCAGCAATAGAAAAAAAAAGTTAAGAATTTTCAGCCATTTGTAAATTATTCTTTATGCATTAATTAAAATTCTACCTCTGTATTGGTCTTCCACCATCATTTTTAGGTGGTTCCCACTTTAGGTCGACATGTCGTTTAGTCACATCCACAACTGTGAGAGCATAGGGTGGTCCAGGGGTGGCTGAAAACAAAATAGTCAATGGTTAGAAAAACCAGAGGGAACAGTGATAATCCACAACAAATGGTGTCATAGAGATTAAGTTAAAGAGCATACTGAAGGTGTCTTTGGCCAGGACAGAGTCCTCAATTTCACAATAGTCACTCTGTCCTATGGCATTTTCTGCAGCAACTCGGAACACATATAAAGCGCCCTCTGTCAGTGGGGTTACTGTGCACTTGGTGTCCTTGACAGTGGTGTCTACTGTTTGCCAGCCTTTTCGCCTCACGTCTCTCTTTTCCACAATGTAGTTGGTGATGGGGGATCCTCCATCTTTCTCAGGGACTGTCCACTTCAGGTCTGCTGTATTTTTGGTGATATTAATAACTTCAAGCCAGCGAGGTGGTGATGGAGGATCTGAAGAAGAATAAAAGAAAAACAAATATAATTTTTATTGTCCAATAATCAGTTTTCACTAAATTATCTAGGAAGTTGTATGGCAAGGATGAAATAATCTAGTAATGAGTTTTTCATATGTTCTCATATTTTAGTTCTGAGATATACTTTAGGAGAATTCATATACCCTAAACATCAAGAATGACTTACATAGCTTCTCCCGACAAAGCACAGGGTCGCTGGGTTCACTGGGTTCACTTTCCCCAGCCTTGTTCACAGCTCTAACTCGGAATGAGTATTCCTGCCCTTCCATGAGCCCTGGGAGCAAATGCTGAGTGGTGGGAACTCCTTCAGCCACTCGGACCCAGTCATCTGTTCCAGTCTTCAGCATTTCAATGACATAAGACTCAATCTTTGCCCCTCCATCGTGTTCTGGCTTTGTCCAACTCAATACCAATGATGTTTTGCCTACATCTTTCACGGTTGGTTTTCCAGGGGGCCATGGAGGATCTGCAAGCCAATGAGAGGAAATCACATTTAGATTTGTCAAAAAGGAGATAGTATAAGCTTCAAAAGAATCACATAAAATATATAAATAGTACCTATGGGATCCTTTATTAAGATTGGTTCAGTTGATCTACTTGGTTTTCCAGGCCCAGCAAGATTTTCAGCCAGCACACGGAATCTGTATTTTTTCTTATTGGTGAGACCTTTCACTCTGGATTTGGAACAAAATGCCAGTTGAATACCATGATAAGAAGCAGAAACCTCTGCTTATTTTACATAGAAGAGGATAATTTGTTTAAATTGTGAAAAACAGATTTGGAAATTTAACTGAAAGCACGCCAATATAAATTTAAAATTGCTTTTTAACTATCACACACTTTAGATTTGGCTAAATTTACCAACCTAATTGTAATACTATAACAATGATCATTATCATAATATCCTGGAAGACCAAACACTTTGAAACTTCCAGAAAGTTAATATTTTTTAGTAACTTAAATGTGTCCTTGGTTGGAACGCATATCAATTTTCAAATTATGTGCTAATAAAAAAATATAAGTAAAAATAATTTTAAAAATTATAGTAATATATAATCAGGTATAATCAAAAGGAATACTAAAGAATAAACATTTGTATGCACTATAATAGTTTTAACATCTTGATAGAGATTGTGGGCATACCTGTATGTTGTGTCCTTTATTGGCATCTTATTGCATTTAACCCATTTATCGGTATCAGGATCTAATCTTTCAACCCAGTACCCAGTGATTGGGCTGCCGCCGTCATCGTCTGGCTCACACCATGTGAGGGTCACTGCATCTTTAGTGATATCAGAAGGTTCCAGGCGAGTTGGAGGTCCAGGTGGATCTATAGACAAGATAATGATATGTGTTATATGTCCTATATATAAATATAACACCTAAGTCCAAGTTTGACACAGGCATCCTTTTTCTCCCCCTAACTGATTGAGAAACTTACCAAACTGAAATTTGGCTGTTATAGGAGTAGCCTGAACTGGCTCGCCAACACCGTACATGTTTTCTGCAGCAACTCTGAAGAGGTATTCTTTATTGGGTGTTAATTTGGTTGCCTTGAAATTCGTATCCTTGACAGTTGATGAGAGCTTGTGCCACATATCACTGTCTGTTGCTTTTCTCTCCACAACATAGTTTGTGACTTTAGATCCACCATCATCTCGTGGGGGGTTCCATGTTAGAAGACATGACTCGTTGGTCACTTCTGTGATGTCAAAAGCAGCTGGTGGTCCGGGTTTATCTATGGATGACATTACACATGCAGATAAAAAATCATTTAAAATGTTTTATTTGAAAAGGTAGCTGCTATGAGTTTGCCTATTTTTAAAACAAGAGCCTCCCTTACCTAGGACATTCACTTCTACCACAGCGGTGGCCCGACCACAGGCGTTCACAGCCTCAATGATGTATGTGCCAGTATCACTTCTCTTACTATCGGCGATGGTCACTGTGGATTTGTTAGGAACATTTTCAATGGTGATTCTATTGTCCTGCTTCAGAAGCTTATCGGCCTTCGTCCAAGTGATTTTAGGTTCAGGTTTCCCGGTGACAGTGGCAGGAAGTTCAATCTTAGTTCCTGCTTTCACAGTGAGACCGGCAAGGAGCTTCACGTCAAGGAAAATTTCTGGAGCCTCTGAATTGGAAAGAGATTATTTACAATGTTAACAAGTTCAAGCAGAAGTAAAGTCAGAGGCCTGGCTGATAAAACAAACAAACAACAACAAAAATAAATACCCTGAGTGTCCACAGCCTGGATTTCATCTGTGGGTTTGCTTGGTTTGCTAGCACCTAGCCTGTTCAAGGCCTTCACGCGGTAGGAGTACCATTGGCCTTCTTCAAGACCTGTTACCTGCATTCTGTCAGAAAGCAAAATAGGTTATTTTACTATAATGCATACAATCTGTTCCACCGGGTAGTATTCATAATATTTCCAAAATTCATATCCCCAAACAATAGTATTCTTTAAATCAATTTTGGGTTGCTTCTATATTGTAACTAATGAAAATCCTGAGTAGGGGATTAGTTCAACAGCAGCACTTTTTTTTTTTATTGCTTAAAGTATTACAAAGGGTATTACATATGTCTCCTTTTAACAGCAGCACTTCTTAACATTAGACAGGCACAACAGGGGAATCCTTAATGAAAAGGACCTAACATTTATAATTTTTCCAAAAGAAAGCTCATTTTAGTAACAGCAAACATTTACTCTTGTGCCAAGATTGTTTTAACCATGACCAGGGATACAAATAGAAGTTGTTTTGAATGCTGAGGGTTATTCATTTCATAGTAGGGAAAAACTGTTTCCTAGTTCGTACACACTAAGAAGGTGGCAAGTAAGTTGTTGACTTTTTCTAGCAGCTTAGTTATTAGAAATATGATTTAAAAAACATACTTTGTTTCTGCAACCGGCTCTCCACAGGCGACCCATCGATCAGAACCACGTGGACATTTTTCAACTAAATATCCTTTGATACGTGAACCACCATCATATTTAGGTGGATCCCATGTTAGGAAGATGCTCTTGGCTGTTCGATCTCTCCATTTAACATTCTCTGGTGGATCAGGTACCGCTATAAGATTTTAAAGAGAGAGTCAGTCTTATATAGGCCATCTATGAAATCTTCATATTGTCACCCTATATATTTTCCTCATAATTTCAACTCCAGCTCTAAAGCAAAAACAGGTAACAAGAGGCTAGGTGAGAAATCATTAAGGAAGTACTCACTCGCAGGAGCTGACATATTTACAGGTTCGTCAACATATGCAGGTTCTCCAGGGCCACACTTGTTCCGAGCACAGACTTTAAATAAATATTCTTTTCCTTGAACAAGATCAGGAACTGTGAATTCTAAGTCAGTCACAAAGTCCATAACCTGGGACAGATAAATACAGTTAATTAGTTGTTTCCTAAAACCCTTTGCCCAAGTCAGAAGATTATTTTTTACCATGAGCAGGGATACAAATGGAAATTGTTTTGAATGCTAAGGATTATTCATTTCATATTAGGGAAAAACTGCAAAGTAATATATAAAATATTTGACCCTTAATATAAGGTGAATCTGTTTCATGGTTCATATACACTAAGAAGGGGCAAATAAGGTGTTGACTTTTTCTATCAGCTTAGTTATTAGAAATATGATTTTAAATCAAGATAAAAATACTAATGAGTATAAACTGAGGGGAAAAAATGGACAGATTACACCAACTAAGGTAATCTAGTGGAATGAGAAGTATGACCACCAGAAAGAATTAAATACTTAATGTCCTTAGAATGGTTTATAGCTTAATAGGGGCATATTGGTTACTAATCAGGTATCTAGTAAGTGGGTATGTTTTTGTTGTTGTTGCTATTGCTTTTATAAAACAAACCTAGTTGAAAATTTGGTAAGGTTCACAAAATAAGGCAATTATATCAAATCTTGGTTGAGCTACCTCAGAAAGCATTAGCATTAATGCATTTAAAAAAGGATTACAGCAAGGTAAAAGTAAAAACATATAAACTTTTCATGGCATCCCAGAATTGTGAGATTTCCCTACTCTCCCTACAACAAAACTCACTTTAGTCCATGTTTTCCGGCTGACTTCTCGCTTTTCAACAAGATAGCCAGTTAATGGACTTCCTCCCACATC
>NW_006288615.1:12390819-12396837 GCF_000327345.1 Myotis davidii | reverse complement strand
TGAATCAAACATTTGTAAAAAACATATACATTTAAATGCATGATCATACACTGAATATAGTTTTTAGATACAAATGCCCTACCTTGTAGGTCAGTTCAGGGACCAGTTTCATATTGCAACGGATCCATTTATCTTTCCCTTCTTCACATCGTTCTATTATGTAGCCCAGGATTGGGCTTCCTCCATCTTTCAGAGGAGGTTCCCATGTGAGCTGAACTGATGACTGAGTCTGATCTGAGGAATTTAGGTTCACAGGAGGACTTGGTCTCTCTGGAATGAAAAAGTTGGAGCATACCATTTAAATCAGTGACAATGTATTAAGGCAGTGCTGGAACCATTTCTATCATCCCCATTAAAATATCAGGTTTACTGAATTCATTAAATAGAAGCAGAAATCTACATTTTTTATGATTTTCAAATTTTCCTGATGTTCTACCTTTTCATTAATTTTAATTTGATTTATTTTAATTGATAGGCTTAATTTCTGGATTTCATGAAGGTGTTACTCCCCTCTTCCCCCCTTTTTTTTGATGGGCTTACCAATTGGATCAGCAACTTTGACGAAGGGTGTGGCTGCACTTGGTTTCCCAACTCCAATTCGGTTTTGGGCTCTGACCCGGAAACTATACTCCTGTCCTTCCACCACATCAGTGACTGTTGCAGATAGGTCTTCAGCTCTTACTGTCATGGCAGTGTCCCACCTGATAGAAGTCTTGTCCCTTAGTTCAATGACATAGTTTGTGATCTCAGCACCTCCATCATACTCTGGTGGTTCCCATGTCAATGAGACACCAAATCTATTCACATCAGTGATGGTCACATTCAGAGGAGGGCCTGGAACATCTGGATTTCATCACAGAAAAAAAATATAGCCTTTGGTTATATCAGGGATAAAAGCAGAGATAAGCTAATCTGCAATTTATTTTAAAAATTCTTACCATATTTGCTCCTTGCTTCTACCGGATTGTCAGTCTCTACTGGTTCACCAGTGCCAACTCTGTTTCTTGCACTCACACGGAATAGATACTCGACTCCTCCTTTTTGTAGTCCAGTGACAGTAAACTCACAACTGTCTGCCCGGTCAGTGGCCAGAACCCAGGTCTTTCTCTTGATGTCACGTCTTTCAACAACATAACCTATGATTTTGCTTCCACCATCAGTTAATGGTTCTTCCCAAGCGAGGCCCACTTCACCATCAAATGTTTCTGTCACTTCTAAGTTACGCACTGGTCCAGGAACATCTGAAATGCACATGTAATTTTTTTAGTGCGTTACCATGCTTTTAATTGTGCTTTGCCAATTAAGTCCAATTGACTCAGGGCTTACCAATCACTTCTAAATTGATGAATGCTTCTGCTTTTCCATGTTTGTTCTGAAGCACAATTTTATATCTCCCTTTGTCTCCTTTCTTGGCTTCTAAAATTCTGAAGGAAGTTTGTTCAGCTGTAGTATCGACCGTTTTTGATGACAGAGCTTCATTGTCTTTAAACCACTCAGCTTCTGCTTTGGGGTAGGCATCATAGGGCACCACCATTGTCAGAGGCTGGCCGACATCAACCACAAGGTCTTGATCAGCTGTCTTGATTTTAGGTGCCGCTAGTGAGAAAAGTGACATGTCAATGCCTTTGAGTTATGCTTTTGTAGTCCAGCTACACCACAGCTTCTTTACTATGCATTTGTTAGCAAATATTGGCTACATAACCTTACATGTATATCACACTAACTTTTCAGCAGAGCACACTGAGTTTAGAGTTCTCATATTGCAAATTATCAGACTGGAGAAGAGAGAATTAAGGATAATATAAAACCATCAGAGCTCTATTCTTTGCCAAAAGTAATAACAGAGGACTAGATATAGTGCAAAACAAGTTTCCCATTAAAAATAAATAAATTAGGCACCTCACACTTAGTTCAAAATAAACCAGACACATTTTTTTTCTTATGTATAAGACAGACACTAATGGCTTTTTCATAATAACAACCTATAAGGCTGTCTTAGAAGCTTAGGTCAAGGTGAGAACAGACCTAAGAGGCCCCACAGGGGTTTGGAGAAGAGAATTGGGTTATTGCAAGGTCTGGGTTTTCTGGGAAGACTCTCAAGGTGCCAGGTTAGTCCTAGAAAGCAGTGAACAGGTGCCATGTGACAAAGATTGTTCAAGATTCTGGCGTGTAGAGAGGAATGCTATCAGTGTCCCTTTACTCAGGACACTTCGTTGTAAGAGAAATTAGCAGAGTTAACATGAGGATAAGGCTTAACAGAAATAAGGGGCATTCACAAGCATTATCTCATTAATTAACTGTGAAACCTGAAACTTACACAGCATCTATGACATTGTGGGGATGTTTGAAAATAAAAGAAAGGGACTTACCTGCCAGTTCAAGCTTAGCTCTGGCTTCTTTGTCTTTGGCGATAAATCTGTATTCGCCCTGGTCACGGGGCTTAATATCACAAATCTGTAGCCTGTGTATCTTTCCCTCACTCATCATCTGGTGCTTGTCACCCTGGACAATAATCATGTTATTTCTTAGCCACTGAACCTCCACCTTATCTTTGTTGAGCTCAGCCAAAAAGATGACATCAGCCCCAGGGGCTTCGAGGATATCTTGGGGAGGCCTGATGATCTCAACAGGGATTTCTGAAAAGAAAATGTGAAATCATAATCCAAATATGTTTGTATTTGGAGCAACAACTTTCATAAACTGATACTAATGCTAAAATTGTCCTTTCACTTAATACGTACCTTCCACAAAGAGCCTAGCTCGTGACTTCCTGTCTTCTACTCCACAGGCATATTCACATTCGTCATCCAGTCTGCAATCTTTGATAATAAGTCTATGTATGCTCCCATCTTTTTCAAATTTGTATCTAAAAAGAGAGGTTGACTTGCTGGTTAGCTTGCACACCACTAAATTGCCAAAAGTGTGTGTGTGTGTGTGTGTGTGTGTGTATACAGAAATAGAGATTAAGAAGCTTTTGCTTACTTTTTGCCTTCTTTGATTTCTCTCCCATTTCTGTACCATTTTACATTTGCTTTCTCTCTGGACAGCTGGCAGGAGAAGACAGCATCATCAAACTCGGTGACTGTCTGGTCTTCCAAGTTTTCCACGAATTCTGTAGGAGCTTCTATGATGAGAAGCTCAGCGACAGATTTATCTTGTCCAGCAGTGACAATGTATTCACCCTCATCTGGGAAGCCACAGTCTTTAATAATGAGAGAGTGCTTATATTTATCAATTCTGTATAAAATGCGGTTGTCAAAAGCCACTTCTTCTCCATTTTTGGTCCATTTCAGTGTTACATTGAGACGATTCACCTTGCACCAGAATGTGACAGATTTCTTTTCCATTGTTTCAATATCTCTAAGAGGCTCAACAATCCTAAGGTCTTCCTCTGTTGTAAAGAAGAATAATGCTGATTTTGTTTTCATAATAAAAATTGATTGTAAAAATCACTCATGCCATAGAAGTGACTTACCTTCCACTATCAGATTGGCTGCACTCTTAACATTTTCACCTCTATGATTGGTCAGAGACACATTATAGCTGGCTTGATCATCTAATCGCGCATCTCTGATTCTGAGGGTGTAGACCAGGTCTTTTTGGAGAATGATGTATTTTGAACTATCAAATATGGCTTCCTCATTTCTGAACCATTTGGCTTTCGCACCTTCCGTATTGACTTCGCAGTTGAAGACGACTTCTTGTTGTTCTTTCACGCGGGTGTCCTTAAGAGGAACTATGATCTTGAGTTTTTCTGAAAGCAACCAACAAGACTTTATAGTATGAAGAAAGCCCAAAGATACAAATATGAGTAAACTATAGAAGCAAAAACAAACTTACCAATTACTGTCAAGTGAGCTGCTGCTCTGGCAGCCCCAACCATGACGACATAAGTGCCCATATCTTGTAATGTGGCATCTTTCACAACTAGGACCCTCTTCTTGCCATCAGCAATAATGTCGTATTTATCGCCAGATTCAAGTGTCTTATCATCTCTCTTCCATTGGACTTCAAAGCTTTCCTTTGATATAGTACAGACAAATTCAGCCTTTTCTCCTTCAAGTATTTCAAGGTTTTGAGGCTTTGAGATAAATTCAGCAGCAAGTTCTGGGAAGAAAAGAGTTGCAAGATATTGAAAACTTAAGCATTTGAAGCTTGAATATAACAAATATAAATTTCTTAAAATATTATTCACAGTAATTGTCATACCATGTACTTTGACTTTGCCATCAGTTCGAGAACTTGGGAGTCGGCAGTTATAGCTGCCTGTATCCTCAAGTTGGGCATTCTGAATGACCAGAATTCTCTTTCGTCCGTCAGTGAGTATTTCATATCTTCCTGTTTCAATGATCTCTTCATCCCCTTTGTACCAAATCACTTCCGCTCCAGGCTTGGAGACTTCACAGACCAGTTTTATAGTGTCTGTTTCACTAACTTCAATATTGGCAAGATTTTTTGTAAAGACAGCTTCTTCTTCTGCAAGAATAATTTTTTAAAAATTGAGTTACAATGGAAATTATTATTTTTTCCCCCAACACATAAACTTCTGCAAAGAAAGACTTTACTCTTACCCAGTACTGTCAGCATGCCAGAAGTTCGTGCTGCCCTTACTTCACAGGAATATTCTGCTTCATCATCCAGGAGACATTTGTTGATGACAAGGATGCGCACTGCTCCTTTAGATATGATGTCATATTTTTTGCCCTTCTTAATTTCAGCACCATCTTTAAACCACTGGACCTATATTTAAGATAAATAAATATCTTTATCCGTTTTCTTGTTGTTCCTTCAGATAAGTATCAAGAGAAATATGATCCTTAGTGTTTTTTTTTAAAGCAACCAATAGGTTTTGTAGTATGAAGAACCAAAATGGTAAATACAACTCAGCCCCCCCCAAAATATGTCAACTGCAATTGTAAAATAAATTTTGATAAAATCAAGAACAAACTTCTTCAATTATTACTAAATGAGCTGCTGTGATACTATTATCACTTATTAAACATGATGGGATTGTGTAAGTTGAGAGCCATAGAGGGCTTCAGGCATCATGTAGACCAATTTGTTTTCTGGATGTGTAAACTGAGATTCAAATGGTGATTAATGGTAAGCAAACAGGAATACTCAGTTGAGACATATGAAGTTGCTGATATGTGATTATTTTTAACCTAAGAAAACAGCAATTTCATATGGTTCAGACTGATAATGTCTAAATCTCCTGATTGTGAGTCCAGTATTTTTCAAGGAATAGTAAATAAATAATACTAAAAAGAGAACAATTAAATCAAGTATGTATTTCATACTAAAGTAATAATCTTTAAGCTAAAAGTAGAATGATTATCAGAGATAGGTGCGATTAATTTTTTTATTCCATGTGGCTAAGGTCCTAGTCATCTTAATAAGCTATATTGATTTTGAAATCACTTGGAGCTGCCCTTTAGGTATGATATTTTGCTTTTTATATATCTGTAATTTTAATAAAATAATGTGGCGTATTATAGGTCCAACTAATTATATCTATCTATCTATCTATCTATCTATCTACCTATCTACCATCTCTCTATCACCAGCTCAGTTCTCTTGAATAATAGCTGGAAGAAAAATCCCCACTGATACTCTCCAGAGTTGAAAGTTGACATTGTCAAAGGAAACACCAGAGGTCCAACTAATTATATCTATCTATCTATCTACCATCTCTCTATCACCAGGTCAGTTCTCTTGAATAATAACTGGAAGAAAAATTCCCACTGATACTCTCCAGAGTTGAAAGTTGATATTGTCAAAGGAAACACCGGTAGCAAAGAAACAGCATCTTGTTTAGTGCAACAAGCATAATCTTTGAGAAGTTAGCAGAATTCACAATAATGCAGCTTAAAGCACTATGACCAGTCTTGTCTATGGCAGAAAGGCATGAATCTGCAACTGAAATCACATACATTCAGCTTTTAAAAAACTAAGCTTCAAAGATGTCACATATATGTCAGCCATAAAATCTATTAGTGTGACAAAGCAGTGTGTACA
>NW_006288615.1:12367815-12390685 GCF_000327345.1 Myotis davidii | reverse complement strand
CACGACGCATGGAAGGAAGCACGTTCACAGCCATTATTTTGTAGCTGTTGACAGAAGAGAAGCAACTAAATCAAATGGCAAGTACAGCACAAAATACGCACAGAAAAATGTTATCACTGGACCAAAGGATGAATGAAAAAAATGGGCTAGCTTGTGGCATTTCGTAACAGGACATTATATTTTTCACTAGAGGAAGAAGTAATGCTAAAAACACTGGAGCTCTCTTCATTCACAGCACTCAAAGAATCCAGGCTTCTTTCCATCTTCATTCTTATTCTCAGAGAAAGCATTATGCAAAGGGGCTTTATCATATTACAGCAGGCCTCTAGCATGCTCCTATTCAAATGGAAACTTCATGCTCATTTTCTAGTTGTTCCCCAAGCCCGAGGATTCATTTCCTCCCAAGTGGAAATTGCTTCCCTTTTCTTTTTCTTTTTTTAAAAAAATCATAGCTCCCCCTTCTTGTCTTTTGCATTCAGTTTGTTCTCATCTGTATGAGGACATTCCTACAGTAGGCTTCCCCCATGTTGACAAAGAGCACATCTGCTGACTACTATGAGAAGCGTAGTGAAAAGTGAGCAATCTGTCCGTTATCACACCAGATGCATCAGAAGGATTTTTTTTTTTTAGAGGACCAGGTTATGTCAGTATCAATATTATAAGTTGCCAAGAAATGCAGTTAGGCCAAGAAGGGCATGCAAAAAGTTGTGTGGGCTTTTTTGTTGGTTTTGTTATCAAAGAGTTGCAAATGAAAAGACCTGTGTAAGAAGAATACTTACGCACGACATTCAGGTTACAGGAAGTCTTAAAATCCTTAGCATCACAAGTGTATGTTTTAATATCCTCGGGGGTACAGCCATGTATAATAAGTTTTCTGACCCTGCCATCAGCAACAATTTCGTACTTCTTGCTTTTGAGAATTTCTGTGCCATTTTTGAACCATTTCACCTTAGCATTCTCTCTGGATACTTCACACTCCAATACTGCAGTGGCTTCCTCTTCGACCGTCTGGTCCTCAAGAGGCTTAGTGAATTCAACTGGGGGTTCTGAAAGAATCATACTAATTAGCCAAGGCATCTCTCCTTTCTTCTGGAAGAGTTGCAAGACCTCCTCAACTTTCCTCTTGTATCTCCCGGGCTTTTTCTATTTTTATGTCTCATTTGTAAGATTTAATTACACACAAATGCTTTTCTCTAATAACGATGTTTCATCATTGTTTGCACATACAGAGGAAGAGCATTTCTAAAAAATGTGAAACATCAAGGAAATAATAGCCAACTCTTGGTGAATAAAGTGATAGATACCTAGTTTGATAATAATTCTTCCTCCAGCTGTTTATTGAAAGCAATAAAAACAGTGGGGACCAGAAGAGGAAGGAAACCTTATGCTAGTCAATTTTGACTTAAAAATAAAATAGTCTGTGTTAGGCCAAAAAGTAAAAATAGACCTTTGAATATTTGGTGAATTATAATGATCTATGTTACTCAACATATAAAGATGAAAGATAATTGAGAGTTGGCATTTATGAAGCTGTGTATTATACATGTTTAAGAAAACAAGCCTGTTATTACCTTTCACGAAGAGATTGGCTTGAGTTTTGAAATCTTTTGCTGTTAGTTGGACTTCTCCAGCATCTTCTAACTTTACATCCCTCAGAGTAAGTGTATGAACTCTTCCTTCTGAACGTGTGACCACCTAGTTTTTTTAGAAAAAAAAAATGCAGTTTAAGAATATTCAAAACAGCAATCCAATATATATATAGGTGTATTTAATTCATTTAGATAAACAGTTTGAAATAGTGCTTTCCAAGTCCTTCTATAATCATAACTATAACACATATGTATTTGAAAATGATTTTAACCAATAGCTTAGAATCCTTAAGGAAATTTTAGGTTTTTATAAGTACCCTTAATTATTACTAAGTGGCTTTTTATCTTGAAATACTGGGCAAATTTTTGTTTATACTCTGGTGTGTGTGTGTGTGTGTATTAAATTTGCCTCCATTCTGTCACTGGGCTTATATATAAAGAAAGAACATAGAAATCATGAAAGGAAGGAAAAAGCGAATTGCATATTATAAGTGGAAAGTAAACCTTATAGTCTAAATGCAAGGTGTTTGCCATGCAACAAGCTAGAACTCGCCTTCCCATTCATTTTAGCAATTGAAATTATTTTGCAAACCAAGTAAAACTGTGATTAAAATAATTTGTACAATTTTTAAATTTTGTTCAAATTACAAGTGAAGATGTTGACTCTTGTGCACCTCAGTACTGGAAAAATCCAGTATCAGACAGGGCTATAATTGTTCACATAACAGTGAACAATGGATAAAATAACTTTAGAAATAGTTAAATCAGGAGACCACTGTGATAGTAGAATATCAAGACAAATGCTGCCATTGATGTTATTATTTGAATAATAAATTCTTGTTGTAAATGCAAGCTTGGGCAATTTGAAGGGGTAGTCTGTAGGACAATGAACTGTCAAAAAGAATACCCCGCCTTTTTATAGACTCTCACTAGGTCCCATAATTGTAGTTTGCATAATTGAACGTAAGGCTACCAGACAGGGTCATCCTGATAGGAAGGATAAGACAGTTAGAGGTTCTTCTAGTCCTATCATCTAAAATTCCAGAAGATGCTCTGTCCTATGTTTGAGATAGATTCTGCTAAGACTTCACTCAGAGTTCAGAATAACTTAAAAGTTTTTTACCAATAGAACTATTTCTTATGTTGGTGTAAAGGAAAGAGTCATGAATAAAGTTTCATATAAAGGTTTTTTCCTTAATAGTTGGGCATGGTTATTAATATAACTTCCTTAATAACCGAGGAAGGCCAAAAACAAACAGGAGGAGGAAATTAAGATATGTCCTAAGAACACAGCTGCTTATTCAAGGGCCTGGTGCTTAAAAGGAAAAAAAAGTTTTAGTAATATATTTCAATATAAATTTTGGACTGTGATTTAGGACTATTTTAAAAAGTATCTCAGGTTTCAATCTGCCCACAGATATATCTTATTTATTAACTTGTTGTTTTATCCAAATTCCTCTGCAGCTACTCTAAAAAATTGGAACTTGGCTCAGAACACAGTGATTCTCAATTAATTGGTCTTATGTAGCAGGCATGTCAAACTCAAAGGCTAACACCGGCCAAATAAATAAGATATGCAGCCCATGGGCCACGAGTTTGACCTGCTTGTTATACAGTGTACCTTGATTATGTTTTTTAAAAAGGAAAAACTAATTGGTACCTTATAAAAATAAATAAATAAGTAAAATGAATGCTGAAGATTTGGTGGTGGATTATGAAAAGTTAATGTTAGATGTTATCCTTTTAAAATATGGTTATTCTGTAATGCAAGCATGTTGCTATAATACAATAGGTACTATGACTGTGACCAAGCTATTAACGTTTAAATATAAAATTATCTAAGGCTATTTAGGACTTAGCAGTGCTTTTGGATTCACACACACACACACACACACACACACACACAATAACACAAGAACACAAAAAACCCAACCCCCCAAACCGCCCCCTGCAAAAAGCAAAAACACACAACTCATTTCTAAATATTTCTTTTGACTTTCTTATTCCAATAACTTGTTTTTGTTTGTTTAGTACAGTATTTGGAGGCTAACCATTTTGTAGAAGGCAGATGAAAGGCCTGAATTAAACTAATAGTGGCAAATTTGTTCTGAAAGACTTAATTAAAAACAAACCTGGAAAATGTAATAAAGTGACTTTATTGCTTCATAGTTTATATTGATTTTTAAAAAGAGACATTTAAGTAACATAAGAGCAAGTTCATAAAAGGCTGAAGTATTTTGGGTGACTAAGTAAGGGATTAAAATTCCTGTGCTAAAAGAGGCACAAAGAGCCCCTATAAAATTATAGTAAGATGATCCTTTCTAACTCAAGAAAGAAGTTTAGTAACAAGAATGCCCGGCTGTCCCGCCCAGCCTCCTTGGTCGTCTGGGCTCCTCTGGGTGGGTGGCATCTCCCAGAGTGATGACAATCTCGCTGCACACGCTTGCGTGTGGTGCTGCTCCATGTGCAAGGCCCCATACATATATATATATATATATTTGTAAAAGAAATGTGAATAAGATTTTTATGAGTCTACATTTTAAATTAAAATAATATACTTTTTACATTAAAATGAATGAAACTGATCATTTAATAGAAAGCTCTTAATTTGACCAAAAGATATTTCATAGAAAAAATTTAGTAGCAAAATAATATCATTTGTCCTTAAGCAGTGTTCTTACATTAAAAAAATCACAAATTTACAAATCTAGAAAGGTCTTGAAAAGTCAACCAAATCTCTGCCTTTAGATGTGAACGCAATTAAACCACAGTTCATAGGACAAATATATTAAGAAAGCAAACTCAAAGGTAGAGATGCCTTCATCATTCAGTTCAATATTTAAAAGATCTCACTATACTTAATTCTCATGCTGAAATTTGAACGTATAGCTGCTTTTTCTGTCCTCAGTAAAAGAGTAGATAAATTGGTGAGTATTGTCTGTATAGTAGGCAAACTGCATTTCCCAGATGAACTGTTACTGAAGTCTTTAATCACTTAGAATATAAGCTTTTTGTTTGGTTTAGAACAGGCCAAAGGCACAAGCCTCCTAATAATTCAACCAACATTGTGGCTCCTTGTTAAACTGAATTCCTTGTTAATTATATTCCGTTAAGTCTTAAAAGTTTGATTTATATTGAAGACTTGATGGCACATTTGATATTATTCCTAAAATATTGAAAAAATTACTATGGTATAATGAACTGTCCAGTGCGTTCTTTTCATGGACATTTTAGATACATTTTATTTCAAGAATTAAAAATCAATGATGAATTATCAAGCTAATTTAAACACACACTTTGTTTTGGGAGTAAAATATATAACTCACTTTAGGTAAATTATATTGTAGGCCTATCTGAAAAACCACCTTTGTTTTTCTTATAAACCAAGGCATAGAATATTCTCAACAATAAAGATAAATAAAAAATAAATTAAAAAACACACAAAAAAACTTAGGCATAGAAAAGCTAACACTGGGAGCTGGTTATTTCCTAAAATTTCTTAAAGTATATTTGTTCATACGTGTGGATAGCCACAGAGCCCTTCTTTCTTGTCAGTAGCATCAGTTGCACTTTAAATAGTCTGCTTGCATTCCAGAATTTGCACAGCTCAAAGCACTTGAGGGTTAAAAATAGCTTTGGAGAAATGCTTAAAGAGCAAATCTGCCCCGAAGTTATCTCAACCACTTGATCAACTGCCTGAAATGGAATTTCAATCCTCTCCTATATGCAGAACTCTAGATAGCTTGAGAATTTGTCGTAAAACTTAATATGCACTGTTGTTGCAGTGCATTCAATCAGAAAACATTTTTCTTTAAATCTTTTTATTCCTTCCTATCACTGATAACCAATGAGTGTTTGACTGTTCTTCAAAAAAAAAAAAGATTTTATTTCCATTCCAACGAAAATATCATCAGCTTAAACCCAGCAAAAATGTGAAGAATCTGTTTGACAATTTCAGCAGAAATTAGGCAAGAGTAGGCTGGGATAGGAAAGAGAAAGGGAAAGGGAGAAGGCAGCGACATAAAAAAGAGCAAAGAACAAAGAACATACAAGTGAAGATGGAAGAACTTGGCTGAAAGAGTGAGAGCAAGACAAGCAACCACACTCCTGCTTTTTACCGTATCGCTGGGCTCCAGTTTCTTCCCTTTGAGATACCATTCCACTGGGATATCCTCATAAGAGAGCTCGCAGTCGAAGGTGGCGGTTTCCCCTGCGGTCACCGTGACATCCTTCAGAGGCCTCAGAAGACCAATGACTCGCGCTTTGCGAGAGGGAGGAAGCAGTGTTGGGTTACTCATTTCGTAATTCCAAGCGAATAAATACAGACTCGGTTAGTAATCTTCGTGGTGGCTTTCTTTGAGAAGGAGAGAGCCACAGGACTGGCCACTACTTTAGCTCCCGTGTGAACGGGGCCCCGTGGTGCTGGGCAGGGGAGAGCAGGCGGCCGGAGAGTGGGTATTCATAGGGGCCCCTTCGTGCTGCTGTACAAGGTCAGCGAGAAATCTGTGCTGCATCTGTCTCTCTGCCAGGCATCAAGTTCCTCTGGCTACATAAGGTATGTGACTTCCAAAATAACTGAGACTCTGATTGGGAGAGGACAAGGGCCCCTCAATCACATAGCCTGTCCATGTCCATCAAACACTTTGCACCTCCCAAAAATGTTAGCCAAATCCTCTCCCGTCCTCCCTTCTCGAATCTGAAATGGCCACACAGCCAAGTTTTTCTTTATAGTGCTACAGACACTTGAAGGACGTGGTCTTTAAGGGCTACATGTCTGAGTTAGATTCTTCTTATAGGTATACCTACTTTGAATGAAAGGATTACAAAATAGGAAAATCTGACTTGCTTAGTTTTTTTTTTTTGTTCAAATGACAAGTTCAATGACATGTGTGTATTGAGATGTCAAGGAAGTAAATACAAGAAAGCCTGTTTCTGTACTTTTAATAATTTTTTCTAATGAATTAAATAATTCCAATTAGTATCTCTCCCATTTTCTGCAAAGCTGTACACTGAATTTTCAGCAGAAACACATGATACTTACGTTTTACTCGGAGGTGGGCACTAGATTTAACGTTGGCAGCTTGGAAATCCACCCCGCCGGTCTGGTCCAGGCGGCAGTTGTGCAAAATAAGGAAGTGCACTTTGCCTTCTTCCTTGATCTCACAATCCTGTACCAAAAAAGAATAAAGCTTTCATAGGAAATAATTTTCCTTGGGGTTTTTTTCCTGAGGATATCATATCTAATTAAAGGGATGAGATTAATAATGGATGAAGAGACAATATAAATTTGAGCTTTCCTTTTGTGGGAAATGAAGCTTAAAAATACCATCATGAAATCAGTGGTTATTTTAGCTATATAATTCTGAACCAACAGGCAGCATCATAGAATACCTACACCCTTAAACCCACTCTGCTAGAACGCAAATAATGCAAATGTGCCTGTCAGAGCCCAGCCATAGACCCTAATATCTCTCTGTGGCTTAAGGTCTGATGGAGAACATGATACTACATTTTAGATGCCTTGCATGCACTCTGACTTTTTGCCTGTCCTTTTCTGTTTCACACAGCTCTTCTGGGTGCTGACAAGTTCAGAAATAGCCTTACAGGTGTTTGGAGCAGTGCCTCTCCCTTGAGTTTCCAGTTGGCATGGATGTCATCTTCAGAGATTTCAGTTTCAAAGCGGGCTGTCTCCGTCTCCATCACCTCCACACTGTACAGGGGGCGCAGCAGTTTTATTTCCCGATCTAGGAAAGTGAAGGTCAGCATGTGTCATTAGCCTCTGGCAGAAAGAACCCCAACAGCTTCAAGAGTAGGCTCATGGAAATTTCCTTACCCTCAATGTCAAGCTTTCCTGAGGTCTTATCTGTCCCACAGTCACAGGTGTACTGCCCGATATCTGATTTCAAGGCTTTCTTTAGGATTAGCATGCGCTTCTTGCCATCTGCTTTAATAACAACATTTTTCGATGGCTTTATTTCCTCTCCATCCTTAAACCATTTGACTGGTGCATCTGCTTTGCTAATTTCACACTGTAGAATCACTTCATCTTTCTCTACAGCGGTATAATCTTGAAGCTTTCCTGTAAAGTATGGATCTCCCTCTGCAAGTAGAATATCAGTGAAAAAAATGTCATTTAGCATCGAGGGAAATGACAAGCTCTTGAAAAGTTTAAGAGGCAGCTCACCGAGTTCTGTGCATATGTTAAATTTGAACCAAATGCTCACTTGTTTATTATGTTCAAAAGTTCTCCAAATGATACAAAGGGAACATGCATGATTTTTACCAAAACCTAACCCATCTGTATTTTATTTTGAAGTATTTTATTAACTGTAGTTTAAAAGACACTATGAAATTTACCTTATATATAATTATGTGTTCCTTTATTATTTGGCTAAATTTCTTAGCAAATCTAGTATGTCTACTTTACCTTTATGCTTTTAGATTCACAAAATTAGTTTTTCTTAATATCAATTAATAGTTTGCCTTTAATAATTTCTATATACATTGGACTTCATATGTAATCTGCTTGATATTAAGGGGCTAAGAAACGGTTTAGTCATGTAAATTCTGTGTTCTCTCTCTTATAAGAAACTTGAAAAAAGCATTTTTATGAAATAATTTTGAGCAAGGGGACAGGAAGTATACATATTCCTCTTTTAAACATAAAAAGGCTCAATAATTAATTGAGAGTTTGAATTTTGACTTTAACTGCCTATTTTGTAGGCCTGGGTCTTTACTCTTTAAATCCTCATATTTTTAGAAAAGATATATTGGAAATAAGCCTGATAACATACATGACAGTTTCTTAAAGACAGGGGCTAACTTCATGCAATGTAACACTTGGATGACTATTTTAAATGATAGCTACTCCACAGATTTCTGCTGAATTTAGTGCAATAAGATTAAATTGAAAAGGGCACCTACCAAGTACCGTGAGTTTAGCTTCTGAACTTATTCCCATAGCTTCTACTTTAATTTGAGAGGTATCATCAAGAGAGAGGTTTTTGAATGTGATTGAATGAGTTTTCCCCTCACTGTGCATTGAGACCCGCTTGCTGGTATGCAGGCGCTGGTCATTCTTGAACCACTTCACGGGGATGTTGTCATGAGACAGCTCCACAGTAAACACGGCATTCTCCCTCTCTTTGGCTGTCACATCCTTGAGGGGAGTGAGGAATTTGAGCCGGATTCCTATCCAGAAAAAACCCCAAGCTCATCAATTCCAGCCTCGGAAGGAGGACATATAAAAATAAAAGCAAAAAAAAAAAGTGAAGATGGTCTAACTGATAAAAACATTTACCTTCAATGATCAGTTTGGCACTGGTGTGCTTGTCTTCGGCTTCAAATATGTATTTTGCTTCATCTTCAAAAGCAGCCGATTTGATCACCATCGAATGCTTAGTACCATCCTTTATAAGCTCCACTCTGTCATCACCTGTGATTTCCTGGGTTCCTTTCAGCCAACGGAAGGTTTTGGGCTCCCTGGATACCTCACATTCAAACTTCGCCTCATCTTTCTCAAAGACTTTCACGTCGCTGAGAGGGGTGATGAAGATCAGGGGCAGTTCTGAAAGGGAAGGATGGGTGGGTGAAGCTAGACTATGCTTCCGTTCATGACTCTGGTCAATTCCGGATATCAGAGGAAGTCTTAAAAAAATACAAAAGCCTAGCTGACAGGTGGGGCATACCTTTCACTTTCAGATTGGCTGCCGATTTAGCATTGGCAGCCTGGAAGGACACCTCTCCTGTCATATCCAGCTGGCAGTTATAAAGAACCAGAATATGCTTCTTCCCATCCTCGATGATTTCACAGTCCTGTTTGGATCAGGGTGAGAAGGAAAGAAAAAAGAAAAAATAATTTTCATAACTGGTTATTCCTCCAAATCACTGAGAGTTTGCATACCAGAAATGTGTCTTTTTTCACCCTAAACAAGCAAGCAAGCCCCCTTCTGTGTGTGAGCAGATAATCCTGACTTACAGGGGATGCAGTCAAAGGCTCTCCTTTCAGCTTCCACTGGCCATGGACATCTGGCTCTGAAAGTTCAATTTCAAAGCGAGCTGTTTCACCAACAAACAATTCTACTCCATAAAGAGGTTTTTCCACTTTTATTAGTCGAGCTG
Source organism: Myotis davidii (assembly GCF_000327345.1). Classification (NCBI taxonomy): domain Eukaryota; kingdom Metazoa; phylum Chordata; class Mammalia; order Chiroptera; family Vespertilionidae; genus Myotis; species Myotis davidii. Next base: position 12,380,975 of record NW_006288615.1, on the reverse strand, counting down.
AAATTATACCAAGTTTTGTTAGATTGACTGAATAAGTAAACTGAAGGTTTCAAATAGGGTAAATTTAAATGTTTTCAGCGACTTACCCTCCACAGTGACATTTGCGTTCGTCTTGTCTGTGCCACAGTCACACACATATTCGCCTTTATCGCTAAATTCTGCCTTTTTGATTTTTAAGATGCGGCGCAGGCCATCTGACTTGATGGAGTGTTTGGGTGAAGGTACAATCTCTTCGCCATCTTTGAACCATTTGACTGGCACATCTTTGCTCACTTCACACTTGAGAATAATCTCATCCTTCTCGACTCCAGTTTTGTCATGTAATTTCACAGTGAAGTAGGGATCGGCCTCTGTAAAAGATATTCAGCAGATAATCAGAAGAATGTGCAAATAAAAGTTTATTAAAGAGTTGCAATTTAACTACCACCTGACCCTTACATCTAAAAACAGGCTATTTATTTCTAGTTGGTTACATTTACCTAAGACCTTTAGGTGTGCTGTAGACTTCAGGTCCTTAACCTGAACTCGTATCTGGGATATATCATCCAATGTCACTTCTCTTATTTCCAATTTGTGAGTCTTGCCCTCGGATGAGATGAGTACAGTTCGGCTTGTGTGGAGTTTGGCATCGTTTTTGAACCAGACGACATGCATTTTTTCATGGGAAAGTTCACAGACAAAAGTTGCTGTTTGACCTTCTTTCACTGTTTGATCTTCAAGAGGCGAAATGAATTGCAGTCTTACACCTGCAATGCAAGCACGGATAAAATGCTCAGGAAAACAATTTACCTTCAGAAATATTCCACCCTAATCTGCATGGGTGAAAGGATTTCACATGGCATTTATTTATTCATCTTTTCGAATGGAGCTCCCCTTTGTTTAAAAAAGAATCGGGGGGCTGTTTAAGTGGTAATGTGAAGATAAAGGGGTGCCGATCACCACTTATAACTATGAGAACTTAGTGCTCTATTTTTAAAGTCATATATTTGTGTGTCTAAATATGGGATGTTATAGTCAGATCTCACCAACTCTTACCTGTAACGAATAATTGTGCCGAGGTCTTCTTGCCCTCCACCTCAGCGGTATAGACTCCTTCGTCATCAAATTGAGAATCATTGATAACAAGAATGTGTTTCTTCCCATCAACAATGATATCAAACTTGTCAGAGGACTTGATTATATCAGGTCCCTTAGACCATATGACATTTGCCTCTCGAGTCAGGACACATTCAAACCGAGCCTGTCGCTTTTCTGGAACAGTGACATCCTTCAGGGGCACCGCAAAGTCAAGCTCAATTTCTGAAAAGCAAACAATAAGAATGAGGTTCTTCACAACGCGGAGGGACATGAAATGAAGCTGAGCCCACTCCTGAGTTCTACTAAAAGCCCTTACCTTTCACGGTCAGAATGGCAGTTGTAACGGCATTAAGTGCTTGGTAAAGGACTTCACCAGCTTGGTCCAGCTTGACTTTGTGCAAAGTTAAGAAGCGTTTCCCACCTTCTGCTTTGATTTCACAGGTCTGAGAAACAATAGTGTTAGTTAGCATTTCCGTGAGATAAATTCCCTAGAGGAGAAAAGTTTCTATAGTATAGACAAAGATTTCTATAGAGTTTAAAAGTTTACTACTAATAACATAACTGAAAATGTCTTATCATAAAATTTTTTTAAAATGTCCGAGTGGTCTATAAAGAGTGCATCAAATTTCTTCCCCTTTTTGACATTTAAGAAGCCTGAAGTAACTCTATCATTATTGCACCAAATTTGAATGTTAAACCTGAATTTATAAAGTAGTTATCATGTACGACAAACACTGAAAGAGGAAATTACTCACAGGTGAGGGCCTCAGAAGTTCTCCCTTCAGTTTCCATTGTCCGGGAACGTCTTCTTCTGAGATTTCCGCATCAAAGCTTGCACTTTCCTTCTCATAAATGGTAACATCCTCTATTGGTTTAAGCAGCTCCACTTCACGATCTGTATGGGTCAGGGATGAAATACCACAACGCTTTAAACTGTCTCACAATGCTTTGCTTTCATGTCTTTTGGGTTGTGTTATTTTGCCTTAGGCACACATAAAACTTATCCTTTAGAATAAAAGATGTAAGATTCTTATACCTCCAAGTGTCAGCTTTGCAGGGTATCTTTTCCCTTCAATTTCCACTGCATACTCATCAATATCTTCTGGCAGCGCATTCTTAATTTTGAGATGCACATAGTTTCCCTCTTTCACGATCTCAGTCTTGTCATTTGGTTCCCAGGGGATTTCATCATAGCCTTTGAACCACTTGATGTTCGGCGTATCCCTTGCTATATGACAGGTGAAAACAGCTGTCCCCTTGGGTTTCACATGCTGATCTCGGATGGGTTTCACCAGCCAGTCTCTAATGACTTCTGCACGAAAACGAGGTCAGAAAAAGAATGATCTAAGTAACTTCCCTAGTCAATTTCAGAAATAGAAACATTATTCTCCAAACTGGACCTAATTAATCTGCTCTGAGGTATTGATACTCCCCCCCGCCCCCTCTTAGATAAGGTACAAGACAGCTGATTTTCTGATCCTGGAAACTAATAGTCTCTCTTCCATTTTCTTAGTATAATAATCAGACGAACAAAATTTCCCAGCAAAGTACTCACCTACTACTTTCACACAGGATGAACACTCCAGATTGTTGGCATTTTCCACAGTCACTGTGTATGTCCCAGCATCGAAGTCATCTGCATCGTTGATGGTCAGGGCCCGCATCAAGCCAATGACCCCCGGCACAATTTTGCCAGGTTTCTCCACCACAATCTTCCCATCCTTCCTCCAGACCACGTCGCGTTCTTTGTTTAACTCGCAGCTCAAGTACAATGGCTGTGTTTTGACCACTGTGACTTCCTCTTCAAGCGTTTTCACAAAACGCACAGGAAGTTCTGGGAAGAATTTCAGCAAAGACTTTTCAATACATACAATCCTTTCAATGAAAGAAAACTTAGAAATAAGAGGTTTTGCCTAAAATTACAATAAGAGCTGCTCCACAGTTTTACTGTATTAAACTGGAATACGGACCATATGCAGAAGACAGGAAATTACCTTCTACAATCAGTTTAGCCGTGGAGGTCTTCTCTTTATTTCCCAAACGTAAAACACAGGTGTATTCACCAGCATCAGAAAGTTGAACATCAGCGATATGCAGCTTTCTGTCTTTACCATCTGCGGTGAATCGGTGCTTTGGGCTCTCCCGGATGCTGCTACCATCTTTCATCCAGGTTGTAATTGCAGTGGAGGGGGAGACTAAACACTCAAAGACTGCAGAAGAGCCAACGGACTCTGCTTCGGTCAAGACGATGTCTTTGATTTCTTTTACAAACTTGAGTGGTACAGCCTTTAGCTGGTAGGTGAATGGGGCTTCATCAGGAGGTTTCTCCCCACCACTTCCTGGTCTTAACTTTTTCCTTTCAGCTTCTACTGGTGAAGGAGTCTTTTTGGCTACACCCACTTCAAAATAAAATTTAAAAGTTGATTTGGCATTTCCACAAGGGTCAGAAAGTGCACACTTGGCTGCCTGCCAGATAAAACTAGTGATAGAGCAACTAGAGAATAACAGAAAATTAAAGATTAGGTCATTGGAAGGCCAATCATATTTATACTACCCTCTTCTCGACGGGAGTATGAGATGACATAAGGAGTCCATGAAAATAAATGCTCTTCATTTTCTCAAGTTTTAAACCCAAATGTAAAGTGTCTAGATTAATGTCTATTTTATGTGTCATGTGTAAATATCGTGTATATGACAAATGAAGCTAAGAACGCATAGAATTTTTATGCTAAAATTAGCTGGTTATATAGTACCCGCTTGAATAATATTAAAGGTATATTGCTTAAAGTATCAGAAGACATACTAGCTTTAGCAAAATCTATTAGGAATAGCATGGATTGTTACATATTTTGAAAAATTTCCCCCCTCGAAAGTAAAGTTTTTTTTCCCCAGAGTGAAAGATTACAATTCAGGTATAAGGAAATTAATCTTACCTTTGATGGGAGTTTTGGGCTTGGCAGCCTCCTCTTTAGGTTTGGCTTCTGAAATAAAAAAGAAAACTTAGCATTTAAACAATTTTCAGACTTATTTCATAGTTAGTAAACCATGTGAGGTGAATCGTACTCTTCATTATAAGTATTAATGCAAAAAAGAGAAATTGATTTTCTATGATCTCTATGGAGAATGGACATTTCTAACAGATATTTTTGATATATCCAAGAAGTCATATTCTGAAAATAATGTGACTAAGCTAAACTGCCACCAATATAGTTAGCATTAAAACATTATTTTCAGCAAGTGCCTTTATTCTTCTTCCATTTCTGGAAGGCTTACTCTTGCCTTGTAAGGAGGAGTTTCATTCTTATTTAGCAACACAAAGTATTTTATATAGTTACTTATGTGTTGGTTATGTGTACCAAGGATATGTTTCTGTTAACAAGGAATCAGTGTAGAAAAAAGGGAATGGCCCAGAAGTTACCTATAACTTCCTTTTTTAAAGTGGGCAACAAATCCAGGCAAGGTTAAGGAAAAACAAAGGGTTTATGTGCTATACACATATGGATTCCTTTGAAAGTTTCCCTTAGTTAGACAATGAACTAAAGCAGAAGCAATGAACTAAGGAAGTTCCTACATTTAGAGTTTAATTCAATTATTAATGCAGGGGCTAATAAAATGTAGAACCAGTTCTCTAGCTTCAGCCCCTGGGAATGCAAGAAAAGCTTTATTTTTACACATAATTAATTGGCTCAATAGCAGTTACCATCTTTTTCTGAACTAATAAAAGGTATCACATTGCAATTATAAAAGTTTAAAAATAAGAATGCCCAAATCATAAATATCAGTGACAAACTATTATATTTTAAATATTAAAATTTTGCTATAGCTAAAGAACATAACATTGTCTCATGTCATTAAACACAATAATAACCAAAATATTTCTATAGGGCTTATTATGTACCAGGCAGTGTGCTAAGTGCTTCACACATATTTAATGCTCTCAGTAATCTGACAGGGCAGATGTAATTATTATTCTGATTTCACATACTAGGAAATGAAAATTTAAAGACAGTAAGTAACCAGCCAAAGTTCAAATAACAAGAATGTGTATTTACCAATCATAAAAACACATCAAATCACTTTTGGTTTTGAGATTAACACCTAAGTAAAGAATTAGTAATAGCACTTGAAGGTTGTAGCTGAGATAATTATACCACTTAGCACATTTAAGAAAATTATGATTGATCTTACACTCTTATATAGATTTAAAGGTTGAACCATCCTGTTTTTTTATTTTATTTACCATTTTAAGGGTGCAATTCAGTTGCATTAAGCACGTTCACAATGTTATGTAATCATCAAATCATCAACACCGTATATATCTGGAACTTTTCATTGTCCCAAAATACGTCTTTTTTTTTTTTTTTTAAGAGAAATGATTCCTACAGGACACAGGAAAAAGCTGAAACTCCATGGGATTTCTGTGTGCATGTCCTTAGAGAGTGTCTGACTGTCTCCTTAGTTTTCATTATCCTGGAACATATTCATTACTTCATCTGAAGAGCATATAAGGAAATGGTGCAGCATAGGAATTTACATTCTAATTAAAACAATATGCACCCATTAGGTGAGAGCTTAGGGTGGGTAAAGGATATCAAATGAAGAAAATTTAATTAAGAATTTACAAACCTCCACAGCTGAAATAATGCCTAGTTTCAACATAATGAGGGCTTAAATTTAATTCAAGTATGAATATTTTTATTAAGCCATCAAAACAATCAGCCCAGCTGATGTGGCTCAGTGGTTGAGTGTCAGCCCATCAATCAGGAGGTCAGGGTTTGATTCCAGTCAGGGCACATGCCTGGGTTATGGGCTCAATCCATGGTGGGGGGCATGCAGGAGGCAGCCAATTAGTAATTCTCTCTCATCATTGATGTTTCTATCTCTTCCTCTCCCTTCCTCTCTCTGAAATCAATAAAAACATATTTGAAAAACAATCAACAAGAAAACTATAGAATAAATACCTGCTTTCTTTCCCACGACTGGTGCTGTCACTGGGGCAGTGATGGGGGCTGGAGCAGGCTCCATGGGAGGTGGTTTGACTGTTTTCACTTCTGTAGAGAGATGTCCATTGCATTAATGTATATATTTGCAATTTCATAAAACCTGTTTTGGTGGCCTATTTGCCTCTTCTGATGTAACTTCAAAATCTTTCAGTGACTAGTTCTTTGGAGAATAATATATTCTAAATATAATGCAACCTACATATAATATAATGATATACAGTATATTCTATATATTTAAGATATAATATTAAATGAAATATAACAATATATATTGCCACATTAGAAACTATTTGCTACATACTGACTCTTTCTTCTAAACTACACTTTGTGTAAAGCATGAAAGAGTATATTGTTGACATTGGGGATCAGCTGGCTTACCTGGTTCAGGCTTTGGTTTTGGTTCAAGTCCAGGGAGAGGTATTGCTGGCTTTATTTCAGGCACTAAAAGAATCCATGATAATAAACAGGTTATCACAGTATTTTTTAAGTTTTCACAAAGTCAAACCAAAATTAGGCAGACATGTCTTGGAAGATATTAGAATTAATACACATAGTCATCAAATCAAGTATTTGATCTACAAAATATTTGGAAAATACAGTAAGGCAATTTTATTGGTTCTAATGTTGTTACTCATCTCACTGCCCCAAGACATATTTTTCTTAGTATTTAAAACTTAGTAATTTATTAACAAATGGGGGATCATTAGCCCACTGCACATGAGAGGGAAATGGTAAACACAATCAAGCTGACCAGATTAAGGTCACGTGTTCAAAACTTTTTAAAGAATATATTATTTTCATGTTATGCATGCATATGTGCATGTTCAAATCTTTATGCCAGTATAATTATATTTTAAATGATGCATATTTGTATTTTTAGAAACAACTAAAAAATTGCAAGTTTGTACCTTTTGCTGGTTCAGGAATTTTCTTTTCCACTTTCGCAACAGTAGTTGGGGGTGCTTCAACCTCAACAGCTTTTGGAGGTGGTTCTGGTATTTTAAGATAATAAGGTTATTTTTAGTGATATTTAAATATTTTAATGCTTAGAAATCAATTATTACTTAGAAATCAGTAATTAGATCAAACTGGTTTTCAAAAGTTCAGTTGATGGCTTTTAAAAAAATCTATATTCTGTCAATTACTTTTTATTCTCTTCTTGATTCTGATTTAATTTTTCTTTTCCTTATGCCATCCACCTCTCCCCCAACCCCATTATCTCTCCCTTTCCAAATCACTTTCATAACAATTACCAATAAATAACCCTTTGATAATAGGCTTAGGATAGAAAGAAACCTAGCCCATTTGAAAGCCCCCAGATGTTATGAAACATTTGCTGACACCCTCCCATGAAGTTATTCTCAGCCAACCTGATTATTTCACAATCATTTCTACTGAAAGAACTTATGAGGCAAGTAATCAAAATAATGACGTATAGGCAAGTACATGAGTGGATTTGAGAATTACTATGTAAATATTTCAACAGAAAGCAGACAATGGAAAACACAGATGAAATATGAAGCTATGCTTATAGTTAAATCCACTTATGTTTACAAGATAAACCTTTTGTTAAATGTTCATTTTGTTAAAAGATAATTTCACAAATTGTTACTGAGATTCCTACCTGTAGGTTTTTTAACTTTTTCTACTTTTTTAGGTTCTACTTTAGGTTCTTCTTCTTCAGATCGCTTTCTCAGAACTTAAAAGACAAAAAGGTTTATATGTAAACCAAGACGAACAAATGTAGATGTTGAATGAACTTGACAAATACAAAGTAATGTACAAAGCAAGGAAAACGACAAGCATGCAGCCTGACCTAGTGCACTGGGAAATTCGTATTTATACTAAAAATGATTTTAAACCAAAGGTTGTGTTAATTTAGAATAGCATTCAGAGTTGCTTTACATCTATATCAGTAGCTATACTGAGACAAGTCTGTGCCAGTAATGACCCAAACACAAAATGAATAATTTGAATAAAAACAATTCTAACCATAATTTATTTTGTAATTTAATGAGGAGTATTTAAATAAGTATAAAGTTTACTGAAATGGAGACATCTAAAGAAATGTAGGTTAGAGAAGAGTAATTTTTTGTGAAGACAAAGTTAGAAATTGATTTTTCATCTGAATATCTTGCTTCTGATTCTTTAATATCTAATTTGTATAAAATACTAGAAGATAAAGTACTAAAAAGAAATGTTCACTTTTAAAAAAATATGGGTTTTTTTGTTCATTGTGGTGATCTTGTGTCATATTTTGAAACTGAATACTCACTCAATTTAGTCTTAAATAGTTTGGTGTAATTTAGAGTATTTAATACGTTTAGTATATTTTACTACATAATTTGATCATGAAAATGACAGCTATGGTCATTGTTATTAGATTAGAATATTATCAATTTAGTTATGTCTATTAAGTGAATTTCAGCATACTGTGAACACTCACAAAATTTCTGTCTTCTTGTAAAAAAGTTATAAAAATTACAGCCTTAACTTTTAATGCTACTACAAATAAACTTCGATAAATAGGGAATCTAATTAAAAGAAAACCAAGAGACAGAAGAATTTTGTAAGCTTTGAAGTATATCTTTTGTATACTCAAAGCTGATGTGATGGTTGAAAAATACTGTACCGCTTTTGAGAACAACTTCTTCCTTTGGTTGAGGTTTAGGTTCGGGAAGTAATTTGCGAACTTTCTTTTCAACTCCAGGCACTTAAAAGAATATGATTTCAAATTTTGAAGTGAATTCATATAAAAACTAAATGTCAACAATAAAATGTCTCTTTGAAAACTAGTTAACTACGTACAGTGCATAAGCAATAATTTTTGTCACATGTAAATATCACAGAATTTAAATGCAAATAATACACGTCAAGTTATTTTCTCTACAAACATCTATATAACCTTGTGATGAAATTCAATTGCATTAACTACAGGCAAATACACTCAACTTGAATGTATAGAAGATGCTGTTCTATATTAACTTTATAAATTTTCCATCAAATACACAGATTTTGACAGCATCTCTGCCTCAATCTGCAATTGTAGATTGCCCAAATCTACACCGGTATCTCCTCAATATGATTATAAAGTAGAATATACTCATATTGGCAGGTGAAAGTGTCCTTATTCAATCTTCTCCACTTGGGAGAGAAGAAAGCCAAAGGATCTGGTTTATGACCTTGATGTTGGGAAAGGGCCATTATCTCATTTTCTTAACAGCAAAGAAGTAACCTTTCTTAAAGTCTCTGTTTTGAAATAATACTAACTTAAAATTATGGACCTATAGAATGTGGAAGCTAGTGTTGACATTATTTTTTTATTTTTTAAAATATATTTTATTGATTTTTTACAGAGAGGAAGGGAGAGGGATAGAGAATTTTGAAACATCAATGAGAGAGAAACACTGATGAGCTGCCTCCTGCACACTCCCTACCGGGGATGTGCCCACAACCAAGGTACATGCCCTTGACCGGAATCGAACCTGGGACCCTTGAGTCCGCAGGCTGATGCTCTATCCACTGAGCCAAACCGGTTAGGGCAGCATTATTTTTTATGAATAAGAAAATGTTCTTGAATTTAGACTAAAAGGGACTCAAGGTATTCTAGATTAATTCACTCTTGTGTATTTAGTGAATATCAGGCATGGAGTATGCTATTAGTATATAGAACAACCTCCTGAAATTACGATAGTCCTTACAGATTTGAATGGAAGAAAAAAAGAGAAACACTTGGTGATCATTAAACTTTTTCCCTTCTCTATTGATGTCTACTAAAATTTAAGACATTATTTATTTGTATCATGTAATATTATATTTGTTTACTCATATGCAATCTGAATTTCTTAGATATTTCTATAAAATTTCCCATTTAGTGCTTTAAACAAGACATTTGCTACTCAATAAATAGTTTTTTTTAAAAAATGTGATAATGATAACCTTGCCTAACTCTTCAAAATTTAAACATTTAAAAGGCAAATGTAATTATTTTATTTTTAAATATTTTTTCCTATCTTTTAGGTAGAATTTTACAAACATTCATTTTTTTTAAACAATTATAAATTGTGCTGGCCTTCAATACTAATTTGGAGTTACCAATATTCTTAATGTAAAACTATTTTTATTGATTGAACTTGGAGAAACCACCAAGTAAGTTGGGATAGCATAATATCCTTTACTTCCATAATGGACATAGTGAAAATATACCAGTGCATTTGTTTTTCCATATAATTTTATTTTTAAGAACAATGACATTTGAGACTCAGGTGCAGAACACACCATAATAGCTATTATTTTTAAAGCCAATATATGTTACTTCATGTCATTTTAATGTTTATAAGTGACTTTGTAATAATACTTTACTAGCTAGTATTCATAGTAACATTATTTTGTAATCTTCATTTTATTTTTGAAATATTTATTAATGAAAAGTCCCATGAAAAGATTATTCTGACCAAGTTGTTTCAAAAGTAAATTCTACTAACCTTACAGAATCAAAAGGACTTACTGCCATTTACATAGTTCCAGGACAAATATAAATGAAAGAAAACTTTCTGTTTTTGTGAAGTAATTGTTTCTTTTTTATTTAATTTATTGGGGTGACTTTGGTTAATAAAATTATGTAGGTTTCAGGTGTTATAATTCTATAATATATTATCTGTATACTGTTTTGTATGTATACCACCCCAAGTCACATCTCCTTCCATCACCATTTATCTCCCCCTTTACCCTCTTCTACCTCCCTCTACCCTATAACCTTCATTTTATGTCAAGAAATGCATATTCAGATTGGTGATTTTCCCAAATTCCAGAGTGAATCAGGAGCAGATTCAATTTCTGGGTCTGGATGTGTTAATTACTTAAATAGAAAATAGCTCCCCACTATACTTACTAGAAAAATTAAGAACTCTATTTTAAATAGATGCTTTCTAGACTTGTATTATTAATTTATTTTTCTTTAGGGTCTAGGCTTAGATAGGGAATATATATTCAAAGAGAAATTTTGAAAAATGATGTGCAGTGGTAATAAAATTTCACTAAAACATGAGATCTGTACACCGGAAAAAAAATGTCTTGGAGTCACAGAGAAGAAAGTGACAGGAGAGCCATGAAAAAATCCATGTGAATAATCTTAATGCGGAGAAGGAAGACATGGCTTATTTTTAGTGCTTATAACACTGGCTAACATATTGTTGTTCTGGTGTAATTCCAAAGCTTTCCAGCACTTTAACCTAAGGTGTATCCCGATATTAATTTCAGCTAAGCACCAAAATTTTATAGGTAATTGCAAGAAGACATATGTAGATGAGACAAAGATAAGCAATATCTACCCATATAATGGATGAAAATGATGAGAGACAAAGGAAGCAACACTCATGAGCCAGGACCATAAGAGGTACAAAAATACAAGAAATGAATGAGACTACTGTGATTATGTAAGAAATGTTGAAAAGAGAACATTCTAGAAGACAGGAAGAGCAAGGAGTCAGATGCAGGAAGACTGCATATGAGTGCATTTTCCAGACTGAAATACCTTTCACAGGCTTAAGCTCCACCTTCTCTGGGACCTCGGGTTTTTCAGGAACTTTCTTCGAAACAGCTTTAAAAAATAGAATCTTGCTTTTATTATTTGTATATTTAGACTAGGCTGAAGCACATTATTAAACACCTGCTCCAAGAATCAAAACCAAGCTTTGGTCATAACCAAGAAGCATTAATAACAGCCAAGAACAGCCACCACCAAGCATATCAAAAGCATTCAAACCATGAACACAGACTGCAGTTTTACTCCAAAGTGCAATCGTCAAGTCTGGCTGAAAAGGAAGATAATTTTGTTTTTTGCAGAAAAACGAAAATTTTATTTGAGTTTAAATTTTACACTAAGAGCAATGTATTTAAGTGTGTGTTGTCATGAAGTATCAATCAACACTTGGGTAGCCTTTTAAGAAGTGCCCACTTTTTTCTACATCTGACTTAAAATGCCATAAGTTCCTCTTATTGGCCAGGAGAGTTGTTGAAGGGCAAGAATCACTGGAAGTAAAATCTTATCCTGGAAGATTCTGGGTTTGTACGTGTGTGTGTGGAGAAAGTATTCATCTAAGATTATGTGTAGATAATTTCAATTGGGAAATTGCATGACACCACAAATAAGACAACATTTTATTAAAATAAAAAGAATAATATGCTTTTGGCAGTTTATTTCAGCTTTTAAAGAACATATATTAAAGAAGTTATTAAAAATTAAGTAATATTGCATTAATTCAAAGACAAGTTTAAATGCAAAAAGAATGAAGGGAACTTTAACACTGGGAGGAGATGCTGGCTCAAATGTACCCATCATCTCTCAAGCCATGTTGAAGATGACCACAGAACACAATTCCGCTTTTACCAAGTTACAAAAGAAAAAAAGTGGGGGAGCATGACAGGTCACTTATATGCGTTCCTTTCCTGGTATATGAGCACATATAAGCTATTCAATGCCATAACTGTATTACTTATAGAATACTTGGAAGCACACGACATTCCTTAAGAACAAAGTTTTGCCTTTTGCATAAATTTGTTACTGCAATATTAAAAATATTTTGCAAACATTTCTTATACATTTCACATGCATAAGATTCCAAAGATATGCCTAGCAATGAGGCTTTGAAATCAGAAAACTGTTTCTCCGCACTCCGCATAAAAAAAGTTAGTCGGGCAGATGTCCAGGATGAAGCTCACAAAAATGCAGTTCCTGGCATTTGGGGCAGCAGGCAGGGCCTGACAAGGCACCTGGAGCAGCATGAAACACAGGTCTCTATGCAAGGCCCACAGCTTGATCATGTCTGAAAGCACACACTTGTAAACATTCTTGCAAGCGCCACTTCAGATGACTGGGTAGCAGGTTAATAAAACTTTAGAAGTAGCATTTATACCTTTAAGTTGGAATACTTTCTCCTTCACGTCTTCCTTAGGTGGAGCCGGTGGAGGAGCTGGGGGCTTTGGTTTGAATTTTGGTTTCTCAATGACCTTCTTTTCAGGTTCAGGTTCAGGTTCTTAAAAGAGTATTTCAGGAAAGTTAACATATGTGTATATTAATTA
>NW_006288615.1:12365678-12366788 GCF_000327345.1 Myotis davidii | reverse complement strand
TGTGGGTACATAATATTAGTGTCCAACATAAAACATAAAACAGTGTCCAACATAAAACATGAATATATCAACATGGTACACAGATGATGAAAAATATAGCAAAGACATTACTAAAAACAACAAATGAAGCATCCATGTAAGCCACATTGACGAGATAAATAGTACAAATTACATGAATACATAATCAGACGCACATTTAAAACAATGAATCTTACATACAAACACAGAGACCTACTCTACATGTAAAACAACATAAAATATATATAAAGATGAAGATATGATGATGAAGATTTAAGTCCAATTAATTGAATACCTTGAACTGGTATTTCTTCTGGCTGTGGTTCAGGTTCAGGTTCTTCAGGCTCAATATACTTTTCAATTTCACGTTCTTTAAAGAATGTTGACAAAGGATGTGAGATTGTAATGGAAAGTGCTTCACAAAGACCCATACAAATTTCACAAAGATGTAAAGATTACCGTCACAAAGATGAAAATATACACTTAATACTAGTTCACTTATAGATTAAAAAGAGACAAGATTTCTATTTTCTTATGGTTGAACTTTCTATTAACCACTTTTCTATGTATAATGATAGCAAATGAGAGGAGAGGAGGGAAGAGGAGACTGGATGAAAGAAGGTGAAGGGATTAGCCAAAGAACATATATGCATAACCCATAGACACAGACAACAGTGTAGTGCTGGCCAGAGGGAAGGGCGTGTGGGGGCTGAGTGGAAGTGGGTAAAAGGCGGGGAGGGAATGGGGATAGCTGTAATAGTGTCAACAATAAAAATAAGTAACAAAACATTAAGCAAAGGCTAAGACACTCTAAATAAGTATGGACTTTTAGTTAATAATAAAATATTAATATAGGTTCATTAATTATAATAATTGTACCATACTAATATAAGATATTAATAATAGGAGAAACTGATTGTGGGGATAGATGAGAATCCTCTGTAGTATCTTCACAATTTCTTTGTAAATAATTGTTCTAAAAAAAGTTTATTTTTTAAAGAAAATTATATATTGGGTTACCATTTGAGGAGCCAATGTAATTAATTCTTTCAGTTTTGCCTCAGTAAACTATGTTTTGGAATTATAATTACC
>NW_006288615.1:12347146-12365301 GCF_000327345.1 Myotis davidii | reverse complement strand
TTTATAAATGAGACTTCTCAGTCTGCTTTATTTGCTTCTTTTCTTCTGTGTACCTTTAAATGTAGGTGCTTTCCACTGGTTTAACTTAGATGCTTTAAAAATTGGCTCTCCATTCTTTGAACAATCACTCCTGCACTCTCAACTCTTATTTCCGTGTGGATGACTTTTAGATCTACATCTCTAGCCTCGACCTCTTTCCTAAGCTCCAGATGCACATTCCCAACATCCATACTTGAAAAGTGAGAAATATATTCACTATCTTATTTCTAATGTCAATCAGGAATCCAATGAGCCATCCTCATGGCCATCTAGCTTCAACCTGACAATCATCTTGGGCTCAATTTCCCTAATTGCTTTAATAATAGACACTAACTAATAGACTCTCCATCTCCCTCACATTCAATCTCCTTTTTTCACTTCTACCAATACTGATCTTGTCCAGCTTTTAATGACCTTAAATAACTGCAATGACTATGTACTATTGTCACCATCTTCCAATAACTTGAACTGATGCCAGTTACCTTTTCGAAGCCCAACTCCTATTAATTTATACATCGCTTCAAAACCCTTGAAGCTTCCTATTGCTTACATGATAAAGTATACACCTTATGGTGACATTCAAAGAACTCCAACAGTGACCTGACCCTCATCTTTATATCCATCTTTATCTTTCAGTATACCTCACAACCAATCCATACTCAAATCACACATGCTTATTTGGCAGACCTTGACCTTCCCAGACTTTTCTACCTCAGTGCCTTTTGGTATAATATTCCCTTTGCCTAGAATACCATTTCCTCCATTGCTACATGTAAAAATCCGTCAAAATTTAAAATTATACTTTTTTTTTTTCACAAAGCTTTCCCTGATGCCTCTGCCTGCAATTGATCTTTCCTTGCTCTGTGTTTCTGTAGCCTTTTATTCTCCCTTTATAGGTGCACTCACTTCCTGTCTTGTGTTAGAGTTGTGCTGTACTTTCTTCTAATCAGGTTGAAATTGCTTGAAGACAGGACCAGATCTTATCTTTTCCAATACACTGTCTTGTTAGTGGTAAAATTGTAACAAAATGTGTTGAATTGAGCTGTTCTACATTGACTGAGAGGAGAGCGTTTTCTACCACATGTCACCATGTCATGGCACAACAGAAGCTCATTCATTTTCTTTCTCCTGCTTACTTGACTTATTTTCTCTCTTTGCCCTCATTATTTTCCCCTTCTTATTGTAAAATGTGATTTGGCATAAACTTATGCTATTGTTTTTCCCTGAGAATCATTATTAAAACGCTCAAATAGTGTTCAGATAAATAGATATTTTTCTTCATGCTAGGTACCTTTTTCTGGAAGGACTTCTCGTTTTTTGGTAACAGGCACTGGTTCTTTCTTTACTGGAACAAGTTTCTTGGGCACCTCGGGCACTTTGAAGATATTAGTTTTATTTTAAAAAGAGTATTTAAAAGTGTTATGAATAAAGAATCTATAATTAATGGAACAGCATTAAATTAATGAAAACAAAATAAAGACATTTTTTGTCCCTATTTATGCAATAATGAGGACAATTTATTTGATTCCAATTTAAGATATCAGAATACTATTTAAGAAAACGATGATGACAATGATGACACAAATACCTTTAGTTTCTGGTGTTTCTGGCTTCTTAACAGTTGGGACTTTCTTCGGTGGGACAACTTTCTTTGCCATCTCAGGTACTTTAAAGATATTAGTAGCATTTAATAATATAACAGTGCAAGATACAATACCTACACGTTAATTTGACAAGTCTGTTCAACACTATAACATATGGGTAACAGATAAATACGTAACAGAGCACACACAGAATAAGGACAGTGTCAAATTTCAGACAGCAAACGAAAAAGAAGTATGGATTGATTTTACTATAAGTACCTTTAGGAGGAGCTTCTGGTTTTTTGATGATAGGAACTTTCTTCTCTGGAACAATCTTCTTGGGCTCTTCAGGCACTTGAAAGATAGGAATTTCTTTTAGAGTCAGATGATTATAACGAAAAGTTTAATACTAATGAATGAATTAAAAACATCTACTTCTTTGTTATACACATTGTAAAATTCTGTTGGACCGAAGTTTTATGTGCAGATGATGTTTGTTCTTGCCAATGCAGTCAAATTTCAAGTAAGGAGATTAAAGATTGACACTTTACCTTAAAGAATAGATGTAATGACATAAAAATTAAATGATCAAATGATGTGTTTTCCCACACCGTGGGTCTGCCTTATACCTGCCGGTGGTGGGGCTTCTGGCTCCTCTTCTTCCACAGCAGGAACTGGTGCTTCCTCTTCAGGAGCAATTTCCTCAGGCTCTTCATACACTTCAAAGATATAGTTCATTTTAATTCAATGTGTGAAACAATGTTTTCTAAAATGCACACACTGAGTACAATCAATGATTTCTCTCCTTGTTTCAATTAATATCTTCTCTCATTTTTGTTAGGGTGAAATCTATCTTATTTTCACTGACATCTGTTTCTGTTGTTTTGAATGCTGGAAAGCCTTTTGATGTTTAATCTCTTTCATAGTCATTAGCTCTCCTCTCCTGTGTACCTTAGAGAGCTTTGTTTAATACAGGTTACAAAATCCTACTTAGATGCCGCAGACTGATAACTCAAAATAGATCTGAGATGGGAGCTAATTAAGAATGATGAAGTAAGACAAATAGAGGACAGACCCAAAAACTGAGAAACAGCGATCAGGCTATCAATCCCCAGAAGGAAAGTAGGGGAGGGCGGGGGTAAGGGGAAGGACTTGTATACATGTATATAAGCCAAACCAATGGACATGGACAACAGGGGGATGGGAGCATGAGTGTGTGTGTGGGGGTGGGGAGGTTGGGTGTTAATAGGGGGGGGTGAGGACACATTTGTAATACCTTAATAATAATAAAAAAATAAAAATAAAAATGAAAAAAAAAAAGAGGAACAAGGCTTACATTAGAAATAGCACAAGTGGCAAGCTCACTCATGGTCTTACGTGTACCTTCTGGAGGAGGAGACTCCACTTTCTTGGGAACAGGAACAGCTGGTTTCTCTTCTAAGACAGGTTTCTTTGGCACTTCTGGCACTTTAAAGATATTAGTTAGTTTTACCTCTAGGTAGTTGAAAGGACATGAAATTTATACCTCATCTAGTTCACATGTAGTTCAAATAACACAGGGACAGAGGCAAGAAAAATTCACCATAAGGTCAATGACCTAATCTTGGAACTATAGAGAAAGAAAATACGGCCTATAAATATTAACAAAACCACATTAGTAAACTCTTCCAATGCTCATAATAGAAGTGTTAGTTTTTTTTTAAAAAAATGATGTTATTTACAAAATTTAAAACCCAACCATCCAGAATACCAGGTTTGTAGTTGTAGTTGTGAACATAAGAGATTTGACAAACAAAAGGGTTTCCAATAAGCCAATGACCAAGATTGAGCACTTTTTGCAGAACTTCAGTCGGGACATGTACCTTTAGCTGGTGGGAATTCGGGCATTTTGGGAATGACTATTTTCTTTTCTGGAACAACTTCTTTGGGAACTTCAGGCACTTTAAAGATATTAGTATTTTATCATTAGGAAGAATAGCTGGTAAACATTTATCACATTTACACAGAACAAAACATGTTTTAAGGGCTGGAGGGTGGATCCACCTCCATCAGATGGTGGACCGAGACATGTACCTTTGACAGGTGGGATTTCTGGTCTCTTGAGAACCACGGGAGGCTCTTTCTTTTCAGGAACAACTTCCTTAGGCACTTTGGGCACTTTAAAAGATATTAGTACTTTTTAGCGCATAGTTTCAATGACACGTGGGAACCATTAAGTAGAGCAGTAAGACAACATTTTAAAGACAGACATTTTTCCGTAGGAAGCTAGTGGCAGTGAAATATACCTTTCATGGGTGGTGGCTCAGGTTTTTTGGCAACGACAGCAGGTGGTTTCTTTTCTGGGACAGGTTTCTTAGGTGGTGCAGTCACTAAAGATGTTAGAATTTATTATTTTAGAATAAGTGGAAATGAGTAAGAAACAAGTCAAAAGCTCATATTGCCCAGAATTCTCCAGGCAAGAAGGGTGAAGGATTGGCTGAGGCAACCTGGCAGCTGGCCCAGTACCTTTTGGAGGAGCCACGGGCTCCGGCTCTTCCACAAGTTCAGCGGGAGGCTCTTCAGAGACAATTTCTTCAGGTTCTTCATGCACTTTAAAGACACAAGCTCATTTTACCACTAGAATTGTTTAAAGTATATGAAGTATTTTGCAAAAAAAAAAAAAAGATGTTTATAACACTAAGAAGAGAGTTTTTCTTTTTCAAAAACGCTAGTTTGGATAATTTCATTATTACCTTCAGGAGGAGGACTCTCCGGTTTGGGAGGAATAACTTCAGGCACCTTCTTTTCTGGGACAGCTGCCTTTGGCACCTCCGGTGCTTTAAAGATATTAGTATGTTGATGATTAGACAGAGCGAAGACAGACAGACAGTGTCAAACACAGGGACAAGAGGGTGACTACCTTTGGCTGGTGGAACTTCTGGCTTTTTAGGAGGCGCCAAAGGTACTTTCTTTTCAGGGACAACTTCTTTGGGAGCCTCGGGCACTTAAAAGATATTAGTAAGACCACATTTAGTAGTTACATGACTGCAAGAACAAAAGAAGTTCAAGAGTAGCAGAGTTTATCTTCTTAAGTCTAAGGTGAACGGTAAGTACCTGTAACAGGTGGGACTTCTGGCTTTTTAGGAGGTACCACTGGTGCTTTCTTTTCAGGGACAACTTCTTTGGGAGCCTCAGGCACTTAAAGATATTAGTACATTCACATTTAGTAGTTATGAGACGGCTAGAACAAAAAATGCTTTCAGGAGCAGATGAGTTGTGTCTTCTTAAACCTAAGATCATTGACAAATACCTTTCACAGGTGGGGTTTCTGGCTTTTTAGGAGGCATCACAGACACTTTCTTTTCAGGGACAACTTCTTTGGGAGCTTCAGGCACTTAAAAGATATTAGTAAAATTACAATCAGGAGTTCCGAGGCCAGCGGGAGAAAATGTGTTCAAGAGCAGAAGCGTTATGTCTTTTGAAGCCTCAGATCAGTGACAAATACCTTTCACAGGTGGGATTTCTGGCTTCTTAGGAGGGGCCACAGGTACTTTCTTTTCAGGGACAACTTCTTTGGGAGCCTCAGGCACTTAAAAGATATTAGTACATTTACATTTAGTAGTTATGAGGCTGCTGGGAGAAAATGTTTTCAAGATTGGAAGAGTTATATCTTCTTAAGTCTAAGGTGAGTGACAAGTACCTGTAACCGGTGAGATTTCTGGCAAGTTCGCAGGCACCACTGGTGGTGCCTCCTTTTCAGGGACAAGTTCTTGAGGAACTTCAGGCACTTAAAAGATATTAGTAGTTTTACACTTAGGTTAATGAGATCAATGGGCTACAATTATTTCCAAGAGCAAAGAGGTCTATTTTTTTCTGTAGAATAAGGATGTGGTGGAAAATACCTGAAACGGGTAGGGCTTCTGGTTTTTGGGGCGGTGCCCTGGGGATTTTCTTTTCTGGGACGACTTCTTGAGGGACTTCAGGCACTTGAAAGATATTAGTAGTTTTACACAGACGTTAATGACAAGCAATGGCCTAAAACTGTTTTCAAAAGCAGAAGAGCCACCTCTGTGGCAGAATGAGGTCGGGGCGAACGCCTACCTGTGACAGGCGGAGCTTCTGGTTTTTGGGGCGGTGCCTTGGGAACTTTCTTTTCTGGGACAACTTCTTGGGGAGCTTCAGGCACTTGAAAGATATTAGTCGTTTTACACTTCAGTTAAGGAAGAGCAATGGCCTAAAACTATTCTCAAGAATGGAAGAGAGATTTCTTCTGCAAAATGAGGTCAGGACTAACATATACCTGTGACAGGTGGGGCTCCCGGCTTTTTGAATGGTGCCTTGGGAATGATCTTTTCTGGGACGACTTCTTGAGCAGCTTCAGGGACTTGAAAGATATTAGTATTTTTAGAATTTGTGAATAGTGCAGGCATATACTGTAATAATTGTGACGCGAACAAGACAACAGCGTCCCCTCTTAACAGAGCAGTGGGAAGAAATACCTATAGCAGGCGGGACTTCTGGTTTTTTGGACACAGCCACAGGCACTTTCTTTTCAGGTACAACTTCTTTAGGAGCTTCAGGAACTTTGAAGATATTAGTATGTTTTAGTTTGAGACTATAACTAGGCGAGAGTGACAACATATTTACCCCAAGCGATACAATTTGTGAGGCTGGAGGAAAACTTCCACACATGCGCTCAGACCCGCCCCCGGAAAAGCATGACCAACAACACAGGGATAAATACCTTTAGCAGGTGGAGCTTCCGGCTTCTTAGGAGGAGCCACAGGCACTTTCTTCTCAGGGATGGCTTCCTTCGGTGGCGGCACCTCTGGCACTTAAAAGACATTGTAATTTGTGTTTAGAAAACGTGACAACCATTAATGACTATACCGTGTAATCATTAAACCCAGACATCTTGGAAAACTTCTGATTTGTTTCTCTTTAGAATTATATCACCTCCACGCAGTGGTATCTGCATATAGAATTTTCTAGCTAAAACAGTTACTTTTCTTCCTGGTATAGAGATAGCTTGGACATTACCTTCAGGGGGAGGGCTCTCCGGTTTGGGAGGAATAACTTCGGGCACCTTCTTTTCTGGGACAGCTGCCTTTGGCACCTCCGGTGCTTTAAAGATATTAGTATGTTGATGATTAGACAGAGCGAGGACAGACAGACGGTGTCAAACACAGGGACAAGAGGGTGACTACCTTTGGCTGGTGGAACTTCTGGCTTTTTAGGAGGCGCCAAAGGCACTTTCTTTTCAGGGACAACTTCTTTGGGAGCCTCGGGCACTTAAAAGATATTAGTAAAATTACAATCAGGAGTTATGGTCTCATAACTGGGAGAAAATATTAGCAAGAGCAGACGCGTTATGCCTCGTTCAAACCCAAGATCAGTGACAAATACCTTTAAGAGGAGGGACGTCTGGCTTTTTAGGAGGTGCCAAAGGTACTTTCTTTTCAGGGACAACTTCTTTGGGAGCCTCAGGCACTTAAAAGATATTAGTAACATTACAGTCAGGAGCTATGAGGTCACCGGGACAAAAGGTTTTTAGGAGCAGATAACATATTCGTAAACCCGAATCCAGGGCAAATACCTGTAACAGGTGGGATTTCTGGCTTTTTAGGAGGCACCAAAGGCAATTTCTTTTCAGGGACAACCTCTTTGGGCGCTTCAAGCACTTTGAAGATATTAGTAAATTTACATTTGAGTTACACGGATCAACACAGACAGAAATCACATTGACACATCAACAGAACTTCCCAGGCTAGCAAGGTGGTTCTTTCCATTGCCCTCCCTACCCCATCGTGAAGGGAGTTCAGGGATGTACCTTCCACAAGTACAACTTCAGGCTTTGGGGGAGGATGCACTTTCCTTTCTGGGACTTCTTTGGGAGCCTCAGGCACTTTAAAGATATTAATATTTTTACACTTAGGAGTTACAGGAACCAGTACAAACAGGAAACACATTTCTACAGGAAAAGAGATTTTTCCAAATCTCTAAGCTTCCAGCAACATATACCTTCATCAGAAGGGCCTTTAGGCTTTTTATGAGGAACCACAGATGCTTTCTTTTCAGGGAGAATTTCGTGAGGTGCTCCGGGCGCTTGAAGAAATTAGTAGTGTAACATTTAGTGTTATGAAGATCAGGAGGTACAAGCAAGTATTGTCAAGACTACAAGAGGTATTCCTTCTACAGCTTGAAGGCATGGTAACTTGTACCTTTAACTGATGGAGGCTCCCTTTTCTTGGAAGGAACTCTCTTCACGGGAACCACTTCTTGAGGTGCTTCAGTCACTTTAAAGATATTAGTATTTCACGTTTAAGAGTTAAAGTGATTACTAAAAGCAGTAACCACAATGAGTTAGCAAATACAGTTTTCTGGAAGTCCCTTCTCTCCCTCTCCATTCTCTGCTCGCCCCATGAACCAACTAAGTCTAATGGGGTGGTAGGGTCCTTGAGAAGAGGATTCACCCTTCTCCAGCACCCAGTGGAATTTCTGTCACCGCAGACCGTCCTTACTAAGTATTTGTTGAATGAATACGTTTAATTGGAGGGTTTTCTGTTTTGATAAATATGGCCACACATATTTTCTTTTGAGAGGCTGCTTGAAAGAGATTAGTATGTTTAGGGGTTATGGAGAACATTAGAAAACATAATTTTAAGAGCAGATCATCTCTTCTTCAGTATCTGTGTAGACATGATATATACCTTCCACAGGCAGAGGTTCTGGCTCTTCAGGAACATCCTCAGATAATTGCATATCAGGAGCAACTTCTTTCATAGTTTCTGGTGCTTTAAAGATATTAGTATCACACTTAGAGATTAAGGATCAGTGGAGATGAGTCATATTAACGGAATAAAAGATATTTTTATGGCTACAAGGGCACTTCTTTCAAGAACTGAATGAGGTTTAATGCATTAAGGAAAGGAATCCAGTCTTATCTGTCTTTGCTTATTACTCCCCAACTCACTAGCATCATGTACATAATAGGCATTCATTGAATAAATGAAGGAAGGAATGATAGAATGAATGATACTTTTAGTAGAAGGTGTTTTAATTTCAATTTCAGTCATGGGTGTTTCCTTGACAGGGACAACTTCTTGAGGTGATTCAGGCACTTTAAAGATATTAATTCATTGTACTTCAGAGTGATGAAGAGCAATGAAGGATTTTAATCATAACTCCACCTACAGGAATACCTCAGACTGGGAGACCTCCCTGCTCCTCAAATCTGATTTTTTAGTGATAGTATGAATATTTGATTATCAGGAGCTGTTTTCTTGGTCACCTCAGGCACTATCAATATTAGTAATTTTGCTCAGCCGGTGTGGCTCAGTGGTTGAGTGTCAACCTATGAACCAGGAGGACACGGCTCGATTCCTGGTCAGGGCACATGCTGGGTTGCGGACTCAATCCCCAATGTGGGGGTGTGCAAGAGGCAGCTGACCAATGATTGTCTCTCATTATCGATGTTTCTCTCTCTCCCTCTCTGAAATCAATAAAGATATATTAAAAATTACTAATTTTATTTCTTGAAATGGTAGATGTATAGAAAATCAGATCATAGAAAATTAGCTTCAAGAGAAAAGTTTTGTTTTTAAAAATAATTAACAATGTGCTTTTCTTTAGTTATTAATTTGAGGAGAGCAAAACAGCTTCTTTCTTATTGGGTTTGGCTTCATTTTGTGCCCTCACTTGAAGCACTTTAGAAAAGTGCTTGTTTTTCAGGTATAGCAGAGAGGACAACCCAAAGATTCTAGACTGAGAAAACAATGTCAAAATGTTTAGTTTTTAAATTACAGAAGTTATTATTCTGGATGTTACAAAACTTCTCAACTTTTAATTTACCTAAAAATATTCAAAATGGAAAAACGTAGGATTCTTTAAAAATAAAAGACAATGAGAGAGGCTAAGTATTCAGGGCAGAATTCCAACTTTAACTGGTTTTGTTTTAACTGCTTTGGCTGTAGAAGAGAGAGATGACATAGAGCAGCTTCATATTAAATTTGATATTTTTTTCTTTAAGTAATGGTTTTCTGAAAATATTTCTATAATATTTAAGTCTTGTGGGAAATAAGTTATTTCTAATATATATATATATGCTTATTTTTGGTAGTAAACTTATTTTAATAGAAAAATAATTACAATAGGCAGTTATATTCTGGGATTTCAACCTTATGGAGAGTTGAATTATGGACTTATAATCTATAACCAAACACCTCTGTAGTATTTGATGACACTGATTTCTACATTATAGAGAGTGTGTTGATCCAATTCAATCTAATTTGGGGGATATAAATATTATAAGTAGTCTCCTATCATTTTTTCCTAGCTATTCTGATTTTACTTTTTTATGGGCACAGTAACATTATTTTCTATTGAAGAATCTATCTGGCTTACATCTGCACATTATATGCATACATATTTTTCCCTGGAGGCCTCATAGATGAACTTTGTAGCCCAACCATCACCCATATATATAAGAAAAAAAATTTTCCCCTCGGTTTTCTCTTAACCACTCATGGGGATATGTATATACCCAATCAAACTTCTGCTTTGGGGGAGCCACTTCTCCGAAATGGCTTTCTTGGTAGCATCTGGGGCTTTCAAGATATTAGTATTTTTACATGTGTTAAGTACAACTATAATCATGAGATAAGAAAGTCAACTTTCTTCTGGCTTGTACCTTTTGGTGATGTTATCTTTCTTCTTCTAGCAGCAGAAGCTGGCCCCTCTGGAGCACCTTCCTCGGAGACTTCCATCTCTTTAAAGATATTAGTAGGTTTTAGTTGAATAAAGACAAAGACATGAAGACATGGCATACTAAGAAAGTTAGGTATATTTAAAGTTAGAGATCCTAACTTTAAATTCAGATTTTAATTTTTGTTTTAACAGTTTTTCTCTGTACATTGTATGTATAAGTGGGATTTTTTCGGTGGGGCATGTCATAGTTCCTTTTCTTGGGTACATTAGGTGCTCTAAAAATATTAGTATTTTAGCATTAGAGGTTGTGAGAATCTACACGCAACATTAAGCTTATTTTGTAGACCAAAGAAGAATTTTCTTATTTAGATTTTCATAACTAAGAATTATGCCTTCAGTAGGAGGATGCTCTGAAATGTTGGGAATAGCTTCAGGAAACTCTACGTCTAGAAAAACTTTTCTGGTTGTATCAAATTTTTAAAAGATATTAGTAGATTTATACTAAGAACTCATAAAAGCAGTGAATTATATAACATGCAACTTTTGTGTCTTGAAGTCAAAGATAGTCATCGAAGTTAGATATTTAAATATACCTTTAGTTGCTGGTGTTTCTCTCTTTTTAGGAATAGTCACATATATTTTATCCTCTGGAACAACTTTCTTGGGTGGTTCAGGCACTTAAAAGATATAAGTATAGTCATAAATGGTGAAGTAAATATTGAGCTTTTAAAAAGAGCCACAAATAAATGTTCTTCACACTGTGTCATCAGTGTTATATACCTTTTGCTAGTTTGGGTTTTGTCTTTTGGGGATGAGTCATAAATACTTTTTCTTCTGTGGTTGACTCTTCAGACACTTCATACACTTTAAAGATATTAGTATGTATACAATTAGCTTCATTTCAAAGTGGATGAAGAACAGTATTAATAAAAACATAATACATAGTCATCACGCAAATTACCAGTTGTGCATAGACAAATATTAGTGACAATAACACATTGGCTAGGAAAAAGTCTCCTTCCCAGTTTTATGATATAAGGCTCAGCATTTCTTTATTAACATGATGATAAAATTGAGGAACTCATTGGAAAGGGACTATATAATTATTCTACTTTTTCTGCAGACCTTTACTGGACAAATTTTCCTATTGCTCTTATTTTTTATGGGTTTGTTAAAAAAGAACAGGGTCAATGTTGAGTTGTACATCAAGAATTCTTTGATATTTGACCGACTGGAAATTCAGATAAGCCTTTTTCTTTTCCAAAACCTAGTTATCTATATTTTAAAATCACATCTAATTTTTTGCTTTATTGTTTAATATAAATGTTAAAATCATTTAGGGATTGAAATCAGGAAATAAAAATAACTAAATATTTGGAAAATAAGGCAAATGAAAGGAAAAGATTCCTCCAGCTTTTAGAAAGGAAGCCTGGATGATGACAATAACCAAACTCAAGTATAGAAAGGGTATTCAAAGGAAGGAGTCAGGCCCTAGTTGTTTTGGGCCAAAACAAAACAAAAAAAGGAGGGAGTCAGCATATATTTTTATCCCAGCCTAGAATTACAGTGACAAAAATTGGCTTTAAACAGGGAGTTTTTTAGATGAAAATAAATGTAAGAATATCTAGGCTACTGGCATTTTTACTACTTAGGTTACTGAAAGAACTCTATTCAGAATATTTTATTATTCAAATAATAAAAAATGATATTTATTATTTAATTTTACTTCTCAAATTATTTAATTAAAAATTTACACGAGAGCCAATTTAAAAAATGGCTTCAGAATTCTTTTGAGGTTCCAATTGCTATGTAAATCTATGGTCATTCGCAGCATTGCCAAAATGTTTCCAGAGATTGTGTTGAAGAGTAAAAAACAATAATGGTTGAGCATTTTGATTCTATAAAATTCAATTAAAATATTATTATGAAGTTAGTTATTTCATAGTCTGAGAAAATAAATTGCTTCAAAGCAAAAGACATTTGTACACATGACAGATTAATAAGACAGGACAACAAATTGAACAAGACAAACAACTTTTCTAAACTTCAGCAATGTTATAAGGTCAGGATTATTTTTTAAATTGTTGAAGAAATAATTTTGAGGCTAATAGTATTCAAATTATTTACTCTTAGCTACATATTTTTGGTGAGTTAAGGCTTTTACACGATATTAGTGTATTTACTTTTAAAAGCTATGAAGACAAACACAAATGAAACCAAAGGGAACCACCAAGTTTTCTAGACTCACTGTATATCGTTGTGTCTTCAGAAAGAACTATAGTTGATGTTTCTTCTTGAATACTTTTCTTAGGCACCACAGGAACTTTGAAGATATTAGTATATTAATTGTTATGTATGACAATGTAAGATATTAAGAATATAAAGTAACAAACTACACAGATTTAACCTCACACACATTCACTTTAAACCATGAATAACTAAATAAAGAGTTCCTTCACGTTGTGATTAGCATCAGTGTATACCTTTAACTGGTGGAACTTCAGGCTTCTTAGGAACAGCTTCATGAACCTTTTCTTCTGGAACAATTTTCTTGGGTACTTCAGGTGCTTTAAAGATATTTGATTGTTTTATTTTTAAGAATTCCATAATTGAATATAAAATATCAAGACAAGGGACATCTAACAAGAAGAATGTCAAAAATTCCAAAATAAGTCAACGAAACACGGTCAATGTATCTCTCTAGATCGCCTTGTGACTGAGTTCTTGATTTGTCAGTTTAGAAACACTCTGCCCTTTGGGCATAGCATCATTGTCTATTGTAATTTGGAACATGTTTATTTGTTTTCAGAGCTATTTGACAATAGCTTCCAAAATAAATTATTTTTGAAAAAGAAGTTGGGTGGTCATATTGTTTAATTATTTCTTAAGAAGAGGATGAGCCCCAACAATAAACTTATAGGCATACTGGAAGATTATGTTATAGAACATAAATTGAAGTGTACATCAATCAGTTATATTGTGGTATGAAGGGGAGAATGATCTCTCTCTTCTCCATAGTAAGTAAATAAAAGAGGGTTTTACATTAGAGGTAAATCAGCAAAGGGAGTACCTTTAGCTGGTGGAAATTTGGGCTCTTCAGGAACATGTACTTTTTCTTCTACCACAATTTTCTTGGTCGCTTCAGGTACTTTAAAGATAGTAGTAACATTTTTTTACTTTTAAAAATTCATAAAGATTTTCAACAAACAGAACATAAGAGAAATGTCAATCAACAGAGAACATAACAATATCAAGTTCAGATATCACTTTATCAAATACATTACAGTATTTGATGAGAGTTGAATTTCAATAAGAAACACAACAAATCCAGGGGAATTTTTCATGTTAGAATTTAACAAGAAAAAGTAACAAGACAGTGTCAGTTGGTGCTATTGCTACTTGTCTTGGTGGAATAATTGGTACTTTCTTTTCAGTGATGACGTTCTTAAATGCTTCACAGATTTTAAAGATGTAAGTATATGTTATGTATTAGATTTTTTCATTTCTATTGTGAAATTCAAGAGGTTTATAAAAATGAACAAAGCAGGAATATTAAAAATATAGTTACTATGTAGTTACATTTACTAGGTTATTAAAATTAATAATAGGAAAACATGGATTTTTCTATGAGCACATTAGTGAATATATAATGAAATAGTACCAAAGAAGGAAATGTGAGTTCACTATTTGGTTAAGAGACATTTGCTCTGGGTATTTTAGGTATAACAACAGTGACTTTCCTTTTTGGTAGACTCTCCTTTGGACCCTCACCCACTCCAAAGATATTAGTTTGCTTTAAAAATTACCAAAACACAAAACACGGAAGAAAAACATCAAGTAGAATGCACACTTGTAAAACAACCACCGTGCTACGGTACGTACAATTAGGTAAGTAAATTTTTGTCAATGAAATACCTTTAGCTGGTGGCTCTTTTCGAGGAACAACTCTAGTGGGTGGTTTTTTTGGAGGGATGACTTTCTCGGATATCTCCGGCCCTTCAAAGATATTAGTGTTTTGCTTTAGAATGAACTCTTCAAGTATTATGAAACATTACTATTAAAGTTAGTACAACGAGGGCTGATAAAATGCTTTATTTATATTTTTAAATTTATACCACACCTACTTCAAAAAAAGACTTGCTTTTGCTAAATTTCACCTATATTGTATATTTACTATGTATACTAAGCACACACACACACACACACATACACATTCCTTCGTATCACACACAAATTATTAATTTGTGCAACATCTGGAGTGCTATTGCAAAGAATTACTTGTATTATGGGTTATCTTCAGAATATACTAGAATTCAGGTGCTGTTACTAACATTCATTTACTTCCTAATGTTATTTTCCTAATGACAAATGGTGGAAGCTTTTGAAAGGAGTTTATCAGCTTATGAACAATTGACTGGAATGTTAACAAAGCAATGGTTGTTTGGCCTGAGCATGTAAGCTCCCCAGTGAACTAAGGAGCTTCTTTTTCACTCAGCAATGACACTGGTCTATTATTTTGATTTCTGTAACAACCATGTAACATTCTTAGCTGGATTTTAAAAAGAATCCAGAAATTCATGTAGTGACCTCCTTAGCTAAGTCGATTTCAAATGTTATCTTGTTTGCTAGAATTATATTGTGGTTAATCTCTATATCAATCTTTGTATCAAATAGTTTAAGTATTTGATACAAGGCTAAAGTGTGTAATGATTTTAACTAGGAAAATAAGTGGATTTCTAGTGTTCCAAACCGAGCACGAAAGGTGCTTAAAACACAAAGTTAGTTAGAAAAAGATATGATAACTTGCAGTATCTACAGAATTTCCCTCTACCTTTGGGTGGAGCTTTGGGTTTTTCATATACTTCCACTTCTTCAGCTTCTAAAAATTCTATCACCCTATGAATTTCTTCAACTTTGTGTACTTCTTCAAATCTCTGTTTTTCTACTTTGATAAATTCTTCTACTTCATGGAACTCTTCTTCTTCAAAATATTCTTCAACTTCATGGAACTCTTCTTCTTCAAGAGCTTCTTCCACGTGTGCTTCCACTACTTCTAGTTCTGTTCTTTCTCTTACTACTTCCTCCTTATGGAAGGCAACTGATATTTTTTCTTCAAGGACAGTTCTCCCTGAAAGAGCATCTTTTTTAAGAGATTTATTTTTTTTAAACACAGAAGAAATGAAGATGTAAATTCAAAATATAAAATAAAAACAACATGAAAAAAGGTTTTCATGCAACAGTATGTGAAAATCAAAGATTTCCCCCAAAATACCTTTAGCTGGGGGAACAGCTTCTTTTTTAGGCACAAGGACTTTCTTTTCTGGGATTTTCTTTTCTGGAACTTTCTTTTGTACTTCGGGCACTTTAAAGATATGGTTTTAACATTTAGGACTATTAAGAGCAAGCTTTCATAGACAAAGACATCAAAAACAATCAAGACACAGAGACATAAAACAAGTCTTAATGAAAAAAGATGAAAAAGAAGATCAGGTTTAAAAGAGAAGATATACCTTTGGCTGGAGGTGCTTCTTTTTTCTGAACAGGAACAGGTACTTTTTCCTCAGGAACCTTCTTTGGCACTTTAAAGATATTAGATGTTTCAGTTAGCTGACAATACTCAATAATAAACATGAAATAGAAACATCAGAACGACACCAACAATAATCGAAGTCTAAGAAGTCCCTCTGTACTATTAGATGACATTATGACAGGAAATAAAGATATTTTTCCAGACCACTCATCTGTGCTAATCATACCTTTAGAAGAAGCTATGTCCCCCTGCAAAATGGTGCTGGTTCTATTATTTTTTAATACCAAGAATTACCAATATTGATATTGGGTTTACTGCTACTATTTCTAATTTGATGAAGACTTTTTTTTTTTTTGCTTTTTAACAGATAGGTGTCATATTCTATTGGGCATTATTATATCTGCTGAGAAGGTCTACTGTGATGGAGACAGCATAATCTTATCTATTAAAGGCACTACTAAAGCATCAACTTAATTAGGAAGCAATGAAAAAATGGACATTTTGTAATAACCTTTAGTGCTTAGGCCAAATATTACTGAAGGGACCTACAGCTTATAGAAATAGTTATTATACAAACATTAGAAGACATTTTCCCTATAAGACCATAGAATAGACATATTATAATAATTACACGAGAAAACCTTTGTTGTGTAATAGAATAAAATCAATGAATGGAATGTGGGGAGGAGGGACTCGTTGCTATGTATCTAAGTATAGAGAGCTATACTATTAACATTAAAATGCTCAGCTATTTAAAATAAGAAACTTGTAGAATAATAATTCAAACACATATAATCATCCATTAACATCCTGAAAAAGGTTAAAGAAATGGAAAGGGTTTATTTTTGCTAGTTCTTACTCAATTTTATAAGTTTGTTACTTAAATGACTCTAAGAAACAGTGAAAGAAGACACTGTTTTAAAAAGAAAACAAATGGGAATTTAAAGATATTAGTCATTGGGATTTGCTATACCTTTAGCTGGTGGTGCCTCCACTTTTTTAGGAACAGGAGTAGGTGCTTCAGGTACTGCTTTCTTAACCACTTGCGGCACTTAAAAGATATTTTATGGACATTTTGAAAAATGACATGCTGTGCACCGAACAACTCCCACGTACCAACCCCCCAAAACATTGATTTTTGTTAAAAAGATATTAGGAGCCTAAATGTTCATTTTAAATATGGAGTGATGGCTCTAAAGGTGGATATTACCTGGAAATCCTATATGCAAACATAATATCAATTATACAAAAGACTGTCATAGTCTTCAAAAATCATAGGCTAAGAATCATTCTAAAAAGTGAACACCACAGAAGTATTTCCCCCATCTTAATATTAAAACATATTAAGGATTGAAAACTATAAGAAAGTATTACAATAGGAGCTGGCTAGAAAAAGGTTAAAGTGCCAATAACAGAAATGCGGTCACTCACTCTAACTGCATTGCAGCTATAGTAGAAAAAGTAGGCGGGAGTAGTGAGGGGAGGAAGGGAAATAAAACTTGTGGTGCCAGTAATAATTAATCTTCAATTTATTATTGATATAAAAAAAGTGTACTGATGAATATTGGATAAATACAAATTCTGAGAAAGATTTGGAACATTGTGTCTTTCAAATGTCCAACCCACAAAAGCAGCTGTACCTCTAGGTGGCACCACTTCCTCAACCTCCTCTATGCTAGGTGGTTCTTCTGGGATCTCTTCTTCTGGTATAGGTTCTTCAGGTTCCTCATACACTTCAAAAAGATTATTATTTTGTAAATTATTTTTAGAATTTTTTTGAACATTAGACTAAAACGATATATCTGAAAACTGAAGTTGCCCGATCAGTGTAAGTAATTCATAGCTCAGCCTTCCTAAAGTGTGTGAAAACTCACTAGTCCTTGAAAAATAGCCACTGGATCTTGAAAATATGTGAGGCTCTTCCCAGAATTTTAGAGTTGGAAAGGGCCTCGGAGAGAATTTAGCTAAAATTATTATTATTTATTTTTAATGGAAGTGGGCTTTTCAAGTTAAATATTCACTTTGGGGTAGAAATTAGATTTTTCTGAACCTGTTTCTCAGGCTTAACTGGAGTATCTGTTGGATAAGTTTATCCCTCAATTGCTAACCAAGGAATTTGATGAAAAATTTACCATAGCAAATAGTTTACCTTCAAAGATTCTTATTAAAATGAAACAAACAAACAAACAGACAAACAGACAAAGAAGCTAAGTATGTAAGAAAGGAGATTCAATTGGTTTTAGTTTTCCTGAATTATTTCTATTAGGTAAGTAATAATTACTTTAAGAGTATGTACATGTTTATTTTCTGGAGTGAAA
>NW_006288615.1:12345565-12346171 GCF_000327345.1 Myotis davidii | reverse complement strand
TATTAGTCATTGGGATTTGCTATACCTTTAGCTGGTGGTGCCTCCACTTTTTTAGGAACAGGAGTAGGTGCTTCAGGTACTGCTTTCTTAACCACTTGCGGCACTTAAAAGATATTTTATGGACATTTTGAAAAATGACATGCTGTGCACCGAACAACTCCCACGTACCAACCCCTCAAAACATTGATTTTTGTTAAAAAGATATTAGAAGCCTAAATGTTAATTTTAAATATGGAGTGATGACTCTAAAGGTGAATATTACCTGGAAATCCTATATGCAAACATAATATCAATTATACAAAAGACTGTCATAGTCTTCAGAAATCATAGGCTAAGAATCATTCTAAAAAGTGAACACCACAGAAATATTTCCCCCCTCTTAATATTAAAAAATATTAAGGATTGAAAACTATAAGAAAGTATTACAATAGGAGCTGGCTAGAAAAAGGTTAAAGTGCCAATAACAGAAATGCGGTCACTCACTCTAACTGCATTGCAGCTATAGTAGAAAAAGTAGGCGGGAGTAGTGAGGGGAGGAAGGGAAATAAAACTTGTGGTGCCAGTAATAATTAATCTTCAATTTATTATTGATATAAAAAAAGTGTA
>NW_006288615.1:12342390-12344994 GCF_000327345.1 Myotis davidii | reverse complement strand
AACAAACAAACAGACAAACAGACAAAGAAGCTAAGTATGTAAGAAAGGAGATTCAATTGGTTTTAGTTTTCCTGAATTATTTCTATTAGGTAAGTAATAATTACTTTTAGAGTCTGCACATGTTTATTTTCTGGAGTGAAATATTAGACAATGATAAGACAATGATGACTTTTAAAATGCTCTTTTCTCAGAAAGTCATCTACCTTCGACTGGTGGAACTTCCTCTTCTTTAGGGGGAACAATTCGTCTTTCTTCTACTTTCTTAGGTACCTCAGGAACTTAAAAGATATTAATTGTTTTAGGCACTTAAAATGCAAGAATAAAGAAGAGTACATAAAAGCCAAATTTTCTGTTTTTTTAAAACCCAAGAGAGCAAACAGAACACACATGCACAAGATGAAACATTGACATATCACAGAATCAGAGACAAAAATACAGAGGTTGTGGTTCAAGATTAAAGGTCCATTAAAGAGATATTCTATCTTTTACCACTGAGCCTCTACTTTTTAGGAAGAGAGAATGGTACTTTTGGGACTGATTTTTTAGTTACTTCTCATTTTTAAAAGATATATGAGTTTAATATTTTTGTTTTTTAGAAACAGCATACATAGAGGATCAAGATAAAATACATTAAACACAAAGTGGAAAATTTGACATAGTACAAACATGGGTACAACTGAGTCACAAATGATGAATGCAAAGAACAGGCCACACAATGCAAACATTTATGCTGAACATCCTATGTGGATAGCATCAGAGTTCAACACTGGCCCCTGTTTTGGGTGATGTACCTTTGGCAGGAGGAGCCACTGCTTTCTTAACACCAGGAGGAGGCACCTTCTTTTCTGGTTCAGGTTTCTTAGGCACCACAGGCACTTTAAAGATATTATTTTATTTTATAATTTCAGTTTCACAAACACCGAGACAATGGACTCAGCAATAGTATGAGTTATGTTAGCAAACACTGAAACAGAACATTTTGACATTTACAGGTGATGGAAAGAAATGGCCGTGTCTGATTTGCTTGGGAACAGCAGTACCTGTGGTAGGGGGAGCCTCCTCTTTCTTAGGAATGATCACTTTCTTCTCTGGCACTTTCTTCTTAACCTCAGGCACTTTAAAGACATCATTTCATGATAAGAATATTGTGAGGGACAAAAAAGAGAGAACACAAGAAGTCCACACACAGAAAGACCAACATGCAACACTCACTCAGGATAGGATGTAATGCAAGTTGGGAGTCCAAATGTTATGATATAATTAGATTTTATGGAGCCAAAAACATCATCCTATTTTAATATCTGATATGTGGTCACTTCATCAATTTAAATTTCACTAGTAACTTATTAAATCATCATCATTTCTGAGTTCTTGAAATCCAATAAAGGATCAGCTTTACCATTTCATTGATTACATGACTATTTAGTCTGATGGGGGAGTTATGCTTATTTCAAGTAGTGGTACCATGATCTTTTGCAGAAAATGTAACTGAACTTGAAGGCACACATATATTTATTTTGACCAGTACCAGGAGCTGATTGAACATGTTAAATCTGGATACTGTTCATTCAGTGATAGAATACTTGTAGATACTGTACTATATTTTATCCTCACGATAATATGTGAGTCCACTAGGACTAATATTAGTATCCTCATTTCATACAAATGGAACTATAAATACAAATTCTGAGAAAGATTTGGAACATTGTGTCTTTCAAATGTCCAACCCACAAAAGCAGCTGTACCTCTAGGTGGCACCACTTCCTCAACCTCCTCTATGCTAGGTGGTTCTTCTGGGATCTCTTCTTCTGGTATAGGTTCTTCAGGTTCCTCATACACTTCAAAAAGATTATTATTTTGTAAATTATTTTTAGAATTTTTTTGAACGTTAGACTAAAACGATATATCTGAAAACTGAAGTTGCCCGATCAGTGTAAGTAATTCATAGCTCAGCCTTCCTAAAGTGTGTGAAAACTCACTAGTCCTTGAAAAAAAGCCACTGGATCTTCAAAATATGTGAGGCTCTTCCCAGAATTTTAGAGTTGGAAAGGGCCTCGGAGAGAATTTAGCCTAAATTATTATTATTTATTTTTAATGGAAGTGGGCTTTTCAAGTTAAATATTCACTTTGGGGTAGAAATTAGATTTTTCTGAACCTGTTTGTCAGGCTTAACTGGAATATCTATTGGACAAGTTTATCCCTCAATTGCTAACCAAGGAATTTGATGAAAAATTTACCATGGCAAATAGTTTACCTTCAAAGATTCTTATTACAATGAAACAAACAAACAAATAAACAGACAAACAGACAAACAAAGAGGCTAAGTATGTAAGAAAGGAGATTCAATTGGTTTCAGTTTTCCTGAATCATTTCTATTAGGTAAGTAATAATTACTTTTAGAGTCTGCCTATGTTTATTTTCTGGAGTGAAGTGTGCATTTATCGCCTTCAACTATTAGACAATGATAAGACAATGATGACTTTTAAAATGCTCTTTTCTCAGAAAGTCATCTACCTTCGACTGGTGGAACTTCCTCTTCCTTAGGGGGAACAATTCTTCTTTCTTCCATTTTCTTAGGTACCTCAGGAACTTAAAAGATATTAA
>NW_006288615.1:12324060-12342178 GCF_000327345.1 Myotis davidii | reverse complement strand
TATTTTATGTTATAATTTCAGTTTCACAAACACCGAGACAATGGACTCAGCAATAGTATGAGTTATGTTAGCAAACACTGAAACAGAACATTTTGACATTTACAGGTGATGGAAAGAAATGGCCGTGTCTGATTTGCTTGGGAACAGCAGTACCTGTGGTAGGGGGAGCCTCCTCTTTCTTAGGAATGATCACTTTCTTCTCTGGCACTTTCTTCTTAACCTCGGGTACTTTAAAGACATCATTTCATGATAAGAATATTGTGAGGGACAAAAAAGAGAGAACACAAGAAGTCCACACACAGAAAGACCAACATGCAACACTCACTCAGGATAGGATGTAATGCAAGTTGGGAGTCCAAATGTTATGATATAATTAGATTTTATGGAGCCAAAAACATCATCCTATTTTAATATCTGATATGTGGTCACTTCATCAATTTAAATTTCACTAGTAACTTATTAAATCATCATCATTTCTGAGTTCTTGAAATCCAATAAAGGATCAGCTTTACCATTTCATTGATTACATGACTATTTAGTCTGATGGGGGAGTTATGCTTATTTCAAGTAGTGGTACCATGATCTTTCACAGAAAATATTTTATGTTATAATTTCAGTTTCACAAACACCGAGACAATGGACTCAGCAATAGTATGAGTTATGTTAGCAAACACTGAAACAGAACATTTTGACATTTACAGGTGATGGAAAGAAATGGCCGTGTCTGATTTGCTTGGGAACAGCAGTACCTGTGGTAGGGGGAGCCTCCTCTTTCTTAGGAATGATCACTTTCTTCTCTGGCACTTTCTTCTTAACCTCAGGCACTTTAAAGACATCATTTCATGATAAGAATATTGTGAGGGACAAAAAAGAGAGAACACAAGAAGTCCACACACAGAAAGACCAACATGCAACACTCACTCAGGGTAGGATGTAATGCAATTTGGGAGTCCAAATGTTACAATATAATTAGATTTTATGGAGCCAAAACAGCATCCTAATTTAATATCTGATATGTGGTCACTTCATCAATTTAAATTTCATCTATAAAACATTTCTGAGTCCTTGAAATCCTATAAAGGATCAGCTTTACCATTTCATTGATTACATGACTATTTAGTCTGATGGGGGAGTTATGCTTATTTCAAGTAGTGGTACCATGATCTTTTGCAGAAAATGTAACTGAACTTGAAGGCACACATATATTTATTTTGACCAGTACCAGGAGCTCTGATATGTGGTCACTTCATCAATTTAAATTTCACTAGTAACTTATTAAATCATCATCATTTCTGAGTTCTTGAAATCCATTATGATTTCTAATAAAATTATAATCAGGCACAAATTTTGTGGCAGCTTTGGGTCATATCCTTTCATCCTTGTTCTAAATATTGCTTTGAATCCAATGAAAAATGGAGATCAGAGTTCCTGCACAGTTTTAGAAGTGAAAATGTGACTGTTTACTTCATAAATGTAAATTTTTTCTACAACCCAGTTCCACCATATTTTTTCTGGTGACGCTCTGAAGACTGTGTATTCCCTTTTGGCATAGACAAACACACAAGACAGACACATTAATAAGAGCACATATACATGGAATGTTTTCTAAGATTTAGATGGTGGACAACATAGAGGGTAAAGCATGATAGGCAAAATTGGAGATGAGTAAAAAGATGGAAAGGCAGAATTCAACACACAAGAGGCCTTGGTGATTCCAAGAAGAGATGCTATACCTCTTGCAGGTACTGGCACCTTGGGTTTAATTTCTGGAACAGCTTCTTCTTCTTCAGGGACAACTTCGTCCTCAGGTACGAATTCTTCCTCCTCAGGAGGAACTTCCTCCTCCTCTTCCTCAGGAGGGACTTCCTCTTCTTCTGGAAGAATTTCCTCTTCCTCAGGTAAAACTTCCTCCTCAGGAGGAATTTCTTCTTCGAATGGAACTTCCTCTTCCCGAGGCAGAGCTACAGGAACTGGAGCTGGCTCCCGTTTCTTTGGCACTTTAAAGATATTTATTCAACCATCAAGCACCACGTGTATGCACAACATTAATAACAACACAAAAAGCCAATCATCTGTGATCATAGAGCACCACATGTCAGCAATGTAAAGGTCATCAAGCATTAATTAGAATTAGTGAGGCTGTATAATACCAACTAGTTTTCCCTTGGGCCCTGGTTCTATTAGAGATGAAAGTACCTTTGGGGGGTGGAGCCTCTACTTTTTTCAGAACAGGTGTTGGTTTCTTTTCTTCTGGAATGAGCTTCTTGGGCACCTCTGGCACTTTAAAGATATTATTTGTCTTTAATCACGTGTTCTTTTACATGTTTGATACAATAGGCATGAAAAAGAATCACGAAACACCTGATTTTTATATTTCTAAGAAGACAATTTTAAAGAACATGAAATATTGTGGGAGCATTTATATGTGAATATACATAAACATTTTTTTAAAAAAAAGGTTTGTTTGTTTTTTCTCAGGCACTTTAAAAGGTGAAGTGATGTACCTTTCACAGGTGGAGCCTCTACTTTCTTAGGAGCAGGAACTGGCACCTTCTTCTCAGGCACAGGCTTCTTGGGCACTTTAAAGAGATGGTTTAGAAAAAATTTTATACAACATAAAATTTTGAGTCAAAGCATAGCCTCCAAAAGATTAAGATAAGGTAGTAAAACTACAACCAAGGTATCTCAAGAAGGATTTTATCCTTAAAGTAAATATTTTCTTTCCCATACGGGAATATGAAAGAGTTGCATCCCCAAAGATTAATTTTTACTCACATGCAAATGTGGAATAAAAATGATTTGCAACATTGCAAGTTTATGTACCTTCTGCGGGTGGAGCCTCCACCTTTTTAGGAACTGGTACAGGCACTTTCTCCTCCGGCACAGGTTTCTTGGGTACTTCAGGAACTTTAAAGATATCAAATAGGGTTAGTGTCACATTTTCCACCCACTGAGAAGAATCCAGCAATCTCAGGACTTAATTGAAGCATCATAGATCTTCTAACGGTTTCACTTTAAGATTGAAAACAACAACCACAAACAAAGGAATTCACAAAAATAAAAATTAAAAAAACAACGACAACACTGTAAAAACATAGATTGGTGACGAAGACAGCACATAATGCCTGGTAAATAGTGGTTTTGTCCATTTTGGTGTTATGATAAGTATCTATTTTACACTAAGAGATTTCTACTAAGGAGGAGGAGCCAAGCATGAAGCATCAGCATGCTACAATAGCAAAATTCAGAGATGGCTGCACAGTAAAGTGTTCCTATAACCAGTTGGGCGGGTCCTTGCCTTGTCGTTAATATTGTTAATATCATTATGGGGAAAGAACTGATAAGATTCATCAAGTTATACTATGTCTAGTATAGTGAGTAGATTACTACACTATCCCCTTGATGGACTACAAAGAGAGATACCTTTAGCTGGTGGAGCCTTCTCTTTTTTAGGAATGGGCACAGGAACTTTCTCCTCTGGCTTCTTAGGAATCTCAGGCACTTCAAAGATATTGTTTATCGGTAAGTTCTAACTACCAGTGACAACACATCCATACAAAGTACAGTTAACATTTCTAACAACACATACAACACACACAAGGTTTTGAACTCAGAAGACAGTTATTTATCTGCAGATAAAGGCTTTCCTCTGGCCATGATATGAATGATGGTGTACCTTTTGCTGGTGGGGCTTCCTTCTTTTTGGGAACAGGAACAGGTTTCTTCTCTTCCGGAACAGGTTTCTTAGGTATCTCAGGCACTTTAAAGATATTATTAAGAATTTTGGAAAGGTTGAAAAAAGATATAGAATGTAAAAAACAACTGCAGAAATCATACTTCAGCATCTAAAAGTGTCTATTTCTAAAATAAGCAGAATTGATCATCTGTACTAATACACCCCAGAATCTGATCAAATTAGACACTCAGACTCCAAAGATGCTGCTCTGTATCCCTTTGTAGGAGATGGAATCTACCTTTGACTGGAACTACTGGTACCACTTCTTCAGTTATGACTTCCTCTTCTTCATGAAGGTACTCTTCTTCTTCATGAAGGTACTCTTCTTCATGAACATACTCTTCTTCTTCTTCTTCTTCTTCTTCAAGATATTCCTCTACTTGGGTTACAACTTCCTCTTCAAAGGTAATCTCTTCTGGTTCTGGTCTTTTAGGTGCTTCTGGCACTTTAAAGATATTATCTTTAGGTTGGACATTTTCCAATATCTCAACAAAATTTAGACATGTTAGGAACACAACCATTTGTAACAGAAGAACAGGCTTTGCCTTGCACACAGAACTTCACACATAGAACTGAACATGAATTTCATATCAAAGACGAACAAAACATTAAAAAGAGTGGCATTAAGTACCTTTAACAGGTGCTGCTACTTCTTTTTTAGGAATAAGCACTTTTTCTTCTGTGACAACCCTCTTGGGCTTCATGGGCACTTGAAATATTAAGTATAGGGACATTTTAATGTAAGAAATGGGCCACCCAGACAACTCTTGCTTTGTTGTTCTTTAAGCAGACAGAATAATTTTCAAGTGCTTCTTGTGTGATAGAAGCATAGTTCATCCATAAGAAACTTTACATGTTCCACGGAAATAATTCTGAACCTCACTGGGATAAAAACATACAGAAGTACTCAAGTAAACTTGAGGGAGCAGAGCCCAAATGTGAAAT
This sequence comes from Myotis davidii, assembly GCF_000327345.1. NCBI lineage: Eukaryota > Metazoa > Chordata > Mammalia > Chiroptera > Vespertilionidae > Myotis > Myotis davidii. The sequence continues at coordinate 12,337,497 of NW_006288615.1, read as the reverse complement.
CATGTTTAGTGTTCAGGTGTCTCTGCCTAAAGGAAATATCCCTTACTGGAAATGAAAGGCTAAATTCTAGGTAACTAAGCTTTCTGAAATTATAGAGAAGTTACTTTATACTTAGTAAAAAGCAAAAGAAAAATTACTAGACACTGAGTTAGCTTTTTCTTAATCTTCAGAATGGCTTTAGAAGGAATATGGTTATATCATTACATCAATTTAGATAAGCCAGGAATGTGCCAAATGGTCACTGACTTGACATCCAAACATTCTATTTCCTATATATTGTAGCCATGTGACAGGATGCAGCCAATGTATAAAAGGCTATGGATATATTTTGAAATAACTTTGCCTTTTAAAGGTAACATTAACTTCTTATCCTATATCTACAGATTTTTACATCCAATATTTTCCAAACGATTAATTTAAAAGACACACAACAATGAAATGAAGTGAAGCATAGCTGCCTGGATTTTATAAAAGACATTAAAAAGACCCGGTCTAAGAAGGAAATTATTATACCTTTAGCAGCTGGTTCAGTCACCTGCTCTTTTTCGCGTTTGGTAATTGAAATGCGTACTTTTTCCTCAACAACTTTCTTTGATTCTTCAGGCACTTAAAGATATTAATTATTGAAGAGCATTAAAACCAACCACATGGATACAGTGTAAATAAAAATATACGAAAAACTGACATGTAAGCATCAGGACTACAACAATACGTTTTGTAAAAACAAAGAATGTCAGACCAGGTGGTAAGACACGTTTCTAGAACACAAGTAACAAAGACGTTTGGGGAGTTATCACTCCGAAAAGTACCTTTGGGTGGTAGAGGTTTGAGTTTCTTAGGAATGGGCACTGGTACTTTTTCTTCAGGGACAGCTTTCTTCACAACTTGAAAATATCAACATTAACAGATTTACAAACCTGAACCCGATTGCTCAAGAGTAGTAAGAATAAAAAGTTAAGAAATACGACATACAACACAACATCCCCAAACACACACATGAATAGTATACTGCCACTACAACAGGTATTTATAGTATGACTGACGTGAAGACAGGTCTCTCAGTACTGATAAAGTTTTTCTCACTCTACCTTTAGTGGGTGGGGCCTTTGGTTTTGTGGGAACCGGTTCTTCTTGTACAGGCTTTACTGGGATAGGCTTCTCAGGTTCTTTAAAAGTACATACAGGGTATTTAATGTTAGATGTGAGAACATAAATAAAGAATAGTATTGCTTAAATATACTCAAATAATTAAAATATTCTCTTTCATCTACGGTGTAGTCATAGCCTCTAGAGGTGAGTGAGAATCAGAGATCCCAGAAGGATAAGGTCTAAGAAACCTAAACAAGCCTACAGTGCCCTCTCCTCCTTGCTATTTATTTCTATTAGGTAATTTCCGCTATCTCTTACATATTAAAATCCTCACTTCACTTCTGGTAGACAAAATGGTGGTTAAACCTCGTGTCTATATAAGTTTGACTTTTAATGTTATCTTCAAAAACTACACAGAATGACCCCAAAGTTAGACTCAGAAACATCAGAAATTAAGGGACATAATACTGACTCATTTCAAAGTTCCAATTTTTTGAATAAAATAAATTCTTTGGAACTGAAATTATAGGCCTGAAAATATGATCTTCATGAGATAAAACACAACTGCTTGTTAGCCTTCGTCTCTGCCTTTACCTTTGAAAGAGTCTTGGTCAAGTTTGATGATGGGACCCCTGAGGCTAGAGAGTTTTCTCAATAGCCTATCATGCTTGATCACAACAAGCCTCATAATGAGAGATGCTCAGAAGTTTTTGATCATGTATTAGAATGATCATAGGCATTTGCAGCTAAATTCCTAACTTTTTGGAGAAAGAAATGCAATGACATTGCTATTTTGCATAAAAGCAAAAATAAGGAGTTAATAGGTTATTCCCCAAACCCAATCTAACAGTAAGATTATTATAGAGATATTTTTCTAGAAGTTATCCAAGAAAACAAACATTTTGAAGTTGCCAAAGGAAACAAAGTTCTTTCCAAATTTCTCTGGGCACCCAAAATTGTATCCTGTTCTAATGGAATTTGCGTGTACTTAATGTGGTTCAAGTTTGCAGTTTTGTTCATACCTGTGATATATTCTTTAGACTCTTCATAATGTTCAAGTTCACGTTCCTCATAATCTTCATATTGGTCATATTCTTCTGCTGGTTCATACTCCTCAAATTCTTTATAATCGTATTCTTCGTATGCTTCATATTCCTCTTCCCGATGCACTGAAACAGTTTCTTCCTCTCGGGTGTAAGACCATTCTTTCTCTTCTGTTACAGTTACTTCTAGAATAATATTGACAACAGGCAACATTATACTTGAAGCCCATTTAGGGATAAGAATGACAATGTGCTTTGATTTCATTCCCTTTGTGATGGTCTCATGCACTAACTATGGGAGACTCTGACTGTCCTTTCTTGGTCAGGGTACTACAGAGTGTACATTTGCTATTCATGATTTCAAATGTTAGATTCCCCACCTTTAGTCAGCAATAAGCCAGTAAAGAATGGGAGTCAAATTAGGAGCTAGCAGGCAAAGAGCTGCGTAGTTTCATGCTTCATTTTATTATTTAGTCAAAGCACAATATACCTTTAGTGGGACGAGGTTCTCTTTTTGGGACTTCAATGGATATCTTTTCTTCTTTAACAGCTCTTTTCCTGACTTCAGTCACTTTAAAAAGAGTAATTATTAAAAGTGAATTGCAAGATTTTAAATATATGTGTATTAAGAGAATTTGTGTACGAACAATCCAAGGACAAAGATGACCATAACTGTGTTCAAATTTTTCATTTAAATGGCAAGAAAAATCAATAGAATTGGAAATAAACATGACAATATACATATACTGCTTTCTAAGCTCCTTAATGCTTTAAAGACACAGTAATTTCAGAAGATCAAGTAGTATTTATAAACGTTTAAAAAGGCAACTAGACAACATAATGACTATGAAACAAGCACAAGACAGAAACTTGTGTTACATAGTTTCTTCACCTTAATCCTAAAATATTTTCATAATCTAATAGCAAAATATAAAAAAATTACATTAAAAATTTTTAAAAATTAAGGATTAAATAAAAGGATTAAAAATTTTTTAATTTTCATCAAAGATTGCCACATAAAACAAGCATTTTGGCAGACAAGTTTAGCATATAGACAAATAAAGACATAATAGATGACAAGTACATTTTAAGGAAAAGTATCTACATGTTTGGGGGGAGCTTCAGATTTTTTAAGAAAAGAAAGAAGCCCAGTGGGCGTGGCTCTGGTTGAGTGTTGACCTATGAATCAGGAGGTCACGGTTCGATTTCAGTCCAGGGCACATGCCCTGGCTGTGGGCTTGATCTCAGTAGGGGATGTGCAGGAGGCAGCCCATCATTGATTCTCTCTCATCATTGATGTTTCTCTCTCTCTTTCTCCCTTCCTCTCTGAAATCAATAAAAAATATTTTAAAAAAAGAAAAGAAAGAGGAGAGAAAACTTTCTGGTATCTGAAATGTTTAGTTTTGAAGTGATATAAAATAACATATGTATTTTATATATAAAATATATTTAAATTATTTTCCCCAAGAACCTAAACTCCACTAGATTAGTTTCAATACCTATATGCTTATTTCAATTTCTGAAAGAGCTGGTGTACCTGTGGCCGGTGGCGCCTCCTCTTTTTTAGGTTTGAGTTTGAGAACCTTTTCTTCTGGAACAGCTCTCTTGGGTTCCTCGGGCACTTTAAAGACAGATTTCACTTTAAAGACTTGTTCCCTCATGCAAACCACCAAAAGGTAGTCGTTTCATAGCAACTCAAACATAAAAGACCTGACATTGTCATTATTTCCAACATAAAACAATGCGTGTAATAATGACAACAACCAGCACCCGTAACCAGTGTGCGTGGTAAGGAGAACAGGGTCAGGACAACGTTCTGTGTATGCAAAGGCTCCAAGTACCTCTGGCTCTAGGAGGCTCCTCTCTTTTAGTTACAGCAACATGAACTTTTTCTTCCTGGGTAATTTGCATGTGCCTCTCAGTCACTTAAAAGATAATTGTAGGATTAGGGAGTGATATTACTTAAAGTGGAATTCAAAAATATATTAGCCAGAAAGTACTGTGAATTTTTAGCATGTAACAGTTTACAAGGTACACACAAATAAACTTCACGTCAAGTAAGTAATACTCCACCCATAGACAAGGCGAGAATACACCACTGCCACCAACACACACCAATAACCTCCACGTAAAAGGGGTGACCCAAAGACAGCAGCGAGAGGACGCAAGACGGGACACGTGTCTAGCTTTCCTGCCGGGGGGTCTCATTTACCTTTGGTGGGGGGAGGCTCTTCTAGTTTAGCCGCTTTGGGAGGAACCCTTTTTTCAGGAATTGGTTTCTTTGGTTCTTCTGGCACTTAAAAGACATCAGGCAACACAGTCAAACACACAATAGGCACATTTATCTTCTTGTTAATGTCATAAAAATTTGAAGAATGTATGAATTTAAGGTTAAAAAAGACAGGCATTCTACGAGAATAAAGGAAACCCCAATATACCTTTAGCTGGCGGCACCTTTTCCTTTTTCGGAACTGCGGCCGGAATTTTCTTTTCTAGCACAGTTTTCTTAGGTGCTTCGGGAACTTCAGAAAGATTATGTTCAAGAATATTAGTTTGACTAATAGAAGAAGCGACCTCGTTTGGCGGCAAAGAACTCACTTTTTGAAAAGATTACACGTTTACACAAACATTAATGGCTACATTCAGCAAAAATGTTTATACACACACACTGACAGAAGTTTAGGCAGTTATATTAAAGACATTATTATCGCTATTAAGACAAGTGGTATGATTTCTTTGCAAGAACTGTACCTTTCGCTGGTAGAGGTTCCTCTATTTTAGCAGGGATTTTTGGTTTTGGTACAATTTTCTTCTCATGCTTCTCAGGCACTTGAAAAGATTATAAAATACATTTGTAGCAATGTCCATATTTCTTTTTAATAAAAATGTAAGGAATCTTTTTACTTAGACATGATACTTATCAACATCTGTGATATAGACAATAGCTACAAGAGAACATAGAGAATGTGACACAAAGGGCTAGAACTAATTCAAGAGTTGATGTACCTTCGGCTGGTTCAGCTTCTACTCTCTTGGAGATAATGTGCAGTTTTTCTTCTACAACATACTCCTCAGGTTCTTCCAGCACTTTAAAGACATCAATTTTAAAGAAGGTAAGTTGTAGTGCTTTTCATGTTAGACTTGAGTTGTAATCTATTCCTCCAAGAGTAATTACAATGGCAAAAGTTTAACACTTGCCAAATCCCTGGTTGTTACTATTTAAAATAGCGACAAAGAACATTTTAATCAAAGTATGTGCCTTAATAAAGAGTATGGGAAGTAAGCTTCATTAACTTAATATTTCAGTATATCATAAAGATATAATAATGCTTATATTTACAGGAAGAACAGGACAAATACAAGACAAAAACAATTCCAGTGGCTTTTAAGTATTTGAAGATAAGTTAAAAAAAAAAGAAACTCTAAATTCAAAGGCTACAAGACATAAACATACTTGAAGAAGCATAAACATTTATAAGAAAGACCAGACCTGTATCACATGAGAAAAACCTACTGAGGACTTGGAAACAAGTCCCCCCCCACCCCCTCTCCAGTTTTGTGGGGTAGGTATGGCAAAAGAGCTTATGTGTATAAAGTTAATTATAGACTAGAAAACTCTAGTTATAGACATATATCTTTACATTAGAAGTAAATTTAATAGGCTACCCAGCTTTCTCCTAAATCTTTTGGGCTTAATAAAAACATAAGACTATCATAGAATGTTTTCCTTTTAACTAGAGTCTGTAGTACCAAAAGCAATTATATGCATAATGTCAGAAACTCAAATCAGATTCATACAATGAGAACTTTCTTTGCATTCATGTTATGTTTGGTTTCTCAAACATTTCTGGAAGGGAGAGTGCCCTTTTTGAATCCATTAGATTCCTGACTTATGCCCCTTATCTTGGCCATTCCCAGGAAACAAAAGAACCGGTAGGCTTCCCCTTGGGAGCCATGTCTCATTTTGTTATGCCAAGCCATTCCATTAAGACTATACATCTGGATTTCCCATGGACTTTTCTGCCAAGCAGAGAAGCGGTGGGGCATCATTTATAAGCCAGAGATGCACTGAGGGCATCTAAATATACAGCTCTACTCATCTTTTTCATTGGGAAGAGAGTTAATTTGTTAAAACTTATTGATTTATCTTAAGAGCCACATTAGAACTTTCTTAAGAACATTCTTTCAGATGTTGGACTTGATCAGTATACCTAGTGGTATCTTCATTCATTGAAAAGGTATCACAACACTGAAATACAGCTTCCTGTTCAAGCCTTAAGAGACTATAGAGAACTCTCATTACAGGTATGGGAACGTCTGAATAAGAAGTTAATCTAACCAAAGATGTTACACTATTGTTTCTTCCAAACATGAAATATAGGAAAGCCCTATGTGCTCAGTGCTTCACTCTCAAACATGGCCTTGACTTCTGGAATGTAACAATTCTTTCTTAATTTTAAAACTGTGAGTTAGGACACATTAGTGAGCTGTGCTATCAAACTGCTTTATGTTACACCTGTTTTAGACATTAGACCACCAAGGTGAAGATTATGCCAATCCACCCCACTGAAACCAAATCCTACCTAATGGAAGGATAAATGAATACAGAGATACCTGCCCCAATAGTTACCTATAAATATGAAGTCTTTCGTCCCCTCTTTTTCCCCACTCCCTACTTTTGGCCAAATAAGAGAGAATGGACAAGAATACATTAGATGTTTATTCTAAGTAATGTCCCTGAATCTCATGTTTTGATCAAAAGATATATCTGATGAGGCCAGTAGATAGTCACTAAATTTGTGTCACTTTTTGTTCATTGATAAATTATCTATGAAAGAAAATGACTTATGAAGACTCCAGATCATGTCTAGCTTATTTGAATCATTTACCTTCATATTCTGTAACCTCCACTTCCTCCTCCTCCTCCTCTCTTTCTTCTTCTCTATAAACTGAAATGGACGCTCTTTCCTCTTGTTCAGAATAACTCCATTTCTCCTCTGCAGATACTTTAAAAGATAAAATTTAATTTACATTCAGTCTCCTGAAATACTAATAATAGTCACATGTTCCCTAAAGATGGATAATGGTTCTTCTGTCTGCTGAGGGTGTGGCCCCATAGTGGTTCCTCATTACAAGAAGGAGAGGGCTGATTTAAGATGAGGGGACAGCCCAGCTCAAGACTGAGAGGAACATTCAAATTATGTTCAAGAGTGGCCACTGTCCCAGAGGTCACATTTCCAGCACCCCAGTCACTTCCTAAGACTGATCCGGGACCAGTGAAGACACAAAGGTGCAGGCTCAGAGGCTACAACAAGTCGACAGTGATAAGGACAACTGCTACGGTCAACGATCACGTCTGGGAAGAAGAGAAGGCTTCGAGGAAACACGCAAAACTCATTTCTCCCTTTCTCTCTTCTGCTCATGTACCTTCGTGCCGCGTGACTTCCACTTTGTGAGGAACTGCAACGGATAGCTTTTCTTCAGCAGCAAATCTTTTTTCTTCTAGGACGGTTTTCTTAGAAACTTCAGCTTTAAGAAAGCATGGAGGTTGATGTTGAAAAACCAAGAATCTTAACAATTCTCTCAAGAGTTTGGGGAAGATTTGCACAGTACCACACTTTCACTAGCAAAATGGGAAAACAAGTTACATACCATACCACGAGTACACACACACACATTTTATCGGAGGACAGACAAGGGGTCAGAACAAGAAACACACAAACAGGAAACAGCAAGAATTCACAGGCTAAAGATTTTTGTCAGAGGCGTGGGACAAACCCTACCTCGGGGAGGAGGAGCTTTCTTAGCAACAGGAACTGGTACCGAAACTTTCTCCTCTGGGACAGGTTTCTTAGGCAGAGCTGGCACTTTAAAAACATGTACTTTTCAGAACCTGAGTGTGGCCTCTCCGAAGCCCAACACAAAACACAGATATACACCCACAACGTACTCATAGCACAAAACTAACAAAATCAGCGTTGGCCTGGGAACATACTATTCGAAAGATGGTTCTTGGAAAGATGGAGACACAATACCTTTTGGTGGTGGAGCTTCTTCCACTTTCCGAGGAGGAATAGGTCTTTTTCCTTCGGGAACTTTCTTCTTTGGTATTTCTGGCACTTAAAGGATAGTATTGGATTTTAAAATTCTCAGGAAGGCAAAATAAACGAGCAACATCGAATGGGCAAGCCCATTAACGAAGACATGCAATTACAGAAGCTTGAAGGAAAGACAGTTACGTCATGGAGCGAGGACTGAGTACCTGCTGGTGGTGGCGATTCCTCTCTCTGAGTAACAATGGTTATTTTTTCTTCTGTGACAACCCTCTTCTGTACTTCAGGAACTTGAAAAGACATTAATTTTGAGAAGTGACTTTATATTTTCCAAAGCAGCTAATGTACAGTTATTTTTTTTTAAGAAAGTAGGCAGGTGGACAGACACACTTGTTGAATTCTCACTCACACCATAAACCATTCATTTTGAATTTAACTAACTAAATTAAGAGGTAACTAAACACCAAAATGTTTTGTACTCAAGATGTATAAACAGGGCTTTCTTTTTCCTTTTTAACTTCTTTTCTAAGTAAGTCACTGTACCTTCGGCTGGGGGGGCTTCCTTTTCCTTTGCAACAGGAACAGGAATCTTTTCTTCAGGAACAGGTTTCTTGGGCACTCCTGGGACTTAAAGTGTTTAAAACAGAATGTTAGTTCAGGTACGTATCACTTTGTGAATGGACATAGGCACATACAAAGATCTTTATGTAGTCCATTAGCATTGTTATAGATTTTCTGTGCTTTGGCAAAATAATGCATACAAGTAAACGACAGTATTATAAAGGTCACAACCTGATAAATGTCCCAGGTGATGTTACAGAGGCATGTAGGCCATTAAAAATAAGATATACACACAGAAGGATGTGTACAGAATCCATTCTCTCTTTAGACACTGATATGTTTTTGATTAAAAAGAAATTCGTCAGCAATTATGGAGTGTGCATATAGTATATAAAATCTCTTTATACTTGAGAAATGGAATCCACAGGACAATGGTTTTAAGTTATCTAAGACTATTTTAGGCTGAGACTAAGAGCTCTTTAGAACAGTGGAAACCATATTTTACATTTGCCCTCCTTCCCCTTCTGATATTTCTTTGGTGTCCTTGCAGTGTATACAAAACTTAGGAAACACTATTATTCTAGAGTAAGCCTCTCAATCTGGCGTCCACGTGTCAATGGCTTTGGAGAATTCTGTGTACAAAATTTCGAGGGTATGTGCATACGTGATTTTCTTTAAGAGGCTCAATAGCTTTTAATAGGATCCCTGACCCAGCATACGCTGACGATGGGTTTAGTTTATTTGTGCTAGTGTTGATGATGTTGCACTTTTAATCGACAGATTTATTTTAACAGCCTGCATTATTGGCAATAAATATTTCCACTTTAAATAAGATATTGGAAGTTTTTGTGAACTCCTGCACCTCTATACCTTCACTTATAATATTTTGGTATCATTATACAGATATACACTCATGTGTGTATGAGTTATGTTACATACATGGGATGTTCACACATGTACACATGTCAGTATGTGTATTTGTTTATTTAGAAACAGACATGCCTCCTTCAGGAGTGGTCAGTGGCTTTGATATTAGTATTGATTTTAGTAATATCGCTTTTTCATTATAATCATTATATTTTATTTTCATATACTCATTATATTTTAATGATTAGATCGTCAGAAATCATTCTTTAAAAGTCACTTGATTAAAGAAAAAGTCCCAGAATTCTGAAAGAGCCACGAGTTTGAGAAAGTGAAAAGCAGGTTTGATTTAGGAAGAAATTGGAAACACTATGTAAGTTCCTTTCAGCCTGGTTTCTCCTAAATTAAATGATGTTGAATTCTTACTGAATCTCTCTATAATCGACCAGTTTGTAGCTTTGTGGCCTCCATAAGGTAGTATCTTTTATCTCCCCAAACCAAACCAAACCAAGCAAACCAAAACAAAACAACAAAATAAACAAACACTAAATCTAGAACACCAAAGCAAGGGACTGGCACATTTGAATCTAAACATGAAAGATTCCCTGGTTAGCTAAGTAGATAACTGCAACATTTAGGACAAATATTATTGTTCTATTAATGTCTCAAGAGATATGGTGAAAGTCAACGTCACAAATCAATATATTTCCAACTATTGAGGACGTGGCATCACTGATGTCTCGGGTGAGTGGCAGCTGTGAGCAGTGCTGGGTGCCTTTTTACCTAGTTAACATTCCGTTCTGCCAACACCCTGCAGTTGTCAGTCTTTGGATCTTATCAAGACTCATGAAAGCATTTTTTAAATTAAGACAAAGTCACATCTATGAGGAGAAAAATTTTTTCCCTAGAAACATGCCTGAAGAAATTGAGTTTCACAAATATTTCTTCTTTCTCTAAGAGAGGGAAGATGGTAAAATTCAAGATAGCTGTCTGAGGTAGTTGCTTTTCTTAGTAACACTTTTTGGTGGTACCTTTGGAATGTTCAATATCATAAATAATGGATGTCAAGAGCACGACCCCTGAAGGTGACAGACAAGTGAAAAATGCACGGGGCGTGCAAAAGACATAAAATAGAAAGACAGCGCAGAGCATATAAAGACCATGGAAAGCAAGGGACTCCCATTCGGGACACAGGGTTACCCATGACCAGTCTGATGTACCTTTTGGGGGAGCGGCAGGTTCCTTCTTGGGTACAGGAACGGGCTTTTTCTCCTCTGGCACAGGTTTCTTGGGAACTTCAGGAACTTTAAAGATACCATTTTTGAAAAAATATTGAGAATGTCTAGTCTTCTTCTGAGACACTTAAGATTACATTAAAGCATAAATACTCAGTAAGAGCACAAGACTTTAGGAAGCATTTTATATGCTCTACTTGTGACGACAATGTATGGCAAATACATCAATACCGTAGAGACATCACATACGTTACATGAAGCTGACAAAGACCCCATTAGCATAGTCTGAAGTCTACAAATGGTGCTGGTACTTGTATAACACATTACCACACATTGAGGAGGTCAACACACACAGAATTAAACATATTACAAATGTTTTGAAGATGCTCCTTTGTTAAAATACAGATCTCATGGCAAAAGATACAAGAGGACAGATACTAAGAAAAATTTTAAAAATATATGATTCTACCTTTGGCCGGTGGGGGCTCCACCTTTTTAGGAGTGGGAACAGGAACCACTTCTGGGGCAGCTTTCTTAGGTGGCTCAGGGACTTTAAAAACAAATGCACTGTTTTTTAGAAAGCGTACATTTTGACAAAGCATTATGTTGCTGCAAAACTTAGAATTAAAATAAAGAACAGACATTGCGTTTTACACCAACTGAATGCAAGGAAGTCATGTGTTAGAAACAAGAGTGAAGGGAAACGGACGAATAACTGACTGGAACACGCTGTGACTGTTACTCGCCTGTAACCACAGGAGCCCCCGCATCCCCAGGAAAGGTAGGAGCGCCCTTTCCTCAGACACTAGTTTTAGAAACGTAACTTTTATAAAACAGCGACATTAGAACAGCTGCATTAGATGATCTCAAGTATCTTCCGTGCTCTAAATGTTTAACAATGTGACACGGGCAGGGTGGGGCGGGGTGGGACGGGACGGGGCTAGCGGAGGCCTAATCTGTAGCTGCCCCAATTTCTGAGTTCCAATGTCCCTCCAGGTGCAAATACTCCCATATTGGCCAACGACCATGACGTCATCATTGTGGATTAGGAAGAGATGTGCAACAGCACACCATTTATCTAGTATTTCCCCCACACAGATACAATCAACATAAACAACCTTTGTAATAGTAAAGGGCAGTAAGACAGGGAGTGGTGAGTGTTTATTAGCATAGTTTTTTTAAATGTAATTTATTTAACTGTAAGCTTAAATAATGTAACTTTCAATCATGGAGGTATTAAACACTGGGTAGCAAAGTTCCTGAAAATTTAACCATCAGCTCTAGTGAGCTGGTATTTCCAAACAGCTGGTCGCTAGATTGGAAGCTCCCTAAAGTGTGGACAGAGCCTCCAGTATCTTTTGTTTCTCTCTCCTGTACCCTCCTCCTGGTTTTCCCATCCCTCTCCTGTGATGCCCTTTGTACATAGTGACTGTGGGTCTACTGACTATGTGACTAAATCTATTATTTAAAACTAAGGGCCTGGTGCACGAAATTCGTGCTAGGGGCTCGGTCCTCGCAGCCCCAACTTCATCTGGAAGGTCATCTGGAAGGTCCTTCGGCTGGCCAGTCTAATTAGCATATTATGCTTTTATTATTATAGATTAATGTATTCAGATATTTACTATGGAAATTTTAAAAGATATTAGAAACAGAATGCATCAATACCTTTTGGTGGAGGTTCAATCTTTTTGGAAACAGCAACATGAATTTTCTCTTCGGTAACAGTTTTCTTTTGTACCTCAGGAACTTGAAAAAATGTACATTTTCATTACTGGTATGCCACATTGTGGGTGGTAATTGTAATTTACAGAGAATATTGAAATATAAATTAAAATGGAGACACATGAGAAATGAAAAGATGACAGGGAACTATAAGGAGACAGAGATGCCTACATAATCACAAATTAGATAAGAAGAGGAAAATCCATCTAAAGCTCTTCTATTGAGCCACCCAAATTCAAATTTGCCTTATACCTGTTACTGACACCTCCTCCTCGGTGTGAGAGGCAAAGAACATCTTTTCTTCTGAAATAACCATCTTCTTTGTATGCACAGCTGGTACTGGAAAGAGAGTATTTCATGTTAGTGTTTATTTTTCTACAGCAACACAGCAGATCAAATACATAGGCCATATACTATATTTGTGTTTAGACACAGAATGAGTGGGTTAATGTGATAGCTTGAGGACAAATTCATTGTTCACAAGAAAACAAATCATGTTTGATCTACAGGGACAAATGACCCATGCAGCCTTTATCAAACATTATTAAATGGGAATCAAATAGACACAACTTCTTCACATGTAATGTGATGCATTTCCCAATCTGTTAGGGTCTATCCATGTAAATGAGAGGATGGGAAATATTCTATGCATGGACTGCATTGCGTAGTAAAGTTAGAAGACTATTCATTCAACACAAAGCCTTCCTTTAAAAAATAACGTAATTATAAAGTAAAACTAGAAGCAAAGATAATATTATTTCGTTAAATTATGCATATGTGCAACTCAACATAAAATGAATATTATATAAGAATGTTTTTATTTTGGTGGTTCCAGATTTGTAAATTGTTTAGTAATATATGTACACATAT
>NW_006288615.1:12282593-12323693 GCF_000327345.1 Myotis davidii | reverse complement strand
ATTTAAGTTTTTTCCCCTCTAAATGAATTAGATATTCTTAGAAAAAGATTCATGGATACAATAAAACTTAGAGAAGAAGTTGTGCCTATTGGATTGAACTAGTGATTTGTACACCTTTGCCAAATAAGCCATGATAATGATGGTGATGCTCTGATCTGTTTAAATAATTCCAATTACATACCTTTAGGAGGTGGTGCTTTTTTCTTTTCAGGCACTTTTTCTGGAATTTTTCTCTCATGTGATTCTTTAACAAAAACAGAGGATGAGAAGGGGTGCTTAAATAGGTCAGTTCATGAAATCAGTTAAGAATAATATGTAATTGTGTACTGTATTTGGGTTCCTCTTTGCTAACGTAATTCCTCATGACGTATTGATCAAGCAGAGGTGCAGCAAGGCAGTAAGTATAAAACTTGAACTTCTGCTTCAGAAAATAGCATTTAAAATTTAATCTTCCTAATGGGGCTAAATAATTCAACTTACAACGTCAAAGCATGAAAGTAACGGGAGAAAATGATTCTTAAAAATTAAGTTTCTAAAGGTTTCTATCCTTAAAAAAATGAAAATAATCATTTTGTCTGTAGCCATGGCTCATCAGGTTAATAACATTGAAAATATAATGAGCTGAGCAAAAATAAAGAAAAGAGAAAAATCACCTGATTGATGCATACCTTCATAAACCTCCTTTTGAACTTGAATTACTTCTCTTTCTCTGTAAGTCTCCTCCCACTCTTCCTCCCCTTCGTCATAGCCTTCTTCCCTTTCATAGTATTCTTGCCCTTCCTCAAAGTCTTCTTCCCATTCCTCGTGAACCTCCCTTTTAGCTTCTTCCCTGGTCTCTTCGTAGTCTTCCTCTGGCTCTTCATAATAGGGTTCTTCAAATGGCTCTGTGTACGGTTCCACCTCCAGCTCGTCATAAGGTTCTTCCAAAGGTTCGATGTAAACTTTCTTCTCCTCGTAGACTGCTTGCTTTTTCTCATACACGGCTTCTTTTTTCTCCCGAACCTCTTTCTGTCTGGTGATGGTTGTTATTTTCACTTCTTCAGCCTTGGAGGATACGTCAATAACTTCAGGAGCTAAAATAAATACGTAAGTAAGTAAGTAAGTAAGTAAATAAGTAAGTAAGTAAATAAATAAATAAATGGTGATATTAGAATGTCAAATATGTCCATACAATTACTTGACTAAGTGAAAGTCAAGTTTTACATCAGTGTCATCTTGATAATTTATGTTTTCTTTGTGTTGGTTTCATTTAAATTTTTGTTGACTGTGGAATTTTATCAGGACTATCAAATACAGTCTACTCTTAATTTGAGGATTTTTCCAGGGTGAGCAAATGGCATTCAGTAAATATTATCAAGTGGATATATCTTCCATTGTTTTATAGGCGCTCCAGTTTGTAAAATATGTACCATCACTTTTGGCATTAATAGTTAACATTTCTGCAGCTCACCTCTATTTAAATTCCTAACTTTCAAACACATTTCTAATTTTAAAGCTACATTTTTTACTATCAAATATGACTCTTTAGTCAGTTTGATAAAGATAATATTTAAAGCTGTGTAGCCAAATCAGTTCACTGCTTTTACACAACTTTTAAAAATTCTTAAAGGCTAATATTATTTATATGATCCTAAACATTTGTGTTAGCTACAATTAAAATAACCAGAGATGAACCCCTCCCCACCCTAGCCTTCACCACTTCTCTCCCTTATGTTCACTGCACTGGGGCTGCAGAAACATCTGCCTGGGTTTCCGTTCCTGGGATTAGAGCAATATGAAATGGCCATCATTTCTAATGTTAGTTTTAACATAGCAGAGGGAACTCCACGACTTTACAATAAGCTGGAAGCCCAATATGTCAAAATAAGAATACACAGCAGAGATGTGAATCTCAGAAGTAAATAGAATGCAAATATTTAATAATTGTTTTACTTACCTTTTGCTGGAATTAAGGCAGTAGGAGGCGGGGGCTTCTTAACCTCTGGGACTTTAAAAACATAAAATACATGTTTTTAATGCTTACTAATCTTGTGCACCCTTGTTAGCCATTTGTATAGTACAATTTATAACTACTACTAATATAACAAATGCTTTCATAATATCCAGATGGAGCTCACCAGAAATGCTATGCAATGCCATATTATCTAGAGGGAGAGAAAGAGAGAGAGAGAGAGAGAGAGAGAGAGAGAGAGAGAGAAACTTTGATTTGTTGTTCCACTTATTTTCGCATTCATTGGTTGAAGGATGGGCCCTACAACCTTGGCGTATTGGGATGGTGCTCCAGTCCAGCGGTCACCAACCTTTCGGACCTCACAGATCACCAGTGGTCCGCGGACCACCGGTTGGCGACCGCTGCACCGGCCAGGGCCTGCAATACAATATTCATGAAAAAATACAGGAAATCTGAAGTTTTATTCTAGTTTAGGTTGATTTAAAATAATTTAAATTAACACGGAACATGAGACTATTCAATAGGCCTAATGTTAAAAGTCAGTGCATGTTTACTTTTTTCAATGATTAACTAAAAAGTTCAGGAAATATACATGCTTTTTGAGCTTTCTTTTATTCCATAATATTTCACAAGTGACCACTCAGAAAGAAAGTCTCAGAGAGTGGCCCTGCGCTCCTGGATTCTCCTTCTCTTAGGAAGTTGCTGTACTCTAATTTTAGTCAACACATTTACTAAATACCCAAAGGGGCAGATAAATTTGCCTATTTAAATTTAGTTCTCCTTTTTTCCTAAAAACATTCCAGGATATAATAAAAATTCAAGTAATTGAATTGAATTTTCAAAAAAAGGTTTTGTGTATTTTTATCTGCACATATTGACATTTATGAACCAGGAAGGATGCTAAGTTGGGCTGGAGCAGCCAGCTGGAATTCCCATGGCCCTTGACCGTTCACTGTGTGACTTGGTCAAGACCAGCTGTTGGATTGAGGGTCGTGCCTTCTTTATATCACCATCTAGGATTAATAAGAATCTCTTGTTGCCATTGGGTGTCAGGGGCAGGCACAGGCACAGGAGAGAAGAAAGAATGTTGAGGAAGAGAAAGTGAGGGCTGACTCCAAGAAGTGGTGAGAGCAAGTGAAGGAAGAGTTGCCATTTCCTTAATTCAAACTCTGATCTTCCTCTACCCTCCACTATTTGGGATTCAAAATTTGTAACCAAGAGAAAAGCAGTAAGCTCCTACTCTGACTATTTAATTATAATACCTTTCGGTGGTGGCTCCTCTTCTTTGGGCTTTGCGACTTTTTTGGTATCTTTCTTCACAGCTTTTTTGGTCACTAAAAAATAAGATGTCAGATGTAAATAACCAAAATGTTTTCAGGAAACGAGGAGGTATTAAGATAGTTTCTCATATGTTTTGATGGTTAAAAAGAGACTGCACATTATTGCAAAGATACCTGGTTCAGAGAGATCTTGGACTAGAATGCAGAAACATTTTTTTTTTTAGAGGGAGTTACAATATGTAGGGTGACCTTACATCTTCAATGATTTTATGCCTGCTTCAAGTTAACATTTTCAAAACATTAAGAATGAACTTAAGTGATATCATAAACATAAAAGGTGCATATTTTCATCTTTGTATCACTTACGTCAGAACACTTGATTGTCAGGAGAAAGAATAACACGTGAATCAGTAAAGTTAAAGTCCTATCTATGATATATTGTGGACATTTTCTTTTGTTGTTGCTGATGTTATAGCTTGATCATGGCTCTAATCCATAACTTAATTATGGCTCCCAGTATTCATGAATAAATAACACTGTTTTCAATTCTTAAAATATGATTTAATTTCTCAAGTTTCCTTGTGAGCAATTGAACTTAGCCATGTTGACAATAATACTCAAATATTTAATCATTTATTAAAATGAATTATTATTCCAGACAATAAATATAAATGGAAATCTAATTTATGATTTTTGACTTTTGTTCCTCTCTGCTTTCAGAAGTGGATGAAACATATTTAATTATGTTCATATAAATGATAAAAAATGATTTTCTTTGTTATTGAGATTGTATTAGTCACAAAACTAGAAATTTTGTGTGTGTGTGTGTGTGTCTGTGTGTGTGTTTTAACTGAATTTCTCCTGGGCCTGGCTGAAAAATAGCTCAACCTATTAACACCAACTATAGTGGGTTGTATGGAACTAGCATGTCAAACCCAGGAAACTGCTATAGTAGCAGTGGCTTAGCTATGAAAAAATGTGACTTAGACATGTAGAATCTTCCTGGTGATGCTGGGAAAATTCTGAAAGCAATTCTGAACTCCTCCAAATCCTAGACAGTCTACAGACTAATTTAGTTCAAAAACTTGGCAGCATAACCAGTACTTATTGAAATGTTTGAGAGGAGCAACTCCCTGGCACATGCAAGAGCTCCTTATTGGTGAGCTCACTCCTTAGCTTTAAAAAACAAAAATCAAATGTAGTGAAGTTAGCTTAAATCATATATTTTAAACAAAATAGTAAAGTTTAGAGTATTTAACATTGTAATTTAGAAAAACAACCCAAACTATAATTTTAATTTGACTATAAAACGAATGTGATTTAAAAATATGAAACAGGAAATCAGTTTGACATTAATGTTTAAGCAATTCCATTAAAATAAAATATTTTAATATTAAGCATTGTTGTTGGTTTGTCCGACGATTTTCATGTCTTATGCATTTGGTTAGTTAATATAATTTACATTTTGAAAGGCAATTCCACCTGTTGACCACTAGAGGAAGAATTTGTTGCATTAAATAACATTTTCCAGGTCTGCATTTTGACATTTAGCTAAAGAACACATACTACCTTCAATACGTTTTGCTGGTGGTTTCTTTTCTTCAGGTGATGGTAGCAACACAGGGATAGGAGGAACAGCTGTAGGAGGGATTTCTGTAAAACACACACCCATCATCAGTTAGTTACGTGGTTTGGTTTCTCATTATGTGAAGCATAACAAAAAATTTCATGAATTTCTTTTAGTTCTTCAAAGGTATTATAGTGCCTATTCATCTATCAAATGAAATAAAAATAGCATATATTTATAACTGTCACTACTCTTTTGCTCTGCTTTTTAATTACACAGTGAAGAACATAACATGAAAGTGCGTTCTGGCTCTGCTATGGTCTGGCATTGGTAATTTCCTAGCGGCAGAATATTGTTGCCCCAAATCCAGGAGTTTTGGTCCCAAATCTCACCTTCTGGCGGTATTGCTCTGATAGGCATGGTAGGGATTGGAACTCTGGAGTCAGGAATATCTGAAAAGGGACATTTAATGATCAGCACAGAGGGACTGAGAGCACAGGTGTTTATTAGACAACTCAGATGTGTTTGATTGTTAGGCATTTCCAGCAGCAGAACCTACCATATCGACAAGAACCCTACAGGCACACTTTATATGCAGCCAGGCAGGCAAGTTTATTCCCTGTGAAAGTTTTTGTTTTATGGCCATACCAGTTGGCATGATCCTAGATATGGGACATTATTTCAAATTCCCCCCACTCTCAAAGCCCAATGCTTGTATTATTTATGAAAAGCATTATGCATTAATGTTTATATTATTAATGGAAAATATTTCACGGAAAAAAGATAACATTATTAGCGATTTTTTTTTTGTTTGGCTTCTTCATTTACAAAATTATACTGAATGTATTGTAAGCAAGGATTGATTTTCTTAAACTCACCGGGAGGCTTCATCTCAAGTTTGATTTCTGCAAAAGAAAAAAAAAAATAGCATGTTTATATTTAGAATTGTCTCGACAGGCTACTTTGTTTCAAAGACTGCAGGGTGGTTTTAATGTGTTGCTTTCTGACCTTTGGTTGTTAGGTACAGCTCTGCTGTGCTTCTCGCTTCTCCTCTTGGCTCCAGTCGAGCAATTACTGAATAGACACCTAAGGAAAAGAATCGTCGAACTTTTGTTTTCTGCTATATTTGTAAATACCTTGTCTTTCTTTTAGATATAGTTTGTATTATTTTTACTTCTCTTTCCTAAAAAAAATTCTATATAGAATTATAGAGTGTAAGTGTAAAGGAGGGTAGAACTACACAAAACAGACAAGCTTTACATTATGTATTCATGGAAACACTGTCAATCAAATTACCTTCGTCATCTGGGGTCACGTTGTGGATGGTCATATAGTGGCAGCGACCGTCATTCCTAAAGTTGTATTTCTGGCTCTCAATCAGTTCTGTTGGTCCTTTGTACCAGGTTACAATGGCATCATCAAAGGACACCTCGCACTCGAAGGTGGCGGACTGATGCTCGCTCACCACGATGTTCTGGATGCGCTTTGTAAACTGAATTGGCTCAGCTGTTTAAGTACAAAGAGAGTCACAGGTAGGTGGTATAGGAAGAAGTTTCTCTCACTGTGCTTTCCCCTCAGATATTTAAAGTCTCCATCTTTTTACCCAAATGGAAAATAGCAGAAAAATATTGAAAATATAAAACAAGGAGATAATGCACTTCTTTCCATCAGAAACCGAAAAACAAAGCAATATTATCCCAATACTTAAATGTATTCTTATAGAATCAATGTTAAAAGAAGTATAATGTAGTTGCTGTAAGTCCTTAAAATATCTATTAATTCTATCTATGAAATTTCATACAGATGGAGTCAAATTAATGCTTATAAACCAAATATAAACTCCTAGCCAAGATCTTTTAGCCATGAAATCAGGTCTTTTCCAAGGTTTTTTTTTTTTTTGGCATCAGAATCACAGATGTGAGAATTACAGAATTTAGCAGAATTGGTAAAGATTCATTAAATTTAACAGAATTATGGAATTTAACAGAAATAACCATTAGAAAGTCACACCTTAGTTTAGATGGAAATTTGCTTCTAGTCAAAAAGAGCTATGCAAAGGAATTGCTACTTACGTGAATCTCTCCCTTTCGATTTTGTATGCATTTTGAGATGAGTGAATGCTTTGAGTGTGTGTGTTGGGAATGAGGACACACCAGCACTCTGGGATATGCCTGATGGTGGAGCCATAGGGTCCTGCACACCTTTGGCCATTGGCCGAGGCTGCGCCAACTCCAGCCACAGTTTCACCCACCTTCAATCCGGAGCTCTGCTGAAGTTTCCAGGTCTCCGTGCTTGCAGGTGTACTGGCCCTGGTCTTCTGCGCGCACATCCGCAATGGTCAGTTTATGGACTTTGTGTTCCACTTCTGTCTTATGTCGACCTTGGGGTTTCAGGATTCTGCCATTTCTGAACCATTCGGATTTAACGTTTGGCACAGAAAACTGGCACGTCATGGTGCAAGTCTGGCCTTCCTTCAGAGTGACATCCTGCAGGTGCCGTTCCCACGCAGGCTCTGTTGGTGACACAGCACACATTGTGTTTAATATCACAGGCAGATATGCTCAATAGTCAGTCTCTCAGGGCTGTTGTTTTTTAACTCTTTACTTACCAATTACTGTCAGTTTAGCACTAGCAATGTGAGGGCCACACACCAATCTATAATTTCCCTGATCTTTAAGTTGACAGTTTTTGACTCTAAGTATATGTCGATCACCATCGATGCTAATTTCAAATTTATCACTGGGTTCCAGTTTTACAGTCCCTTTGTACCATGAAAGCTTGATTTCTGGATAATTAATCTTAATGTCGATTTCAAAGACAGCATCATTATCTTTCAAAACTGTCTGATTTTCAATATCCTTGATCAGAGTGACAGGCTAGGAGAATAAAGAATTAAAATGCATTATAATCCTTCCCTTACAATTCCCGATAATAATATGTTCACTTCATTATCAGCATCCTTAAGTTTACCTCTGTCTGTGACAGCCTTTGTTGAATAAATGATACAAGTTCTTCAAATTCCTTTTCTTCTTTCTCTGACTTCTCTATTTCCTCAATTTCCTGAGAAGAAAAAAAGGGATAGGTATTTCATATGAAATAAAATCTGAATTAGAGGATACATGATTATATTTAGCTACCATTCTTTCTTTAGATCTTCAGAAATCATTAAATTTTTTTATGGAAAGCAAAGTCATTTATTCCAGATATAGCTCATTCCTGGTAGGTCCCAGCAATGGCATTTCCTCCTTATACTGTTTTTTTTTTTTATTGTCTAAAATTTTACATATGTATCCTTTCCCTGCTTGACCACCCCCCCCACCCCACCCCTCAGCCATTCACACCCGGGTCAAGCCCCCACCGCCCCATTATCTGTGTCCATTGGTTATGCTAATATGCATGCTTATAAGTCCTTTGGTTGCTCTCTAACCTACCACCCCCCACCCCCTTTTTTTTTCTGAGCAAGCCCCCACTGCGGTAGTGTCTGTGTCCATTGGTTATGCTAATATGCATGCTTATAAGTCCTTTGGTTGCTCTCTAACCTACCACCCACCACCCCCTCCACCATTTGTCTCTGGATCTATTCTTGTTCATCAAATTATGTTGACCATTATATCTCACATATGAGTGAGATCATGTGATATTTATCTTTCTCTGACTAGCTTATTTTGCTTATTAGCTTCCATTCTTAATGCTGTTTAGGTTCTATTCAACCATCTTATACAACTATAGGATTCTGGAAATCCAAAGGGCATATGTTAGAGGATTCAAATGTGAATTTCAAAAAATGATGCTATCTGCAAAAGATCATACCAATCTATGTGTCTCTTCTTCTTGACTTTGCTTTAGCAGTTCAAATGCTTGAAGAAGACCGCGGAAGTCAGTGATGCCGTACATGCGGGCATATTTTTCATATTCTTTAGGATCAACATTTTTGAGAAGTTCCATGATATCAATTTCCTCTTCTTCCCCAGAGCCCCTCTTTAAGGTGGGAGCCCTAAGTAAAATAAGAAATAAACATAAATCACCTGTCTTCTACTTATTTTGAATGGTCTATCATCATTCCAAGTTTATAAATGCCTTTACAAGATTTCTTTCCTCACAAAGGAACAATTATATGTCCTTTATTTAAGAAATATTAATATCATGCTAACTGTGAAATAATAAAAATGTGAGTGTGGAGATGGAGTGGATTAAGATTGGATCATTGTTATAAAATACATAACTTTTTAAAAAATATATTTTATTGATTTTTTACAGAGAGGAAGGGAGAGGGATAGAGAGTTAGAAACATCGATGAGAGAGAAACACCGATCAGCTGCTCCCTGCACACCCCCTACTGGGGATGTGCCCGCAACCAAGGTACATGCCCTTGACCGGAATCAAACCTGGGACCCTTCAGTCCGCAGGCCAACACTCTATCCTCTGAGTCAAAGGGCCATAAATTTGATCAGAGTTTTTTTTTAAAAAAATAGCAATGGGTTCTTAAACTGGACTGGAAGGCCGGAACAAAAGCATGGATGGAGTGTTTGTGTGAACTAATATAAATTCAAAGTAAACATCATTACATAAAAGGGTACGGTCTTTTTTTTCAATAGTTTTATTCATTTCAAACGGGCCGTAGTTTGCCCACGGCTGGGTTAGGGCCATAAATTTGATCAGAATTAAAAAAAAAAAATATTGAAAACATCTTTGTAAACTTTAGAGCCTAATGAAAGAATTACAAGGAAAAATAATAACAGCAATAGAAAGCATTAATAAGGTATTAATATATGTCATGGAAAAGATGTATGGAAATTAAATGTTGATTAATTTAATAATCCAAAAATTATGTTGAAACTTAAATTGTGTTGAAATTATTGGTAATTATAAACAATGTTTAAAATAGTTGATCTAGAAAATAATTCAGAGCATAAGATATCATACATAGAAACAAAAATTTCATATCTAGTCACATAAACACGTTTCTATATAGGCCATTTCCTTTATTTAAAATTTTGATAAAAATTTATCTCTTTCTCAAAACTTTCTCATGATTATTCAGAAATCAATCTTAATGAACCACTAACTTCCACCCAATTATTGTGTATTTTCTTATCTTTTTCTGTTAAAATGTCTGTGTGCTTATGTTCTTTCACAGTCTGAATCTTGGCAGGATAGTCCAGTGATGGCGAGCCTATGACACGCATGTCAGAGGTGACACGCAAACTCATTTTTTTGGTTGATTTTTCTTTGTTAAATGGCATTTAAATATACAAAATAAATATCAAAAATATAAGTCTTTGTTTTACTATGGTTGCAAAGATAAAAAAATTTCTATATGTGACACGGCACCAGAGTTAAGTTAGGGTTTTTCAAAATGCTGACATGCCGAACTCAAAAGGTTCGCCATCACTGGGATAGTCCATGCCTCTTGAGAGATCTCTTTGGTGAGTGGAAAATTATATCTTTTAAAATTAAACTTACTTTTTCAGCATTGCTCTAAGATCTCCTTCAATTTTCTCTTGTTTCTTCCTTTCGTCCACCTGCAGGTTGACATTACTTTCAATTTCGCCGTGTTTATTAAATGCGACACATCGGTACAAGCCAGAATCGGTTTTTGTGGTATCTCTGATCTCCAGCTTGGCCTCATCGCCTTTCTGCAGGATGGAAACACGGCCTCCTGGGTTCAGTTGTCTCCATTTCCCTTTTGTCCATTTCACATTAGGGATTGGATCGCCGCCAACTTTTGCAATGAATGTTGCAGTGGTTTCTAAGGAGTAATGAAGACAAATAAAAAACTTGATTTTCCAAAATCAGTTTTGCCAAAATTAAATCAGAAGCAAAATGTACAGAGTAAATGAAGCTGTATTTTTCAGGAAGTACTTACTTTCCACCACTCTGATACTCTGAGGTTCTGATACGAAGAAGAGTTTCCCGTCTACTGCTGCCTTCTTAGCTGTGGGGACAGCGGTTGGTTTGTCTAAAAAACACATTTACAGGTTTTGTTATCACAATTACCTTAAGATTGTAAGGAATAATTGTCTTTGTACAATAAGTTTTAGGAGTTTGGCAGAGTCAAAAACGTCATGCATTCTAGGACTCATTATATATGAGTGGATTACAGAAGATAAAGCAATTCCATATACATTTATAACTAGTTGTAGCTGTGGCATACAGGCTGAACTACAATCATATTAGTAGTATCAAATCTTATATTTCTAGACTTGGCTTTATTATACAGATTTCTGCCAGGGCTATGACACCAGGGTACCTCATGTCACATCATTATCATTTTGGAACTTTACTTAATTTTACCCTCTTATACAGTGAAAAGAGGTTTAAGAAATACGATGTTGAACTTGGGGTAATTTCAGACAGATATTATTGAAATTAGTTTCCATTAAATTATCTAATACTTCAATTATAATATGGGGGCTATAAATTGCAAATAAGCAATAACTGATGTTTCTAAAAATCTAATTACATTCTTACTTAAACTGCAAAATGCAAATAAATGTAAGTAGCTGTTGGTTTAATCTGAGTAATACTTTTGAGGCATCTGTACCTTTAATGGTCACTTTTGATTTGGAAGTGTCACTGCCAGCCGCATTGGAAGCTTTACACACATAATCGCCCGCATCTGCTTTGGCTACATCCTTGAGTTCCAGCACAGCAGTCCCACTAGCAAAGCTGAAGCTGCATCTGTCTGAAGACTTGATTTCCTTGCCAGCCTTCAGCCACTGGATCCTGATTGGCTCTGAACCCTGGACGTGGCAGCTGAGCTGCACGAATTCTCCTTCATTCACTGTGACGGGACTCAGGTGCTGATCAAACACAGGTGGCTTCTTAGGCTCTGGAATTAAAAAGGCATTTTAAACATAAAATAAAAAGGACCACAAAGGGGACATAAAGGCAAGCAAGTATTAAATTTCAGACAAGCAATAAGTTCTGCCTCTAACAGGTAGCACTGGTTGCTGAGGTAGAACTGAATCACGCTCCTGATTGATTTCTCTTTGAAGTCAGTAGTTACATTTGTTGAATAAAAAAAAATTAAGGTTTAAAAACAAGCGAAGAACAGATACCATAGAGCAGGCCATAATCACCCAAGCACTTGTGACCCGGTTAAGCCCTGCAAACGTTGCACTGGTGGTTATCATAACTGCTGTATTCACGATTGATTCTCTCCAACCTGGGTACAGCTGCATTTTTGCTGAACTCTAAAATCCTAGGGCTTATTGAGGAATTCTTCTAATCTAGATCAGTAATTACTTTATTTTATTTTATTTATATTTTGTTAATCTTCACATGAGGATATTTTTCCACTGCTTTTTTTTAGAGGGAGTGGAAGGCAGGGGACAGACAGAGAAACATTGACGTGAGAGACACACATCGATTGGTTGTCTCCTGCACGTGCCCCAACGGGTGCTAGGGATTGAGCCTGCAACAGAGGTACATGCCCTTGACCAGAATCCAACCTGGGACCCTTCAGTCCATAGGCCAACACTCTATCCACTGCGCTAAACCAGCTAAAGCTAGTAATTCTTGCTACCCTCTAGGAAAGAAAGCCAACATTGAGTAATCCATGAGTCCCGCATCTTAATATGTGATTTTCTCCGATGTTCATCTTTAGCTATTAAATGCAGAAAATCCAAACTTTGTCCAAAGGATTTAGGAGTTGAAGCAAATGAAAACCAATGAAGAAAATACGTAAGATGATATGAAGTCCATGTAGAACTCAGTGTTACGCAATTATTTTACTCAGTGGTTCTGAGACCTACATATATGAATAAGGCAAAATTCACAACTGCAAAGATTAAAACTTCTGGTGTCTACTCTTTTTTTTAAATTTTAAACTGTATAGATAAATACCTTCAGAATTCTACATAAAGTCTTATCTACTTAATGGCAAAAGCATCAGGAATGTAAATCATGAATATAAGCCACTGTCAATTACATATTTTACTAATGATGTTTTAAAACTAAACAAACGTAAATCCTATTAAATGAGTGATAAAATTCGAATTTTAAGACAACTCAAAACACACACCAAACAACTCAATTATATTAACCTATTAGTGATATTAACCTATTATCTGTGAACCATTATGTGGCCAATTACATCACCAGAGTCATTAGTCAATTCCAAGCTGCTTTTAGGAGGTTAATTTGTAAAATGGTTTTGATGAATCTGTACCATAATCATTTGGGTGAATCCATTACGGGCAGAGGATCAGATCGAGATGATACTCTTAAACACATAGTCTATCTTTGCCTCAAGCTATGACTATGTAATTAAATACGTTTTCCAGAATGAGATGCAGTAATATCATTCCACTCATCTATTTTTTCTTTGTAAGCAAATTTACTCTTTTATCTGGGATTAATGTTCATTTACAGGCTAAAAGCTTTCGGCAATATATGTTAAACAATAATCCTTTAGAAATATGTTTAGAAAAGAGAATGCTCCAGAATGTGACATAATTTATAATAAGCAAAGCTAATGCAGTATTCAATGATAAGAATATAAGAATATATCAAAATAAAGTTGCTTCATAAAAATTTATATGTCATTTATGCATGAACTTCAAAGTAGACTTAGACTTCTTACTGCATGGGAGAATTTTAGGATGGGATTTACTAGCTAAGGTTTTTAGTCCAGCTACTATATGACCTCTTCTTAGGTCAGCCATGCAATTAAATTACAAACAATATATATTTTAAGTAAACATCTGGAATTTTGGTAAGTCAATTACATAATATATATTTATATTCATTACAACTGACTTGGTAGACAGAGTTGAAGAAGAAAAGCACATGTCAGAGGCAATGCACACGACTATCTCATAGGCAGTGAAGAAAAACACAACAGCCTGGGGCCGTGCAGATAACTAACCTTTGATGACAACGGAAGATGTACACAGAGCAGAGCCTGCATCATTTGACACTTTGCACGTGTACAAACCAGCGTCGCCCATGCCCGCCTTCTTGACGTGCAGCAGCAGTATGTTGTTCTTGAATGTGATTTCACAGTTAGGAGTTGGATGTATCTCTACGTTATTCTTGTACCAAGCCGCAGTGATAGGCTGGGAACCGGCCACACGGCCCTCAAGTTTGAAAGAATTCCCTTCTGTTTCTTCTACTGTCTCTGAGAGCTTTCTAGTGAAACTTGGTGGGGTTAGCCGCTCTGTAAGAAATTGAAAGCACATATGAAGTGGAATCCAGACGTAGTTATTACCATGAGGTTTTTTTTTTTAATATTCTTGTACCAAGCCGCAGTGATAGGCTGGGAACCGGCCACACGGCCCTCAAGTTTGAAAGAATTCCCTTCTGTTTCTTCTACTGTCTCTGAGAGCTTTCTAGTGAAACTTGGTGGGGTTAGCCGCTCTGTAAGAAATTGAAAGCACATATGAAGTGGAATCCAGATGTAGTTATTACCATGAGGTTTTTTGTTTTTTTTTAAAAAGAAATCATCTTTTTTCATTAAAATTCAATGCTGACCAACTAAATAGACAATATCAGTGTGTGTCCCTAAACATTTAAACCTCCTCCCAAAGCTTATTCTAAATTGTTAGCTAATTTAAGGGATAGAAAATAAGGATAACAAATGGCCATTAACAGAACCAGATAGATGTAAAAATATAAAAGGGAGGTTGGTGTTAGGATTGTGCAGAATATGTAAAATTTTAGCGAAATACAGATGTAAAGAAATCACTTGTTCTCTAGAGAAACCTATATCTTTTTAATCATTTTATGCCATTTGTTTAAAGATGTGTCCTTAATTACATTTGTCCTAAAAACTGCACACTTAATATAGAATGTACAATGATGACGTTTTGTCAGACCACATGCAAAATAAACCATACCTTTTATATTAAGTTGAGCTGTGCAGGAGTCCTTTCCCACCTCATTCACAGCATGGCAGGTGTACTGTCCAGAATCTCCCTTGTCTACTTTCAGAATTGTCAGGTGGGCAGTGTTTTCCAGGTAACTAATCTGGTAGTTGCCACCACTTCGTATCTCTCGGTTGTCCTTGGCCCAGCTGACCTTTATCGGCTGTGTCCCAGTAACGTGGCACTCAAAGTCCGCGCTGTCTCCCACCACAGCATCCACAGGGGCAATGTGGATGTCAAAGAAGGGTGGGTTCTTCCCCTCTGAGGAGAGCAGAAAGACAAGGTTTCAGGCTCCCTGTCTGGACTATCCCAGTTTACAGAAATCATGATGTTTTCTCCCTAATTTTGTACTTGATTATAAACCTTTTCATTACAGAAATAGAAAGAGGTTTAAGAATCCACAAACCTGTGAGAATGAGTCGGGCACTAGAAGAGGCAGACCCTATAGGATTTGTAGCTGTGCAGGAATACTGGCCTGCGAGGCTCCGGTCTGTTTTAAAAATGTTGAGGGTGGCTACCTTATCTAAAAAGGATGTTTGTACATTTGGGCCATCTTTCAATGGCTTGCCATCCTTATACCAGGACACGGAGAGAGGCTCTGACCCAGTTACGGCACATTCAAAAACAACCGGCAGCCCAACTGTTTCTTGAACATCTCTCAATTGTCGAGAAAATGACGGTGGAAGTTTTTGCTCTGTAAGAACAGAATTAAAGTATTAAACACTTCTGGACATTTTACTGAATGTTCTCACAAATATTGTTAGATAGATAATGCCGTTTCTCCATTTCTACAAATGCATCAGGGGGTGTTAACATTTCTATAATAAACTTGGACCCAAAGGAAAATGTGCAAACTTTTGGAGCAAAAGTGTGTCACTCTTGAGGCCAGCCTAATGCACGGTAGGTGCAAAGCCAGTAGGGAACTTGACTGGCTTAGGTACATCTCCAGGTCTGCAGCAGGTCCTCCTACTTTTCAAGACTGCCTTCTAGCATTTTGAATGACACACTCAGAGGGTGGGATTTTAAAAATATGGTCCCTCGTGTTTCTGAAAGATTTAATTATAGAGCCAAAGGACTACATGATCCTTCCAACCGGAGCTTTAGTCATCTTATCTCTCTGGGAAGGCCATTAATTATAGGTGGAATGATATAAGCAGAAAATTTTGCATTTGGAAAGAATTTCCTAAAAGGAATGCTCTCATGAGATATTTTAAAGCTAGTTCCAAAGAAATACAAATTCGTTCACTTCTGAAATATTTCAGTCACCTTGAACAGTAAGGAAAGTTGAGGAAGAGACTTCTCCCACGCTGTTTTCAGCTCTGCAGATATATTCTCCGCTGTCCTGACTGCCAACCTGGTTGAAAACCAGTGTAGCAACATTGTTCCTGAAATGCATCTTGTAGGTGGCAGTGGGCCTCAGCTTCGTATCTCCTTTGTACCAGGACACCACAATTTCAGGGGTTCCAGCAAGTTGGCATTGGAAGGAGGCAGAATCTCCAACAGTCACCTTCACAGGCTCTAACTGCTTGACAAAATACGGTGGTTCTGCAGGCAAGAGAGATAATGAGTCATGAAGGAGACAGGCCAGTGTGCTTATTTATATATAAAGGTAGGAATGTACAGTCATAACCAACCTAGGATCTGTATTTGTGCCGAACAGGAGTCTTTTCCCGAAGCATTTTCAATGTAGCAGTTGTATTGGCCCGAGTCCTCCACTGCGGTGCTGGGGATTTCCAGGATTGAGGATTTTTCCGTTGTGGTTATGTTACACCTCTGAGACGGAGCAATATTTATGCCATTTTTCTTCCATGTAACTGAAATGGCGGGAGTTCCCGTGTACGTGCCTTCCAGGATCAGGGCTTTTCCTTTCTCTATGCTGTAATCGTTGAGCCTCTTCACAAATTTAGCTGGGGCTATAAACAAATGGGAGATGCGAAATCAAACACACATACACACAGAGGTCGGCTCGTCTATTAAGTCATGTATGTTCACCGTGAAGGTGCGGGGCATCAGACAAACCTTTGACGTGGAGGCGTGTTGTGCAAGAAGCTTTGCCGGCTTCGTTAGTGACGATGCAGGTGTATTCTCCACTTTGTGAGGTGTCCACATCAAACAGCTCCAGTTCGGCAACGGACTCTTCCAAAGACACATTGCACCTGTCCCCTGGCACTAGTTCGCTGCTGCCCTTGAACCAGCTGACACTGAAAGGAGGTGTTCCCTTTATGATGCTCGTGAAAGTTACATTGGCTCCAGTCAAAACATCCATGGCATCAGGTTTCTGAACAAAAGATGGCGGTTCTAAACAAAAAAAAAGCACACAGCAGAAAAACTTAGTATTTTGATTGGCGATGACCAAATGCTTACAAGTTATGAAATGCAGTTCTGTTTTTACTGCATTCTTAACACACCTCTCACAGTCAAAGGAGCACTGCATTCATCAGAACCAGCCACATTCGTAGCTACACAGGTGTAGTCACCAGCATCTGATTCTTCCAGCATGTTCACAGTTAAAGCGCACGTGTTATCTGTCAGGGTGGTCTGGTACTTCCTCCCACTGCTGATCTCATTTCCCTCATGGAACCATGAGACAGAGATTGGAGGCGATCCATAGACTTTGCACTCCATTACAACTGAAGAACCAGATAGACCATTCGTTTCTTTCAATTTTCTTGTGAATGAGGGAGGAATAGTTCGGTCTAAATGTGATGAAAGTCAAACAAACAAGGGACATCAGTTATAAAATGATTTGAAAAGAGATTTCCTGTCTTTTTGATTGGATAGACCTAGATCTCTTTGGCTCTTTTGCAAGGATATCAAAGAATTCCCTATAGCCGTGGTCAGCAAACTGCGGCTCGAGAACCACATGTGGCTTTTTGGCCCCTTGAGTGTGGCTCTTCTTAAGCCTTAGGAGTACCCTAATTAAGTTAATAACAATGTACCTGCCTATATAGTTTAAGTTTAAAAAATTTGGCTCTCAAAAGAAATTTCAATCGTTGTACTGTTGATATTTGGCTCTGTTGACTAATGCGTTTGCCGACCACTGCCCTATAGGGTCACACGATTGAAAGCCTTGAGGATCAGTGGGAAGGATGTGTTAGTTGACTTATTAGGGATGTTGGTCCTCTTTGCTGTGACTCATTATATGGTGAATTATTCAAGTGTAAGTGATAGTAGAAGACCACTTTATCCTTTTTCAGGAATTCAGTTTCATTCCTATAATTCCGAATTGTGAAATTTCTCAGTGAGCAAGGGATACAACTTTTGAACTCGGTCTTCTAACTCTAGGTATGTTACCTCTGATTTTACTGATT
This sequence comes from Myotis davidii, assembly GCF_000327345.1. NCBI lineage: Eukaryota > Metazoa > Chordata > Mammalia > Chiroptera > Vespertilionidae > Myotis > Myotis davidii. The sequence goes on along the minus strand of NW_006288615.1, from coordinate 12,305,715 downwards.
CAGAGGATGTCAGACCATGTAATGCTGTAGAAGATGGATCTTCCCCTACATATATATGTAAATCAGGAACTACATTATAATAACACTGCAATAAAAGCCTAACCAACCAACCTGACACTTGAACTGAGACTGTGCAGCTGTCTTTGCCAACGGGGTTTTGCACTTCAAAGCTGTATACCCCACTGTCCCTGGGGGATACGTTGATAATCTTAAGACCAGATACTTTGTTGAAGAAGCTTATTTTGTATTTGCTGTCACTTGTCAGTTCTTTTCCATCCTTAAACCACTTAGTACTGAGTTCAGGTGTGCCAGTGACTATGCATTCCAACGTACAGGTGTCTCCTGTGGTAACTTTTATGGATTCTGGTTTTTCCACAATTGCTGCAGGTTCTAAAACAAGATAAAATTGCATCCAAATTTTAAAATCAAATAGAAAAACGAAAGAAAATGTGGACACTGGTAAGTGTACACCATGTGTTCATCGTAACATCCTATTTGTACTGACCGAGAACGGACAGTGTAGCGAAGCACTCTTGCGTTCCAGCATCATTTTTGATCTGACAGGTGTACTTTCCAGCATTGGCTATTTCTGCTCTTGAAAAATGTAGGGTTGCAGTATTTTCTGAATAAGAAATCCATATGTTGTCACTTTCTCTAACAATTTCCCCCTTATCTTTGAACCACACCACTGAAATTGGCTCAGCGCCTTCAATAGTGGTCTGCAGCTGGACTTCTTCACCAACGACGGTAGAAATGTCACTGAGCTTTTTCACAAATCTTGGTGGTGCTGATGAAAAAGAGGCATATTATTGATTTAAAATGTGTGGGATTCATAGCATTTCCCTTAATCATGAATGCTAGTAATCAAAGAAGTGATAATGTGTTGTTTCCATATCTTAAATAAGAGGCATTCTTGGCGATTGTGAGCAGGGACACATTAGAGTTTGCAGTAAGAAGGAGGAGTTGAACGTTTTGTACTCTCCAGACTTATAAATCAAATCAAAACCTAGTGGAAAAATTGTCGAAGAGGATACTTGGTTCAATTTAGAAATGGGATGCACCCTAAACAAAAAGGTTTGGAAAGGAAAAAAAGGGAAAAGTAGAAGAGATAGCTAGTGATAAAGAACTGGACAACAGCAAAGGGGACAACAAGGCATGAATATTTGAAGAGAAAGAGTAAGTATAAGAGAATGAAGTCACTCTAACCTTTCAGAGTGATAGAACCAACACAAGTGTCACTCCCCACATCATTCGTGGCTTTGCACTGATATTCCCCAATGTCTGCAGTGTCCACATTCAGGATGTGAATACTTGTAAGGAAGTTCTCAGACATTATCTTGTACTTCTTGCCGCTCCTAAGTTCTCTCTTGTCTTTATGCCAAGAAACTTGAAATGGGGGAGTACCCTGAAGCTCACATTCAAGATGAACATCAGTTCCTTTCAGTGTCTCCATGGGACGAGGCTTTTTGCGGAAAATGGGTGGTTCTAAAATTGGAAGGTAATTCAGTTAGGAAAAAGGAAAGAAAAATTAGGATATATTCTGCAATATATAGTTACAAGTAAGATTCAGTTTTCTATTGTATTCTTTAAAAATTTTAAGACATCGATGGAAAGTCAAACAGGGTATTAAGAGGACAACTAGAGAGGAGGGGAGGCTACTGTGAAAAACACAAAAGAAGGGTAAGATCTGACCTTTAACTTTTAAGGAAGTGCTGCTGCTTGCACTGCCCGCTGCATTGCGGGCCTCACATGAGTAGTCGCCGCTGTCTTCAACACCGAGATGGTGCATTTCCAACACTGCCACTGAGTCAACGAATGACATTCTGAATTTACTGCTCTCTTGAATTTCAGTTTCATCTTTGTACCACGAAACTCTGATTTCTGGAGACCCTCCTATTTTACATTCGTATCTTGTGGATTCATCCTGCTTCACGATTCTTGAAGGTTCTAGCTTTTTAATGAACCTGGGTGGTTCTATGGAACCAAGAGGGAAAACATAACGTAAGGAATGGAAAAGATACATATAACTCAAGATGAAGTAAAAAGAGGAATCTCTGCCAATCAGAGAGGTTGTTAAACACATTTATTTTTACAAGCACCCACATCAAATATTTTTGCAAAAGGAAGAAAGAAACACATTGATTCCTTTTGTATAACCCTCTTCCCAATAAAAGAATCACTTGTCTAGTACACGATCGGAGGCAGCGTATGTATCTGTTGGCAGAAGCACTATGAGGCTCATGGGGAATAAGAGAGTTTGATTACTTTCTATGTGTAAATCAGTGGAGTTCTGTCTATTTCTGATGGTTGAAATATATCATTTATGCACCATAATAAGTCAGAATAGCAAATTGGGGTCAGCTATGCTAATATTTTTAAAGTGCCCCTTTCTCTTATAGGCTTTACATACTTCTTCAACTTTCATAATTTTCCTTTGAAGTGGGGAGGGCAATGCTTTCTTCATTAACTGAAGCAAAAAATTCAAGCTTAGGGAGATAACGATGGTTAGTTAAATGCCATAGAGCAGGTGGGCTGCTAACTCTAATTCTATTTGATTTAAAGATATTTATAAACCACCACCATCATAAAACTCCTTAATAATGCTCTATGGGTTGAGTGAAGTATTTAACCTCTGACAACAGCAGCCATGAACATACTATAGAAGGAAATGGCTGTCTTCCAAAATGTCAGATATTAATGTACTCCCCACCTCCCTGGCTTCCATCATCATCATCATTATTATTACATAGAGCAGGTGGGCTGCTAACTCTAATTCTATAAACCACCACCATCACAAAACTCCTTAATAATGCTCTATGGGTTGACCAGCAGTCCACTGAGTGAAGTATTTAACTTCTGACAACAATAGCCATGAACATACTATAGAAGGAAATGGCTGTCTTCCAAAATGTCAGATATTAATGTACTCTCCACCTCCCTGGCTTCCATCATCATCATTATTATTATTATTATTATTATTATTATATTTTTATTGGTTTCAGTGAAGAAGGGAGAGGGAGAGATAGATAGAAAATCAATGATGACAGAGAATCATTGATCGGCTGCCTCCTGCACACCTCACAATAGGGATTGAGCCTGCAACCTGGGCATGTGCCCTGATGGGGAATTGAACCGTGACCTCCCAGTTCATAGGTTGACACTCAACTGCTGAGTCATGCCAGCTGGGCCTTCCACGATTATTTAAGTGGGGTCAATGTAGGACAAGCTATTGACATAATTAATCTGGACTCTCCTTGAAGAGCTTGCGAGTCGGGGGCTCTGCTGTCCCTTACTGGGACAAAATCCATCCATTTAATAACTATTGGGGAAAATAAGTCATTTGAGATAACTTCCTTCAAGTTTTGATTTTCTTACAATTATGTGAAATTTTTTTGTTCACTCTCTGTCTATTTTTACCTTTTGAAAATGGATTTTCAGTCCACTTTAATAAAAAAATTTGATCCACATGATCACTTTTAATTACTTGACCATGATCCTAAACATAACTCTCAAGCACATTCTTCCTCTTAGATTTTAAGATATTGAAAATGGTAGAGACCATGCTACTTTACTCAAGCGAGTACCTTGTACACCCAGAAGAGCAGAACAAGAGTCTTTTCCAGCGGCGTTGCTCGCGTAGCAGGTATACTGCCCAGCGTCACCTTTGCCTACTTTGAGAACTGTCAGAGTGGCAGTATTTTCAACCAAAGTCATCTTGTAGTTGCCTCCAGGGCGAATCTCTCGGTTATCTTTGGCCCAAGTGATTTTGATTGGCGCAGTTCCAGTGACATGGCATTTAAAAGACCCACTTTCTCCAAGAGCAAGATCTACTGACACAGGCTTTAGATCAAAGAAAGGAGGCACTTCATGCTCTAAAAAGAATGAAGACCAACATGGTGACTTCAGTTTTCCTGCTCCCTGACACAGAGCAGAAACAAAGTGACGCCAGAGTTTGGTGGCCCAGAGCAGTGAAGCTCCTTAACAACGCGGAGGGTAATGTGATGAGCTACTCACCTGAGAGAATGAGCTTGGCACTGGATGAAGCAGTCCCAAGAGGATTAGAAGCTGAGCAATTGTACTGACCAACGTGGCTCTGGTCAGTTTGTAAAATCTGGAGAGTTGCTACATTATGAACAAAAGATGTTTGCAAATTAGAATCATCTTTCAAAAGCACCCCATCTTTGTACCAGGACACTTGAAGAGGTTCTGAGCCATTGATGCGACATTCAAAGGCAACTGGGAAGCCAAGAGTCTCATGGACGTCCTTCAGTTTTCTTGCAAAAGTAGGTGGAAGTTTGCGGTCTGTAAAGAAATTACAGATAGACCTTATTTGCAAGACAGAGTATATCTACAACATATTTCAGTCCATTCAAATTCTGATGTTTTTAAGAAAATGGATTTGTCAGCGCACAGCAAGACTTGTTAAGCAAAACCATCATCACCTTTGATAACAAGCACAGCTGAAGAAGCAACTGCCCCCACACTGTTTTCTGCCTTGCAGGTGTACTCTCCCACGTCACTGTGGTCCACCTTGTTGATTACTAAGGAGGCAACGTTATTTTTGAATTGCATTTTGTACGCAGGAGCAGATCGCAGCTTTGTGTGTTCTTTATACCAAGAAATTCTAATTTCTGGGGTTCCGTCCACTTTACACTGCAAAGTTGTAGGTTCTCCAATGGCTGCTTCGACATGTTCCAGAGGTTCAATAAAATAAGGTGGTTCTAAGGTACAAAGAGTGGTAGTCAATCAATCATGCTAACTAACAGAGGATTTGTAAGAGCAAGGAAAGAGAGCAATTAAAAAGAGGTAGCTGCCAACACACCTAAGACAGACACCAGAGCTTCACAAATATCTTGACCGGCCTCATTTTCTATCAGGCAACTGTATTGTGCATAATCCTCTACTGTGCTGTCGACAATTTCCAGTATGGTAGATTTTTCTGTCATAGTAACACTGCAATTCGGAGACTGTGCAAGAGGAAACTCATTCTTCATCCAGCTCACCGAGATGGGAGGCGTGCCGGTGTATGTGGCCTCAAGAACTATGGGACTTCCTGTCTCAACACTGAAATCAGCCAATCTTTTCACAAAGGTGGCTGGCTCTATAAGGAGAAAATATGAGGGTAAAATTGACGTCTTCAAATGAAGACTTAGGAAAAATTTAAAAGATACACAAATTGGAGTGCAGAGCAAACCTTTCACAAAAAGATGTGTGGTACAGGAAGCACTGCCAGCATCATTAGTAACGAGGCAAGAATAGTCCCCACTCTGCAATGGCTCCACCTCAAACAACTCCAGTTCCGTGACAGACTCTTCCAGAGAGATGGTGCAGGACTCCCCTGATACTAGTTCCCTGCTGCCTTTAAACCATTTGACCTTGAAAGGAGGGGTGCCTCTAATGACACTGGTGAATGTGACACTCATTCCAGGTAAAACTTCCACAGAATCCGGGGTTTGTTCAAAAGATGGTGGTTCTAGATACCCCAGGGGGAGGGGAAGATCAAGAGGAAAAGAGAAATCCAAGTGTGAGAGGTGTTTTTGCTATTTGAAGAAAAGGGAGCCAATTAGCGTTTTGGGGAATTTATCCGAAGAAACCCAAAGTACTAATTCAAAAGAAAATATGCATCCTATGTTCACTGCAGCATTATTTACAATAGCCAAGATTTGGAAGCAGCCCAAGTGTCCATCAGCAGATGAGTGGATAAAAAAGCTGTGGCACATTTACACAATGGAATACTACTCTACCATAAAAAGGAAGACAATTTTACCCTTTGTAACAGCATGGATACAATGCATGGATACAAAGCATGGATACAAAGCATGGATGGAGCTGGAGAACATTTTGCTAAAGTATTTCAGAGAGAGACAGGTACAATATGATTTCACTCATATATGGAATTTAATGAACAAAGTGAACTACCAAGCAAAATGGAGACAGACTCATAGAGGGAAGACAGACAGCTATGGTGGTGGTGGTGGTGGTGGTGAGATGGTCAGGGGGAATGAGCAAAAAAGAAAGCAAAAAGAGAGAAAACTCAGGGACTCAGACAACAGTGTGGTGACTGTAGGGGGAGGGGATGGATGGAGGTGCAAGAGGGAATAGAGGGGATAAATGGTGATGCAAAACATAAAATAAAATAATAATTTTAAGAAAAGAAAAGAGAGCCAAGACTCATAAATGAAGATGAAATAGAGAAATCCCACGCAAGGCAGGCACCGAGTCACGTGGAAGAGACGTAAGAAGCGGCAGCCTGACCCCTGCACACTGACCTTGCACAGTCAGGACTGCCGAGCACTCCTCAGAACCAGCCACGTTGGCAGCCACACACGTGTATGTGCCTGCGTCGGAAGGCTCCAGCAAGCTCAGATTCAAAGTACAGACATTTTCCGAAAAGCTGGGCTGGCATTTAGGCCCACTGACGATCTCATTTCCATCCTGAAACCAGCCAACAGAGATTGGGGCCGAGCCGGAGACTCGGCACTCCAAAACCACTGAGGCCCCCAGGGTGGCGTTCGTGTCTTTCAGCTTGCGGATGAAGGAAGGAGGCACAACTCGATCTATGTGGAGAAGGGCAGTTTTCTGTTTAAAGAGAAGCTTTATTTTCCAGGAAAAGCTATATAACCATAAACACCTCCTACGACTTACCGGAAATGTGAACAGATACAGTGCAGTTACTTTTACCAACACTGTTTTTCACTTCAAAACTGTACAACCCCCTGTCACTCATTTCTGCACAGGGGATCTTAAGGGAAGCCACTTTGTTGATGAACGTAATGTGATGTTTGCTGTCTGCAGATAATTCTCTTCCATCTTTGAACCACTTGGCTGAAAGTTCTGGTGATCCAGCCACTACACACTCTAGTGCAAAAGGATTTCCTGTAGTGACAGTCATGGGTTCTGGCTTCTCTACGATTCTGGCTGGTTCTAAAAGATGAAGTATAATTACATTGAAAATAAACTCACCGTACAAACTACACATATAATCAATATTGGGGAAGAGTAATATTTGTAGAAAATGATCATGGGTCAGTTAACCTGATTTTCCCCTTCTCAGGCTATACTTTGGTACTAACCTAGTACAGTCAAGACGGCGGAACATTCTTTCATTCCAGCATCATTTTTGATTTGGCACACGTATTTTCCGGCATGAGATGCTTCTGGGCTACTAAGTTGTAGGGTTGCGATGTTATCAACGAATGAAATCCTCGTGTTTTCACTCTCTCTGATGACTTCACCTCTATCTTTCAGCCAGACAACAGAAATGGGCTGGAAGCCTTCCACTACAGCCCGTAACTCGACAGCATCCCCAACAAGGGTTGAGGTGTCACTCAGCTTTTTCACAAATCGTGGAGGTTCTAATGAAAGAAATTTGTGGTTTAGGGGGAAAAAAATGAGAATCACACCCACATACATTATTGGTCAAGCAAGAAAAGATGAAAGGAGGAGACATACATGTTTGTGTCCATATATACAAACCTCTGAACTTGACAGTGCAGACGCACGTGTCACTTCCCACCTCGTTAGTAGCTTTGCAGTGATATTCTCCTACATCAGAGGCCTCAAGGTTAAGGATATGGAGACTTGTGTCAAAATTTTTTGAAGTAATTTTAAATTTCTTGCTGCTTCGAACTTGCTTCCGGTCTTTAACCCATATCACTTCAAATGGGGGTGTTCCCGAAATTTCACATTGTAAGATGACATCAGAACCTTTAAGGGCTCCTACTGGAGCAGGCTTCTGGGTGAAAACAGGAGGTGCTATCGGGGGGGAAAAAGATAAACAATAAAAACATTTGAGTACTAAAAAGGAAAAACAAATTAGAATCTACAATCATTAAGGAAGACTGGTGTGACCGTATAACAATATGCTAACTTAAGAAATGACAATTCATTAAAAACTAGTTTAAGAACTGCAAGCAAATACTCTTAACCAGCCTTGCTACTTTGGAGTTCATAACATTCCTGAGCAGGAAAGGAAATCAGATGGGAATGAGGAAAGACGTTCAGTGTGTCTAACCTTTCACGGTCAGCGCGGTGCTGCAGCTGGCGTCTCCCACACCGTTGTGAGCTTCACAGATATAGTCTCCGCTGTCCTCAGCACTGGCCTCATTGATGGTGAGCAGCGCCACGGAATTAACGAAGGACATGCTGTATTTCCAACTTTCGTGAAGCTCACTGTCATTTCGGAACCACAGAACTTTGATTTCTGGGGAACCACTTATTTTACATTCCAGTTGGATGGATTCTCCCTGCTTTGCAACTTTTGAAGCTTCTAATTTCTTAACAAACTTTGGAGGTTCTAGTGAATCAAAGGAAAAAAAAATGACATGTTTGTAGCTGAAGACCCTGTAAGTGCGTATTTAAACTGGTTTAGTAAGAATATCCTTCCTGAGAATTTTGTGATGAAATAAGTTGCATTTTCTATATTTTTAAAGAGAATTAAATTGGTAAGTTTATTTTGTAGTTTGAATTTATAAGTTAAAACATACAAGTTTTAGAAATGCTTGACTAAAGTTTAGTAATGATAAATCAGAATGCTATGGAACAGGAAAGAAGGGAAAAAGAGAATGGATAGTTGAAACAACATTTAACAAATACCAATTAAACAACACTTATTGGTAGGATTACACTTACCAATACACTAACTTAAAGAACAATATAAAGAGAAAACAGAAATTTGATTCATGTTACCTCCAACACAAATATACAAATTGTGACATGATCCAATTAGTTTATCCCCAAAATTTAAAAACTAAAGAAACTTTTACACAAACAGGGGAAAGAACAAACATTGGTAAATGCCACATAATGATACCTTTTACACTGAGTTGAGCTGAGCACATGTCTTTGCCAACATCATTGGTTGCTTGGCAAGTATACTGACCGGAATCGCCTTTGCCTACTTTAAGAATTCTCAAATGGGGAGTGTTTCCCACACATGTGATCGTATAATTTCCTCCAGGACGGATCTCCTTGTTATCTTTTGACCAAGTGATTCGCATTGGTTGAGCGCCAGTAACATGACACTCAAAGTCAGCACTTTCCCCAGCAATAACATCTATAGATACAGGCTTGATGTCAAAGAAGGGAGATTTCTTAGGTTCTAGAAGATGAGGAGAAAAGGCAAAATGTGTTTGTTTGTTTTTTGCTTTTGTCATTGGCCATTTCTACTTTGACAATAAGCAAAGGGTAACAGTTTGCAAAGAGAAAGATTGACATAAGAACAAACCTCTTGCTATCAGTCTAGCACTAGAAGATGCTGTTCCAAGTGGATTGGAAGCTGAGCAAGAGTACTGGCCAGAGTGACTCAAGTCAGTCTGCAAAATTTTCAAAGTTGCCACATTATCTACAAAGGATGTCTGTAGATTGTCATCGTCTCGCAAAAGTACCCCATCTCTATACCAGCTCACTTGGATGGGTGCAGAGCCATTTAATCGACAAGTGAGTGTAACTGGTAACCCAACAGTTTGTTCAATGTCCTTTAATTGCCTTGCAAAGGAAGGTGGGAGTTGACGCTCTGTAGGAAGACAAGTGATACTTGAGGCATTAGTTGATGAAATGAAAATTCCCTTATAAAGATAAAAGAGTTAAGATAAGGAAAAAAGACATTTGTTAATTTCTAAAATAACATCATCACCTTGAATTCTGAAGACAGTCTGAGAAGAAGCAGTTCCTATGCTATTTTCTGCCTTACATATGTACTCTCCACTGTCATTGAGATTCACTTTATTAAAAACAAGTGTGGCCACATTGTTTGTAAAGTAGGTCCTATATTCAGGAGTTGGCCGTAACTTGGTGTCTCCCTTGTACCAAGACACTGTAATTTCTGGTGTCCCAGCAACTTGGCACTGTAAAGAAACCGAATCTCCAACGGCTGCCTCCAGAGGTTCCAGTTCCGTAACAAAATAAGGTGGTTCTAAGGAAGAAAGGCTCACATTAGCAACTGGAATGAAAGAAAACCAAACAAACCACACTTCCTGTTAGATGAATGCTGATCAGTGAAGACAGAATAAGACAACACACCTAACGTAGACACCAGAGCTTTGCAAACATCCCTTCCTGCCTCATTTTCAATCTCGCAGGAATACTCTCCTGCGTCTCCTTTCGTGCTATTCAGAATTTCCAGGATGCAAGTCTTCTCTGTTGTGACTACGCTGCATTTTTCAGATGGGGTTATGGGAACACCACCCTTTTTCCATGTAACTGAAATGGGAAGTGTTCCAGTGTAGGTGCCCTCCAGAATGATGGACTTTCCTGGTTCTACAGAGTGATCGCTTAATTTCTTCACAAATGCAGCAGGTTCTGGTGAGTGACAAAGCACAGCAGTTAAACACAGTAAAAATACGAAGATATCAGTGTACAGAAAACAGGAAGAACAAATGCACTGGAGCAAACCTTTAACAAAAAGACGAGTGGTGCAGGATGTTTGGCCAGCACCGTTAGAAACCACACAGGTGTATTCCCCACTCTGAGATAGGTCGACATTAAATAATTCCAGTTCCGCTACAGTGTCTTCAAAATAGATGTTGCACCTGTCTCCTTTCACCAGTTCTCTGGCACCTCTGAACCAGCCAACCTTGAATGGAGGGGTTCCTCTGATAACACTTGTGAAGGTGACATTTTTGCCTGGTAGTACTTCCAAAGGTTCAGGTTCCTTCACAAAAGAGGGTGATTCTACATAGACATGGAGGACAATGAAAAGATCCTGTAAGCTTCTAACTTAAGTGCAATTCTGAATAAAAAAAGACGAGCACTTTCAAATGTGTGTCAACCTATATGTGCACCCAAAGAGGAATTTGTAAGAAACGGTTTGAGTGTCTAACACTGACCTTGTACAGTCAACACTGCACGACATTCGTCAGACCCAGCGACATTAGCAGCCACACATGTGTAATTGCCCATATCTGACATGTCCAGAGAATTCAGCTGCAATGTGCAGACATTATCTGAAAATGTGGTTTGGTACTTCGCTCCACTGACAATCTTAGTTTTCTCATGGAACCAGGCAACAGAGATAGGCGATGATCCGGCTACTTTGCATTCCAAGATGCAAGAAGTCCCCAGCACCCCACCAGTATCTTTCAGTCTCCGTGTGAAAGAGGGAGGAACCATTCGGTCTGTGTGAGGAAAGGCGAGAGATGCATCATGATTTGGAAGAATAGAAGACTCTTGAGAGAAGAAAATTTGAAAGGAATTTGCATGAGCAATGGGAGGAGTACATCGGCACTAACCTGAGACATCGACCACAGCTGTGCAGCTGCTTTTTCCAACATTATTTTGAACCTGGAAAGTATATGTGCCTGCATCTTGCCTTTCAACGGAGAGAATCTTTAAAGAAGAGACTTTGTTGTAGAAGCTAAATTTGTGTTTTTGGCTGCTGGTCAACAGCTTTCCATCCTTGTACCATTCCACTGAGAGTTCAGGAGTGCCAGCCACCTTACACTCCAGAGTGCATGTTTCCCCTACAGTCACTGTCATGGGTCCTGCCTTTTCAACAATGACTGCAGGCTCTGAAATAAAATTCAACAGTCATGTGTCAAGGTCTGGTAGAGGTATCTCTACTATCTTGATGTCTACTTTCAGATTCACTAAGATTGTTTATTCCAATGAGATGCTTATGTGAGGCCTCTCTCTCTAGATTCAAAATGTGATTTCACACTGTCGTGAGTTATTATTGTAGGAGGTATTATTAAGAAATAAGTTTGTGCACTAGTTAATTTCCAAAACAATTCAGATAATGTAGATTAGAATATGTACATTGATTTGCACTTGACATTGAAAGCAAAGGCTACATGTTATTTTTGATTACTTGGTATTTTTGCTCTACTTTCAGGTACAAAAGACAGATTTTTGGAAGTTGTCAGTCAAACAATTAAAAATTGAAATTTAACATGCCCAATGATGAAAGTGGCAAGTTTTTCTATCACTTTGATCTTTGCTGTTCTTGCCAGCTTTAACAACTAGTACTTGGGAAATAAAATGTCATGCTGGACTTATAATTTTTTTTACAGGTAACTAAAGATTGTCATGATTACATCTGTTAATCCAGCAAGAAATGTAGTATGTAAACACTAAAACAGATGGCTATATTTTGTTAGAATCACAGAGTTTTGGAAGATTTATTAGATTCCCTAAACCTTTCAAATAGATGAGGGTGGATAATATAGCTCTAGAAGAAATTCTGAGGCGATTCTACCAGTAACTCTTAGTAACTCTCTCAGCATTTGACACCCCTTTCTATCAGGGGATTATTGTACCATATTGTACCAACCTAGAACAGTCAATGTGGCCATGTTCTCCCTCATTCCACCATCATTCTTGATTTGGCAGATATACTTCCCAGCATTAGCTGGTTCTGCTTTTGCAAACTGTAGAGTTGCAACATTTTCCACAAATGTAATTCTGATGTTTTCACTTTCTCTAATCACTTCCTCCTTCTCCTTAAGCCACTGGACAGAAATAGGCTGGACGCCTTCTATAGATGCTTGTAGCTCAGCAGGCTCCCCAGCTACAACGGTGAGGCTGTTCAGCTTGGAAACAAATCTTGGTGGTTCTGAACATGGAAAGACGGATGGAGATTGTTCAAAAGGCCGTCCAGATAATGGAACAGAGAAAAAAAATAAGCATTTTGCACATTCCTGCCACTTCTGCCACAAGCAGGAAATATGCTTACCTTTTAATTTTACAGTGCAAATGCAAGTGTCGCTTCCCACTTCGTTCTGTGCTTTGCAGTGGTATTCACCAATGTCTGAAGTTTCGACATTGAGAATGTGAATACTTGCATGGAAGTTTTTGGATGCAATCTTGTATTTCTTGCTACTTCGGAGTTGCCGCTTGTCTTTGTACCACACCACCTCAAATGGTGGTGTTCCTGAGAGTTCACACTCAAGACTAACTTCAGTGTTTTTAAGGGTTTCTACTACAGGAGGGAAGCTGCTAAAGACAGGCGGTTCTGTAAAAAATAAGAGTTTCTTATGAATTGGGCTATTTAATTTCATAGAATATTTTTATTTCTTTGTTTTTAAATTGGAAGAGCCAAGATACTATAATGGGGAAGTGGTGTCAAGTGCTACTGCTTGTAGTGAGGATAACAGCTTCAGAGTGGCCATTAGCCTTTATAAAATCACTCAACTTCATGGGGCAGAGAACCTAACTGTCCTTACTAAGCAGTTCAACACTGTCTACTCCATCTTACTTATTTATCTTGGACTATAAAGGTTGATGTGCAAGCTGTAAAAATCTAATCAAAAGAGAAAAACACAACCAAACAAAGCCAAAACCCCAATTATATTCATTAATATGATTTGCATGAAGTATGGAATCCTGACTTCAGGAATAAACTTTTGTATACAACTGAGAGACTCAGAAGTCATCACAACATTTGTGATCTGAGTCTTTGGCTTCAAAAAATGGTTACTGCGTTAACCATAACATAAAAAAATGTGGACTTTGTGACAAAAATATTGGAAAATGGCAGTAGAAAATACTAGTATTATTTGCACCAATGTATAGTGATATAATTTTATAAAAATATGAACTGATTCTTGAGAGAAAAGAATATATAATTGTTCTGTTTTAAATATAAGGTTAAAACCTATATTGCTTGCATCTTGTATACCAGTAGTAAATATTCCTTGTTATTAATGATAAATATTATACTGAGGATAATATATTTACAAATTGATTAAAGGCAAAATTAATTTTAAAATGCCTACTTTGGTGTTTTTGCATGTTTTTGAAACATCAAATTTGAACTCCTTGGCTAATGTGTTGCAATTATCAGAATTATGGCATTGAAATAACCAAAAAATATCTCAGAATGATTGGCTGCATGTAAGTAAATCTTAAGAAGAAATAACATTTAAAAAGGGAAATAATACCAGTTTGGGAAAATAGTCTATGAGCTCAAATGGAAGCTAAAGTGACGGTAAAGGAATAAAGAGCTATGTCTGGGGAGGGCTGTGGTTCTGTATTTATCACTGGCTGGGAGTTCATGTTCATTTCTGTACCACACAACTCTGATTTCTGGGGATCCAGTGATCTTGCATTCAAGTCGTGCTGAGTCACCTGCTTTCACTATTTTGGATGTTTCTAATTTTTTTACAAACTTTGGTGGTTCTAGAGAGTGAAAGAAAGAGGAGATTATGAGGGAACAGATACAAATAACAAAAGTTCAATCAAATAGTATGTTGAAAAGAGCAAAACACACGACCAATGCCTGGCAGATATAGTGTACTGTGTTAGAAAGAAGAGTACGCTCCTGAATGGATAGATGCACTGTGACAGATCACAGAAAGGACCACAGGTTAGACAGAAACATAAAACAATCAAACCTGCACACCTGTCACAAGCAACATTGTAGTACAAGAGTCGCTACCAACATCATTGGTAACTTGGCAAGTATATTGTCCTGTCTTGGAAGCATCCACTGAGTAGAGATTTAAGAAGCTAGTTGACCCTTCTAAGCCAATGAAGCATTTAGGTCCAGGGGCAAGTTCCACATCATCCTTAAACCACTTTATTTTGAATGGTGGTGTTCCTTTTAGAACTGCTTTAAATTCCACTGCAGAATCAGGTATGGCTTGTTGGCGCCCAGGTTTCACTAGGAAGCTTGGTGGTTCTACAGGTTATTAAGAGAAACATATTAAATTAAACCCCTTTAGTTCAATTATTTTGACAGTTTTATGGACATATAAGAAAACCTTATTGAAAAGAGGTAATGACTGAATATTTCTTGAACTCAATACATACGTATCTAAAGAAACAGAATTATTGAGACTCTTAGCTCTAAAGGACACAAGGTAAGAGTGATGCACTTTAGAAGCAATTACAAAGAAGAATCAAGAAGAGGTAAAGAAATCCCAACCTTTCACAGTTAAGATGCCACTGCATGCATCATCCCCTGCGACATTTGAGACCTTGCATGTGTAATTCGCAGTGTCTTCTAATTCCAGGTTGTAAACTTCCAGGGCCACGGTGTTCTCGTGACAGACCAGTCTGTGTTTTGCACTTGTAGATATTTCTTTTCCATCCTTAAACCACTGAGCACTAATGGGAAGTGAGCCAGAAACCTTGCACTCCATATGAATAGAAGAGCCCAGAACTTTATCCATTTTGGTTAATTTTTTGGTGAACGATGGAGGGATATTTTGATCTGTCCAATGCAAACAGCAAAACACATTCATTAATATGTTGCCAGTTGTTTACAAAGGACATAATATAAACAACAGAAGCCGGCTGGGGCCAAGGTACCAACCTAGCACATTCAGGTAGGCATCACAGCTACTGCTTCCAAAGTCATTTTCCACCTTGAAAGTATACTGACCACTGTCTTGCTTCATTACCGACTGAATCCTAAAACTGGCCACATTATTTTCAAAACTCATCGTAAAATATCTACTGGGCACAATTTGCTTCCCATCTTTAAGCCATTTCACTTTGAGTTCTGGTGTTCCAGCCACAACACACTCCAAGGTCACTGGGTCTTTCTCAGTGACATCAACGGATTTAGCCTTCTCTAGGATTTGAGCAGGCTCTGCAGCAAGAATTGAAACGTGGATGAGTTGCACTGACAATTCCACCAGAGATAGGGCATGATTATGAAAGGGTCTCCACAGACTAACTCCAAAAGGGAATAGCTTACAAACCTTGTACTAAAAGGAAAGCATAACACCTCTCAACTCCTGACTCATTCTTGGCTTGACACGTGTACCTCCCGCTGTGCCCGTTATCCACAGCTCTGATCTGAAGCTTGGCCACGTTATTCACAAAGGAAATATGAATGTTATCATCTTCGTCAAGGATCTGATCATCCTTCAGCCAGGTTATGGAAATGGGAGGAGAGCCTGCCACGGTGCTCTGAAAAGTGGCAGAACTTTTCAAAACAGTAGTGATGTTTTCTATCTTCTTCGTGAACGATGGTGGTTCTGTGTAGACAGTGTGAAAAGAAGAGGCATATTTGAACTCCTACCCATCATCACAAAATTAAAGAGCACTGCAGAATTTTTCTTGGGCAGCCTGCTTCTTGTGAGTGCAACTGACCTTTGAGGGAGACTCTAGCATTGCCAGAACAGCTGCCGCCTTCATTGGACACAATGCACTGGTATTCCCCAGTGTCTGAGGGGTCGCACTTGGTTATGTGCAGATTAAACACCGACACTCTGTCAGTCAGGGTATACTTTTTGCTGCTTCGAATTTCCTTATTATTCTTCAGCCAAGTGACTTCAAACGGAGGTGTTCCCATAACTTCACACTCCAGCTCCACGTCACTATCTTTCACTACTTCCACGGGCCTCAACTCCCTGATAAAGGTGGGAGGCTCTAAAAGTTCAAAAGGAAGACAGAGACTAGCTTACTCAAGGGAAGACCCACGGCCTGGCCAGCAGCACAGCCAACATGGAAAACAGAGCCAGTAACAAACCTTTCACTTTCAATTCGATGCTGCAGCTTGCGGTGCCTGCATCGTTACGAGCTTCACAGACATAGGTCCCACTATTTTCTACCCTGGCTCCGGAAATTTGGAAAGTGGCCAAACCATCGATGAAGGAAATGCCATGTCTCTCAATGGCTGTTATTTCATTCCCATCCAGATACCAAGAAACTCTGATTTCAGGAGTGCCTGTTATTTGGCATTCAAATGTTGTAGACTGTCCATTCCTCAGTGCTAATACTGGGCTGGGCTTCTTAATGAATTGAGGAGGTTCTAAAGACGGACGGTGGGGAAGGAAAGTGTGATGTTGAACATTTTTAAAAACAAAGTAGAAAATCTAGGCAAGCAAGAAAGTGAGAAGATGGAGAGACCAGACCTTTTACAAAGAGAGTGGCTTTACTGGTTGCTATGCCAACATCATTGCTCAGTTGACAAATGTAGGTCCCAGAGTGAGCGGCTTTGGCTGAAAAGAGCTCTAGCACGGTGGAGGTGTCATCCTTCCAGACTGAGCGAGCTGCTCCCGAGTGCAGCTCTTTGTTATCTTTAAACCACTTAATTGTCATGGGCGCAGTGCCACCCACAAGAGCCTTTAACTGAACCCTTGTGTTGGGATTGACATCTTGCGACTGTGGTTCTTCCACAAAGTAAGGGGGTTCTGAGGTGAAAGAAAGAGAAGCAAAAGAAGAAGGAATATTTGTTTTAGAGCAGGGCAATACAGGTGAGAATCGAGAGATGAGACAGCAATAAGTTCCTGAAAGGTAGAGATAAAGTTGCCGACCTTTGACAGTCAGATGGCCGCTGCACTGGTTGTGTCCTGCCTTGTTGGTGGCAGAACAAGTGTACGTCCCAGTATCGGTACTTTCCAGATGCCTGATTTCCAAGAAGGCAGTATTGTCATGAAAAGAGAATTTGTATTTTTCACTAGCTGAAATTTCCTGGTCATCTTTGAACCATTGGATACTTATGGGATGTGACCCAGACACTATACATTCTAAGTCAATAAAAGACCCTTTAATGCTGTCCATTTTCTTCAGCTTTTTAGTGAATGAGGGAGGTATTATAAGATCTATGTAATAAAAAAGCAAAAACAAAAAAAATTGTTAGGTCAATCCACCAATTTATATCTTCTCTAAAAATTGTAAGAGATGAAGGAGCATAGAAATGCCCAGTTCCTCCCCATGAAAAAGCAATACCAACCTAACACATTAATGCGAGCCTTGCAGCTGCTTCTCCCAACATCATTTTGAACCTCAAAAGTATATTCTCCGCTATCTGTCTTTTCTGTAGAAATAATCTTCAGTATAGAGACTGTGTCAGTGACACTGATTTTATATTTTTGGCCCAGGGTCAGTTCTTGGCCGTCTTTAAACCATTTGGCTGTAATCTCCTTAGTCCCTGAAAATTTAACCTGCAAAGTGGCTGGGTCTCCTTGGGTGACATCTATAGACACAGCCTCCTCGGTGATTGTTGCAGGTTCTGTAGAAAACAAAGGGATAGGTGTGGGCTGTGAATCGCTCTGCTGAAAGGCGCATATCTGCACTTTTTCCTAAAACCCATGGTTGACTCTCTAAACCAACCTTTTACTGAGAGTAAGGCAGAACATCTTTGTATGCCTGCATCATTTTTGGCCTGACAGACATATTTCCCATCATGCTTGACTTCGATGCCACTGAGGTACAGGCTGGCCACATTGTTCTCAAAGGTCATTCTTATATTATTGTCTTCGGTGATTTCATCGTTGTCTTTTAACCAAGTCACTGCGATTGGCAGGGAGCCTTTCAGCATGGCCTGGAAGGCAGCGGTGCCTCCTCGAAGGGAGCTGGTGCTCTCGATCTTCTTTACAAAGGTTGGTGGTTCTAATAGAAGAATGAAGCCTCAATCAATCAACTAGGTCTATAGAAAAACTGGCTTAAAAATGAGTTGACTCCGCAGAAGAGCTAGTCGGTCATTTGAACCAACACTAACCTCTGAGCGTCACCCTGGCACTGCAGGTGCTGCTGCCCACATCATTGCTCGCCCGACACTGGTATTCACCAGCATCAGCAGCTACAAACTTGAGGATCTGCAGGCTAACCATTTGATCCTGAAGAAAGGTTTTATACTTTCTACCACTCCTCAGAGTTGTGTTATCTTTGAACCAAGTGATCTCAAAGGGAGGTGTGCCTGCCACCTCGGCCAGCAACATGACATCATACTCCTTCAACACTTCAACTGGCTTAAATTCTTTGGTAAAGTAAGGCGACTCTATAGTGGGAAAGGAATTATTTTGAGTTAATGGCGGAGGAATCTGTGCTATGGACCACAATTTTGGTAACATAAGGGTCAAGGTGAACACAAACCTTTGACTATTAAAATGCTACCACAGTGGTCACTGCCAGCCTCGTTTTGAGCCTCACACATATATTCACCGCTGTCTTCGACGGCGACATCTGTAAGTCTTAGAACTGCAGTGGACTCCACAAAAGACATTTTGTGTCTGCTGCTGTCCTTAATTTCTCTATCGTTTACAAACCATGTTATTTTAATCGGAGGGGTACCAGTGACTTTGCAGACTAGCTGGGTGGCATCTCCTTTCTTTAAGAGCTGTGATGGCTCTAATTTTTCAACAAATGTGGCAGGTTCTACGGAAGGAAAGAAGTTATTAAGAAACGTGAGAAAGAGGTAGCGACTTATAACAATGGCAGCACAAAGATGTCCAGAAAACACTGCAAACCTTTTACAAACAAGTTTGCACTGCATTCCACGCCTCCGGCGACGTTGCTGACTTTACAGGTATATGTGCCTGAATCGGAGGTTTTTACTGAATAGAGTTCCAGGGAACTTTCTAAAGCTTCTTTGGTAATATAGCAGCTTCCACCGGAAACCAGCTCTTTGTCACCCTTAAACCATCTGATGGTGAGAGGAACAGACCCTTGGAAGGTGCTCTTCAGGCAGACTGCTGAGCCAGGCAGAACATCCTTGGATGCGGGTTTAGTTACAAAACTGGGTGGTTCTAAAGAAGGGGTATAAGAAAGAATTTCAAAGAGTTAAGAGGCACGATCTAAGGGAGATGTCTTAATTTGAACATCGTCTATAGTTAAGAATGAAACGCAGTCTCCATCCGACCTTGCACAATCAGGGCTCCGCTGCTGTCCTTGCTTCCCACGGAATTCGTGGCTCGACAGGTGAAATTCCCTGCGTCATTCATGTCTATTCTGCTTATCTCCAAAGAGGCGGTGCCTTCCACAAACGCTATTCTGTATCTGTCAGAAGAAGCTATTTCTTTGCCATCCTTAAACCAGGACACCCTCATGGGGAGGGAGCCAGCGATTTTGCAGTCCAGCCTGCAGGTACCGCTGACAACACTATCCATGTTGCGTAGGGGTTTGGTAAAAAACGGCGCAATGTCTCGATCTGTTCATGGCACAAGAAGGGAAGAAAGGTCAATGTGGAAAAGTGTTGGTGATTTTTATTTTTGGTTGTTTGCCGGTTTTCAAAGGAATATGAGGCACAGGTTTCTAGAGATACTAACCTAGGACAGTGAAAGTTGTCTCACAGGAGCTGCTGCCCACCTCGTTGGAAATTTCAAACATGTATTGGCCACTATCGTGCAGCTCGGCTGAATAAAATTTGAGTTGGGCAACGTTGTTTTTAAAACTTATTCGATACTTTTTACTGGCCACCAAAGGTCTCCCGTCTTTGTACCATTTGGGCGTGAGTTCTGGGGTGCCTGTGACCGTATACTCCAGGGTGGCTGGGTCTCCTGCTGTCACCTGGATCAGTTCTGCTCGCTCAACAATTTTGGCAGGTTCTACAATGGCATTAAATAGTTAACATTCCAAGATGTGTGTGAGGGTTTTATTTTTAAGTGGAAATAGTGATTCAAAGTTAAAATGTTCCTACACGAACCTTTAACTATTAATTCCCCAACAGATGTTTGGCTTCCGGCTTCATTCTCAGCCAGGCATGTGTATTTGCCACCCAGACTAATCTGAACATCAGGGATTATCAAGACCGCGACACCTTTGGAAAAGCTCATTTTGATTTTCCCATCTTCTTTGATGATCTCTTGTCCTTTCATCCATGAGACAGAAATGGGTTCTGACCCTCTCACAGCAGCTTGGAAGGTAACAGTTTGTCCTGCTAGTGCGGTAAAGTCATCTACTTTCTTTACAAAGGTTGGTGGTTCTAGTCAAAGAAAGAGAGTATATACAAAACGTATCATTCCCAAACACTTTCCACCCCATATATATTTAAATGTTTTATCTAGATTACACTTATCTTGTCCAATATGCTATTCCATACTGTTGGTTAATTAGAAGAAGAAATAAAATTTAAGAAGAATTACAATTTTATCCAAGAGAAAGAAGCATAGAAGATAGATGGTTATCAGTCAACAAAATAGCCTTTGATGTAATTCACTTTTGTTATCAGAGATTAAATATTTACACCCATCTCCGGATTAACACTGGATGAAAGTCACTGATTTTGTCCCCAAGGTCCCAGGTCAAACCAAAGGCAAAACGTATTATGAAAGGTTAAGATAAGATGGGAAACAACCAGTTTTCTTTCCACAGTTAAGAAAGCTATTTGGACAATTTTTTAAAGAGGCATCAGTTTTTCAAACACTGACCTTTCAGTAAGTGTGTTGCGCTGCAGCCACACTTGCCGACTTCATTAGCAACAACACATTCATATTCACCAACGTCCGCACTATTAAAAGAAAAGATCTCCAGAGACACAAGAGACTTCTGAGAAAACAACCTGTACTTTTTACTACTTCGAATTTGCTTCTTGTCTTTGAACCAGCTAATTTCAAACGGTCCCGTGCCCGAGATTTCACACTGAAGGAGGGCATTTGTTCCTCTCACTATATCTGCAGGCTCAAGAGTTTTGATGAAAGAAGGAGGTTCTACAAAAGTACGAAAGCATTGTGTAAGTCATGTGTCACCCACAATTATGAAGAAAATTTTTTCTCAGAAAAGCAATGGGCTGTAACCGAGCACACAAACCTTTGATAACTATTTCAGCACTGCAGCTGTCACTACCAACATCATTCACTGCTTCGCATGAGTAACTCCCACTGTCTTCAACTTTTACATCGGTAATATTGAGTACAGCCTCCGAATTGACAAAAGACATTCGGATTGTGTTACTCTCATTAAGTTCTTTGTTATTTTTAAACCAAGTGACCTGGATCACAGGGGAGCCTTTCAGCTTGCAATGGAGGCGTGCTGATTCACCAGGGAGCATTAAGTAAGAGGGGTCCACCTTCTTCACAAAGGATGGTGGCTCTACGTGAAGTTAACAAGAAGAGAAAAAGGAAATGATGTCTGCAGCATGAATTCCACAAACGATGAGTAGACGTATACAACAAAAACACAACAAACACAAAACATCTGCATGAAATGTTTGAAAAGGTTGTGGTGCTTACAATACCTTTCCATGTTTCCATGATTCTAAAACACATTTCCAGTCTCTTGATTAAAACACACACACACACACACACACACACAAACAAACCAACCCAAGCCAACTCTACTTACACAAAGAGCAATTTCATAAAAGATTAGTTAAGGATTGCCTAGACACTTGAAGTTCTTAGAAGAAATTTTAAGCAAGTGTTGTTAATGGCAGATAGTTTGAAAACTAAGTGAATTCTGAAGAAGATAGAAAAAATAAAATCAAACAATGCCAGGATTTCCCCAAACCAGAAGGTTTGTCTGGATGAAATCATTTCAGTAACGCAATGTACTGAAATGTTTATCAACAGTTTTTCATCCTTTCAGGGAAGGATGAAAAAAATACCATCCACACATGTCTTACCTCTGATCGTTACTGTCGCAGAAGAGGAACTGCTCCCAGCCTCATTCGAGGCTGTGCAAACATAGGTTCCTGAATCTTTTAGTTTGGCAAGAGGGATCTCAAGGGATGCTATTTTATCTTCAAAATAGATCTTATAATCTTTCCCAGCTGGGAGTTTTTGCCCATCTTTATTCCATGTCACTGTGACTTTTCTGTCTTCATCTACTTGGCATTCAAGGTGGATCTTCTTATTGATAGCTGATTGCACAGGCTCTAACTCCTTAATGATATGTGGTTTGTCAATTATGATTAACTCTGCTTGGCAGATGTCGGCTCCAAACTTGTTAGAAGCCATACAAGAGTAAACGCCTCTATCTTGAACTGTAAGGTTTGAGAGTTCTAAAATGTGCTTGTTTTCTGCATCTGAAATCTTGCGGTTAGGGGAAGGTGGCAGAGCAACACCATCTTTCTGCCAAATGGTTTCAATCACGGGAGTCCCTGTCACTGTGCAGAGGAACTTGGCTGTCTTACCCACAAAGGTTGTAACGGACTTAGGTCTGGAGAAAAAGGTTGGTGGATATGCCTCTGAAAAAAAAATGTTTTCAATATTATATTTTGTCCCCACCAAAGCTCTTGCTATAATTACATATTCCAAGTAAAAAAAAAAAGATGAGTTATATCTTCAGATAAACATGAGACATTATTTAAAATAAGGTACACATTGAGACGGCATGGAGGGACCTGGAGAGTATTACGCTAAACAAAATAAGCCAGTCAGAGAGAGACAAGTGTCACATGATTTCACTTACATATGGAATCTAATGAACAAAACAAACTGACAAACAAAATAGATCCAGATATATGGAAGCATGGAACAGACTGACGGATATCAGAAAGAGGGGTGGGGTGGGG
>NW_006288615.1:12281880-12282464 GCF_000327345.1 Myotis davidii | reverse complement strand
AGGAAAGAGGGACATCTATAAGACTTTCAACAATAGAGACAAATTAAAAATAAAATAAAATAACGTAGCATATTAATAAAATAAAAAGATTTGTCAAAGAAAAGGGACAAGAGTGTTCTTTATAGAGGAGTAAGACAGCATTTTAAATGTCTCTATCAAAGGAAAGAACAAATGTTCCTTTATTTATCAACATTAACTTACTATTGCTAAAGATTTGTTCATTTTAGGAGTTGATTAATTGTTTGAATTATTTGATAAGCAATTCAGCTGATACTTTAATGCTGGCTCATTAGAAGACTATATGAGGAAGATATAAACCGAACTTGACTTTTCTGAATAATAGAGATATTCAGTGGTAAAAAGCTTGGTAGTTTTGTAAGTCTCTCTAACCCTCATGTCAACCCCCAGTAAATCCCTAAATGACTCAACTTTGAAAGCAACCCCTAAGGCATTTCAAACTTGTAAAAATATTTATAGCTGTAATTCTCCTTTCCAGCCTGAATTTTGAAGCAAGTTTTTAGGAACCTCCCTTTCCAATACTTAGAAACCATCCTCCTTTCTCTCTTCTCATATTTGATGTTTGA